>NW_027248279.1:10696113-11011113 GCF_041260155.1 Ptychodera flava
GGGGAAATGCATGTGAAAGTAACTTTCAATGGCTATTAGAAAGAGAAGAGACATCTAATGAAATAAAGTGTGAAATGAATCTGAAAATTGACCTCTGGATCATGAAAAATGTAAGTTTTCTGGATAGAGAGAGAGGGGGAGAGAGGGATTTCAAACAATTCTTGTATGCCAGCATGTCAGAGAGTTCATTGCATAGTTCTTGTTTTTCAGTTTCGAAGAAAAACTCATCCTGTCAAAAAGCTGCTACAATGTCTATATATTACAAAAGATCAGTTTATTTTTAGGTGCCCTGGTATGTGCCCGTGATCAGGGAGCTAAAACACATGCTAGTGCCAACGTTGGGAAATACTAGTAAAAATGCGTCACAGCCGCACTGTTGAGGGCAATTTGGTCGGTACATGTAAATTGACCCCATGTTCATCTCAAATTTTCGTAAATGAAATAACATAAAAATATAGTTTTTGGCCAAAAATTGAAAGAATACCATGGTATAATCACGAAACAACAGTCGACACAATGGACGGCTCTCTCACGGTGCACCACCAGGTGTAATGGCAGAGTTATGATCCAGATGATCGCGAAGCTGGGGGGGGGGGGGTATCTGCTCTGTGAACCAATGTAAGTACCACAAAGGGGTATGCCATACAATTTTCACTGAAGTCCCATAGCAACGGGTATGGTACGTTGTGAGGCTTCGATGAAGGCGATTTGATTTGTAGAGGGGTTTCCTTTACAGTTTGTCGTAAGTTATTGCGTATCCTGCTCTAGGCCTACCGCCGCCGGTACGGGTCAGGGTAGGGGAGTAATCAGAAATAGGCCATCTGGTTAAACTTAAGTTTGAGGAAAATCGATACCGTTATCACTCATCCTAACTCTAGTCGACTCTGTATCTAGGCATTTATCGCTAACCTGTACAACATAGACTTCCACAAAGTACAAACAATGCGTGTCACGATATCGGCACCGTAACGCGCGTCGTTCAGAAAAGACAATGGATCAAACATGAGTGATAACGGCCAATTTTTGGTAAATGGCTCGCAATATGGACAATCAAAATCCCGACAAAAGAGTATGAAATTAAATAAGAATTGTATAAACCAATAAGAGCCGAGTCAGCAAGCAGCCGGAACGTAAAATGTGAAGGAGAACATGAAAAAAAAGTTGTGATCATACGAGGTCCCGGTCCCGTTTGGAATACTTACAGTTATATGCAAGCACGCGTTCTTAGAACGCCTTTCTTGCGAATGACGTGATGTTTTAGTTCCCGTAGGAAACGAGATTATGCAAATGTTATGCTAATATCACTAAGGGCCCAGATCCCGGTGCCCAAAATGTCAATCAGCGATAAACACTTATCGTACTACTTCAGAGGAAGAGAACCATACAACTAATTCGATTAAGAGAATGATAGGCAGAGCAAATATTTTGACTGCTGACATTTCGTTATTTCGTTAAACTAGTTTTTGAATCGCCAAAATAATTAAATATTGAAATTATTTAGCATTTACTTTTCTGTAGTCTTTACCGGAGGCATTTCGACGGATTAAACTTTACTATGTGTACCTTTACTTGTTTATTGTGCGTACATGTTTTGTACTGTTTGAGTATGTTATTCGGGTTTGTCGCTATATAAATCATGACGGTGATATAGATAGTGTCTTGAGATAATTACAATCAGAATAGCCGAAACTATCAGATTAGCTGAAACGTGGTTTCCGTCAAACAGATTAGGCCAAAGTAATTAAATTCTTTGTTTTGCGTCCCACCCCGCTTAGGATTTTAAGGTTTTCATGAAAAACACACACAGTGTATTTGAACTGGACTTAAATTTTGTTACAATTTTTATTTGCTGCAATCAAATTACATTGTGTTAATTTTCTTGTGTGTGTTTTTCAGCCGCTTAGGCGCGTACCTTTTCCTATTTAGAGTGGACGCAAAACAAAGAATTTAATTACTTTGGCCTTACTCTGAAATAAGAAAAAAGTTTCCAAAACTAGTTTTTATCCTATCAGAGGGGTAAAGTGCTCGATTCAGAGATGCAGATGAATATTACAATAAATATTAGAACACATCAAGTATGTTTGGTACTTATTCATTGAGTTTAACGCACACACGCGATCGTCAGATAGGTAGATTTTAATGTATGGAATTTGCTTCAAGTTCTTATATATAAGTATCAAGCCAGGGCAAGCTAACAGACTGAGGCCTGATAAATATCGCACTATATCAACGACAATTAATCAATTATATCTGAACATTGGGTGCGGCTGACAGCACATACAATTGATCACTAACTCACGAAATATGACAGCGATAACAGACATTCGAAGTATTGAATGTTTGGTTCTGTCTTCTCGCCATCATGCCTGTCATCGTCACATTATGGGTTACTTTGTTGTTTGGTGAGTGCAGATTCTGTCGTTATGTTTCTTAAAACGGGTCTCTCTGTTCTTCTTGTTTGAAAGATTTTATTTCATTCTCTTTTAAGTATTTACATTTCCAAAAGTGTGCAAACAATACCCACCCTTTTTTCTTTTAGCATGGTCTAGTATGAAATATGTGCATGCTGTGACTGTTGAGACTTTTGAACAATCTCTGATCATAGGGGAATGCAAATTCTGCACATTAAAATTTCACAGATGTCTTACAGTATGAAAATTTATCTTTACTGGTGGTGTACTCATTCTGAGCGTGCCTTTTAATCAGACTAGATACATTTTTGCCCTATTGGTATGTGGTCATCGACGTTTGACCTCCATTCTGACTTTTGAGGACCTCTACCCGCATAGACTAGGCATTCATGCTTGTATTATGTAGATTTCACAACATATAGATACAGCTACAGTGTAACTTTTGTGTACAAGGCGTTAAACTGAAAGACTGCGCTAAATCTGCCTGAGACTGACCAATTTTTTTTGAAAGTCAAAAGAAAATCGGGTTTTAGCGAGACACCTATTTCACACTGGCCGCCATATTGGTTAGTGTGTGACGTTTGGCATTATTGACGTCAAGGTAGAGGTACATCATTTAGTGAATAGCCAATGAAGGAATTCCTGCGTACCCAACACGTATTACAATTTTAACAATGATGATTTTAATATTTTGGAAAATTTCGATACTCTTATAGCTGTTCTTCACTCGTACGCCCAGACAACTGTCGTTGGACCTTCGAACACAGTGTATGTGCACCCAGGAGAGTCTGCGTCTTTCAACTGTACACTTACATGGGATACAAGTCCTGGTATTGATTTCATAGTTTGGGGAAGAAGCAGAGATGATAGCGTCGGTTGGTCTACTATAGCTGTCTGTTATAATGTCGATGGAAGTTGTACGTTTGTCTTGGGATTTGAGAGTGTATATTCTGTCGAAAGTGATGGACAAACCAATGATTCCTTCAAACTCACTGTAGACTCAGCAACATTGGATGAAGACGCACACTATGACTGCTGGCCCTTCACTGCCGATGGTCCAACAGCTCCTCAAGCAAGACTGTATGTGTTGTGTAAGTGAAAGTCATTTGAGGTAGCTTTAGAGTAGTACCGACTGATGCAAGGGGGGTATAACATTTTGTCAATGATACATGTATTTATATGTAGTTGAACTTTGATTTTCGTATAACGTAATATATGAACTCATTAGCATTGGTCTAGACTTCCATTAAGTCATTGCACATTTAAAATCTAAATAACTTGAACAATTATCGCAATATTCATATCAAGCACAAACCCAAACAGACTATTGACTTAAATGACATTAAAAACTCAAACCTTGCACTTTAAAAAAAATCAAACAAAAATCGAATCACTGGTGAGAACAAAACGCCGGCTGTAATTAGTTTCGGGAACTTAATTAAACATCTCAAAACGTTTGAGGTAATGAATGTCTTTCTGATATTATCTCGCGTTGGGGTACATAAATATAACTGTTCAGAGTGAACTGTGTCGTCCATATGTCAACAGAATGGGGTTTTTGGAAGTTTATGGCATGAAAATATTCTGATTGCTTCGTTTCTTACATGGCTCGAGGTAACTAGAATATTTGAGAAGATACAACCACCCAACACTTTGTGTTAATAATTTCGTTTTGACTGATCGTATCACTCGATGACATGAGAGGAAGTATCTGAGCTTTACTTGGAAAATATCATTTCTCAAATTTCTGGTCACTGGTAGTGTGGGATCAACGGTGTGAGAAAAATCGATCCCACATTCCAGTACGTTCAGATTTAGGAATCAGAAATCTGATAAATATTACACGAGCTCTGATTGGATGATAAACAGCCTTTCGTTCCACGCACAAAATATCATTCATTAGCACGATGAGTAACACAATGGTGACCAGAACTACAAAGTAAGCAGATCAGAGTACGGGGATAGCATTGTCGCGATTTTGGATGATGGTGTACGTTGTTGTTTACCTCGGATTTCGCGTAAATGACATGGAATACTTGATGGCCACGAAGTAGAGTGGTCGCTGATACAGTTAAACATTCAACGTTTCCAGTAAGACTTGAACGCATTTTGGGGTCATGTGAGAAAAAGAATCTCACACACCAAGGACCTGGGATCAGATTTCTCACACGAGTTGGGGTATTTTGTCTCACACGAACCTCAGGCGAGTGTGACGCAAAATATCCCCAACTCGTGTGAGAAATCTGATCTAAGGTATTTTGGATGTGAAAGTCTATCGTATTCCCTTGCAAAGAAACAGTTGTTAATCATCATGCACTGATTTTCAGACCAAGTGACCAGTGTCGCCATCAATGAATCTGACGTTCCAAAAGATGTTGAAGCAGGTAGTGCAGAAATCATTTCATGCACGACAACATCCGGGAATCCCCCAGCTGATCTATTGTGGACAATAAGAGGCAATGACATCACACATTTTAGTGACAACACAACAACAGAAACTGGCAATGACACTAGACTCTACGACACAGAAAGTCGTCTTATGTATGCATTCAATGCTTCTGATGACCAGCAATACCTGAAATGTGAATCATTTCAACATGCAAGCTTGCCACCAAGAAGTTCACAGATTTTGATGAATGTGCAACGTAGGTTGAAATTTGCTGTTTGCACAGACTTCATATTTTCAAACCATTCTCTATGTCGTGAATAAAATCGTAAGCATCTTAAATTTCTTATGTCCTAAACAATCGAAACAAATTTAGACATCATGTCGTGGCGTGAAGTGGTAGATTCTAAGGCAAAAATCATCCGTTTTGTTTGGTTTTTTTACTAAAGTTTTGCTCTATGTACCAATATATGTTTACATTTTACAATTCTTGATTGTTTCGAAATTGTTAAAAAGTTTACGTTGTGGTTTTAGCATTACAATTATTACATGTTCAATCAGAATCATATCTTCTGTTACTTCATAAATAAATGGCAATTCAAATTTCAGATGCCCCTGTAATCCACGCCATTGGTGTTAAAAGCTGGGAAGACAACACAGCAACTGTGGAATGTGATGCAAGTGCCAATCCTGGTGAGATCACATATTCCTGGGAGAGTGATGATGGACAGACTGGAGGTAATTCGAGGACATGGACATTGACAGATGAAGATGGTGATGATGAAGTCACTGTGACATGTAATGCAAGTAATACAAAGGGAGAAACATCACTGACAGAAGTCGTGAAAAAAACACGTTAGTGAACAAGTTCATTATCGATGGTCCAAAAGCGTAACAGAATGTTATCGCCTTGCCATATGTTGAGGGATATTATGAATTATTAAAAATGAACTGATAATACTTTTTTGCTGTATTCGTTCTCTTAATGAGTCTGATTCGCATATCATTACTCCATAGAAATAGGTTATAGAGAGTTAAAACGTGCGGTATTGCCTTTCTATATGACTATTGTTTCATTTGTTATATTTAGTTCACAACTGAAACTACCCAAATGTATTTAGGCTTCATGATTTCATCTTTGAAATTTATTCAATTGAAAGTGTACGATGCTGCTGTTCAGGCTTAATCCACTCAAGATCGAAGTCAGCCTATGGCAAACAGTTGTTCAGAGGACTTTTAATGCCGTTTTACACTTAGGCCAGTCAACTGTAGCGGCGACGACGGATTATCACGTGACCTTAAAACAGGCGAGAACATTACTCAACTTTTCACAGATTATTTTCGATACAGTAAGGAGGTGAATCCAGCGCCTTTTTACATCTCAAAGTAAGGAGCAGACGGTTTTCATTTTTGACATCGTACAGAACAGACCAAATGCAATGCAGACAGACAACGTGTACTTTGTTTTGTTTTCCAATTATGTAGTGTTTCCCCGTCAGCCCTGTGAGTGCAGTAATACGTTGTCAATCGTCTTCGGCTGCCTATTTGCTATAACACTGGCACTACTCATCTTGACATTCAGCTTATTGTTCATTAATGGTCATGGCTTAAGAGTTCTAGTGAAAAAGGTAAGGTTTGAATATGATAAGTGTAGAACACCGTCTCAATTGACAAGAGCTTAGCCAGTGCTTGACATGAATTACATTTGGTATTGTATTTGCAGCATTTTTATGATAATCTTTTAAAGACCGTGTAAGCACCTTTAAGTTGCCAATATTTGTTTCTTTCAAATAGAGCGTCTTTTTTAATAAGATTCCTCGAAAATACAGTAGACAAACATGAAGATTAATCACTGGGCTCATTCTTACACAATTTATATTTTAGGTAAAAAATTGCATTTCAATATCCATTCACTCAGTCTTTCTTTCAAAATATCGAACCGATAGTAATATTTGATATTAGCTTCTACTCGCTTTAACCTAACGCTTGGAAATAATAAAACTAATATTTTAACAATTGAAATATTAATTCTAGACGTTGTAGAGGCTTACATTTGTGTTTGCTATCTTTCATTATCGTGCTTTTTTTTGATATTTCAGAAAGATAAAAAATCAGAAAATTTACCAGAAAGTACATACCAGGATCTCCAAAGAGATGTCCAACAGTCGTCATACACACATGTAAGTTTGATTGCTTTAAATGCACAGATTGACATTTACATATCCGAAAACTTCAAACGTTGACAAAACGCTGCCATTAATATGCCTTGAACGGCAAACATTCAAATTGCATTGAAGGAAAACAAAACTTCGAGGGATTTGTTTATTTAGTTTTGACCTAATTAAGTTGTATATAGGGTCACAAAATGTCATGTCAATAACATGAACGTTGCAGGTCGCAATTCATCTGCAATGTACGGGGTAGACATTTCCGTGTCATATTGAGGGCAATAGATTGGCTTCCTTGTGGTCATCAACAATCTTTTTTGTCGATGACGAGAAATAGTAGTTTTAGTGAGAGAATTTTCAAATACAGAAAGTTACATTGTACTACGGGGAGACAGTAGTGTTTCAATACCTTGTATAAAATATTTCTATAATTTGATTCCATGTAGTTACACATTGGCAGTACCAATGTAGCTGAAAGGCCTGAGTATATAGACCTTGACATAGAGTCTATTTATGCAAGTCTTGAAGAAGATAACAAGAACAAAGACAATGTGTACTTGAAGTCTGGAGATGTTGCGCGGGTATTTCCCAGAACTCGTCTTTACTTGAAGGACATTCTTTGTGATGGACGTTTCAGTTTATTGGCGGGAAAGATGGAGTCAGTGACGTCATCGTGACAGTTGACAAAGGTAGGCGGAACGAGATGTGTATTTTTGTTAAGCAAAATTTGCAAAATGAACGAAAGGAACAAGTACATACCAGCACTAATGAAAAATCATAACACACGTGTCAAAAATGTCTCAATAGGATAATATTTTTTTTTAAAAAATCGTATAATGTATTCTTTGACATTGTTTTAATTTTGCAGGAGACAAAAGTGACTTCAAACGAGAAGTTGAGGTCATGGGGTCATTGTCCAAGATGAAGGGAGTAGTAGAATATCTTGGATGTTGCATTACTGAAGGTGAGAAACAAGGATATACAACATTTCTAAACGTATTTATCCCGTCTTTTTTTATTTTAACTTTAGTTTTACTCTCCGTCAATTAGATGCGTGTGATTACCATCTTCTCACAGTGTACTCCCTACGGTAGAACGGAAGATTTGGTATGTTTCAGAGTTATCGTCGAAACTGCATATTTTGTTACAGTGTTCAATGTTCCCTGATGTGTGTATATACTAGACGACAGTTAAATACAATCGGAAATTGGCCCTCTCCAGATTTTACCACTATAATAATTACTTTTTGTTCCAGATCCCATGTATCTGATCACAGAGTACGCCCCCAACGGCACTTTGCTTCAAGTTCTAGAAAACATGAAGGATGCTGATGCTTGGAAAAGAAAAGGCCCTGACCTATTGACCTTTGCCCTGGATGTGGCTGAATGTCTGAAGACTCTTTCCGAGATTAAGGTACTATTGAACTATCACATGTCACCAGCATATGTAGCAGTTGAAAATATGGTTATTTAGAGTCTATGGATTGTTTTACTTTGATTTGTTTGGCTGATCGAGGCTACACATTTGTAATAATAATTTATTTTCAAGGTCAGTATACACCATAAGGCTTTAAAATTGAATCGTTATCAATTTTCAATGTTGCTATTTTTAGCTGTGTAATCTGCAATGGCTACTGTTGTTTTTGAGATAGCATAAATTTCACAATTGATTTTTTCTCTACTTTCAGATCATTCACAGAGAGATTATGGCAAAGAATATCGTTGTTGACAGTCAGTGGAAGTGTAAACTCTCTGGTCTTGGTTCGTCAAGTGCTGTTCTTACTGATCAAAGATACAGACAAAAGATGAAGGTAACGCCATCCAGGATGCCATGATGCATTTATCATCCAACCCACTGCTATTTCAGATTCCATATACACCAATGAATTCAGCACGTTCAGCGTGTGGTAATTGTTTTGTTGCTGACAATAACAACTTTTCATGTGTTTACATGTTGCTGCTTCTGATGAAAGTTTTATTGACTTGGGGAGTAAAATCGACATCATTAACAAAAAACATTGGACGTGCTAAGTTTTTGTATAACAAAATGTTTTGTGTTTAAACATAATGATCTCTTTATTTAACAGGCGATTTTTCTGCCAAAATGAGCGTGTGGCCTGTTGACCGAGTATAGTTACCTAAATCATTTGTTGTTTACAAACTCTTGTCTCTATCTGCACAGGGACACTTACCAATCAGATGGATGGCACCGGAAGTATTGTCAGGCAACGGATATACGACAAGAAGTGACGTATGGTCGTTGGTGTGCTCCTTTGGGAAGTATATTCATTAGGTCAGTTTGCTTTTCTCGTTAAATAATTCCAAATCTAGTTATAAGTATGTGGCATATTTCCTGAAATCAGTAATTTCCTTATCATAATTTGTATGGACACAAACAGCAGAAAAAATAATTTAGACTCAACTTAGTGAGAACCTAGACATTCCGCGCTCAGAATATAATATTCCGTGTAACACATTTATGCATTTGAAAAGGAACCAGAATAGAAGTAGAGAATGACCACATCGTTGGTCTTCGCGTATTATTTTGGCATCCATCCACCTTTGCAGCTTGCCAACTTAGATTGGTCACATGTAGTTTGATGCAAATATTTTGAAATTGCTAAAAATTAAATTTTGTCTAAAATTGACGTCTTCATTAAACCAGATATGAACTATACTTTTAACAGGGGTGAATACTATTTGAAACTCTTTAGTTATCATTTAAAAACTATCTACTGTTGATTGACCAATCAGAGTGCTCAATTCAGGGTGTTTTATCTACTCTTAAAGCCCTGGTCACCAAATTCCAGAAACGAATGACAGCGCCGTAGTAAAGTACTGTCCAATCAAAGTGAACATATCATATTCTGTAGACATCTGGTACGTTTTAATATTCAAATTTGGTAACACAGCTGAAACCAGCTGCAACACAAAATCTGCTGTGCCCTAGGGCATTTATATAATGTGCCCTAGGGCATTTATAGGATGTTCCATTACATTGGAAGGCTATTTCACAAATAAAAGTTTTAATTCATATCCTAAACATGTTACATTGACAAAGGGGACGGTTGACGTAAACACATTGAAAACGAAAATATATCAGTTAGGGGCGATAGTTTTTAAGTCGGATGTTGAAACCCTTGTACTCGGGCTCTTCTGGTATATAAAGTCCAACCCTACGATAAAATGTCTCGGCCTGCGGCCTCGACATTTTATCGTTGGGTTGGACTTTATATACCAGAAGAGCCCTCGTACTCGGGCTTTATCCTATACAAAAATAATAGCTTATATAGAGCAAAGCATATTGAAACATGTGAACGTTTGTTATGAAAGCAACTTTCATAACGATTACAGTTGTGGAAATTAGCACCAGCTTCCAATACTTGCATATTTTCTGGTATTGGCTATGTAGACGATAGAATATGAAATGAGGTGTTAGTAATCTGAGAAAACAAAAGCTGTTTCCTTTTTTTAAACCGACGTTAATTACAATATTTTGCTTGAAGGCGACAATCCTTATGACACTATACAAGACGATGACGTCAAGGATCTTATTGGAAGAGGACAGCGGCTTGAAATTCCACAAGGGTGCACAGAATCCATGTAAGTTGACGCTGTTTGAGAGTTCTGGATCATGATGCTGACCTTTACACAGCAAAAAAATTATATTTCAAGCCTTGATTCGAAAGCCGATGTTAAGGCGTAATGTGATTAACAACGTTCTTCAATTACAAAAATCGTTCTCGCGCTTATTCCGTTCAGTACACAAACCAATCGTATTAACCCTACCGATGGTCCCTCTGTCACATAGAGGGATCGTGTTCAAGTAAAACAAAAAATCAACAAAAACCCATACAGATCGATTTCTACAAACATAAAGCCAAATTTTCTTTCTTAATTAGATATCAGTTGATCGCGTCATGCTGGACGGAGATACCCGCCGAGAGATTAAATGCTACTGACCTCGTCAGTGCCTTACGACGATTTCTGTCAGAAGACGGTTCAATGCAAAGTTCATGAACGAAACAAGATCGTTGGCTGTTTCACGTCATTGTTGACAGCTTGCAGCGGATGTCTTACTCACAAAAATATCTTTGATGTCAGCAAGAATGTGTACATATAGAACCAATGCAATTTTTTTGAGATTTTGACAACAAATCAATATTTACACAAATCAATCGAAAATGTCCACTTGCAACTAGTTCGTTTGATGCAATCGTTTGTCATTGAGATGATTGATGTATAGATATCGGCAGAAATTCAATTTCACAGAGGTCCAACCTCCTTACGAATTTTTGTCTCCTGTCTTGCAATTCAGTACAAGCCAATGTTATTCTTTTTTGTAAACCAATGTGTACAAATTCTCTTGATGAAATGACATGTAGAATTTGAAAGGTTTCTTATTCCGATGAGATGTTTAATGTTATGAACAAAAGATCAAAACAATATAAAGTAAGTCATCCATATCATACATGCCTTTGCTTGTTTCTTTGCTGTGCTGTCGTCTCTTTATCTTTCGATCACGTTTCGCTTTCAATGAGAACGCGTGTCATTGCTCATGAATTGTGTACATAGCAAACTCTAAAGAAAAGAAACACAATCGTAAAATGAAGAAGATTTTCTTATGAGGGTCTTATGATAACAAATGTTGATTTAGCATTGGCATTATAGCAATTGTTTCGCCCTGAAAAGTTTTCAGAGGTGTGTGTGTAAGTTTATTGATGGTGAAAAGTATCACAAGCGGGAGTTGGACTGAATGCTCAAACATCGTGAATCATTAGAGGTCAGGGGCAAAAGTACGAGCCAGAATTTAAGTCAATGGGGCTATCAGCTATGGCGTATTGAAGAAAGGAGAAAAGAAGAAGGAAGTTCGGTAGTTGAATTCCGGTGGCGTGTAAAGAAAACCAATGATGTACCAAATATATCACGCAGCAAATTGACTTTTAATTTCGCGAAAATGAACAAAATATGTTCATAATAAAATAGTTGTCAAATAATTATAAGGTGGCACAGGAGTGCAAAAGACCACAAACGTCGTTTAAAACGGGGAAAAGGTTACTGAGACTGGCGTCTGGAGTTCATATTTCTCAACGTTTATTTCTTGCGATCCAATAGCACCGTCAAATGTTGACTGATCATAGTAAAAATATGACAGAAAGACCATGTCAATTCCATGTAAGCATGTGCCAAATATGCCCAAAATAGTTTAATTTTATTCGTTGTTTAAATGCTACAATAGAAGAAAGGATTAATATAGATAATTATCGCGGAATGTTGTTCAAATCATCATTAGACGATAAGGTTGTTTGGTATTTTATAAGGGCTTGCACAACCATGCATGGCTTGACAAAACTCTGATTTCAAACTATTAAGCATGTTATCAAAATCAATTAAGCATAACACAAGAATGCCGAGCAACCCGAAACTACATATCATGTGTTTAAAGCAAAACAATATCTTCATAAAGTATTTCCAACAATTACACGGCCTTAGTCACCGTTCTTTCCAAAAGAAGATTCACACAGCCTTTTAATATGAGAAAATATTCCTTGTTTCAATAAATTCACCAACAGTGTGTGCATTCCAAAGTGTATGTTACTTTTTAATGTCCATTCAAAAAATGCATTTGTTCGGTTTGTTTCGCTACAGTTTCCCATTGATTTTAAGCGGACGTGTTGACATCGATTGCATCGATTCGTGGAGAGCGCCCTCATTCCTCCTAGTCCTATCCAACGCATGCTACGTCCAGTCAAACATTGTGAGATCCATTGAAATTGACCAAGAAAATGTCACGAAATGTCGTACGAAATATTGAATGTATAGTCCACTTGGGGAATCGATCATAGCAGAGTGTTTGCAAATTCTGCATAGAAACACAACGTTGAGTAACCAAGTATATCGAAATCACATGAATGATACTTTGGACTGTGGGCTTATTAGATAAAATACGATACTCAAAAGTCGCACATGTTTTGACAAGTTTCTAAGTATACACATCGTAAACACTAATTCGAAACTACTAGTCAGTGTCACAACATAGTTAAGTTTCTAAACCACAAAAGTCTTGTCTGATATGCTACCAATATATTTTCGGATCTGTTCACATATTGTCAGCAATACACAGTACAACTTCGCCGTCATCATTGACGACATGGAAGCAGTTTCGATACCTTTTATACGAGAGGAAAATAGTTTACCTAAAATGACACTCATTTCTTTTGTATTGTATTATCTACAAAACTAATCTGACTGGACCGAAAGGTTAGCCCACGCACTTACATCGAGCAAACCAGTCACAGTATGCAGGTGACATTTTAAATCACGCTAAGATTCGAAGCCAGAATGTGATGCTTATTTTTACCCGAAGAACCCGTTTTTAGGGAATCATCTATCGTCATGTCTGTCATTGTAACATTGTCGTTGATGATGTGGTGCGGTGAGTAATGATTATGTATTCGTAATATTGGAGTCATATCATGCCAAGTTTTAGCATAACCGATATCTTCCATCTATATATTTGGGAGTTGTTACGTGTAGTAATTTGTGTAACTTGTATTTCATAAATGTTCGTCTTCCTCTCCAATGTAGCAATTCGAGTCGTACTCGATGTATATAATCCAACTGAATGGCTATCGCCAATATTCTAAGACGGCGAGTGGCTCGAATACCACAACATTTTATTGGCTAAACACCAGACCCTATTTGCTTGCACGAACATAAACGAGACATTTTAGCCATATGACAGCGTTGGAAACTACCGCCCGTCCTCCCGTCCGAGACGGGTAACTTTTCAGTCGGACGGGGGAGAAATTGTACTTCCACGTCCGTGTGTCGGGCTCTTGATAGTAGCCCATACGGCATACCCAGTAATCTCATCGATCAGCTGCTTCTAGATGTTGTGTAAAATAAACGAAATGTAGTATACCAATACGTCCGACTTCGACGCGCTTATGCTGCTGAAACTGTGCAACTGTGTGACACCGGAACGCAATGCAAGCGAGACATGTAAACACGGGTAAACAGGAAGTCGCTCATACTAGTAAATCTCACACTAAGGGGTGGACCATTTGATATCCTGGGGGGGGGGGCTTGGAAGATTGGTGGAGAGCCATTATTTTTTTTCCCACGTGCTTCACCATGAATTATTTTTTTCTACAGGGCATATGCTGGCAACTTTTTTTTTTCACTTTCCTTCTTCGAGATATATTTTTTTTTACCAAATTTCGGTGCAATGTTTGTTTGCTTGGTTTTTCACACCCAGTAACAAGATGCTGTTCTATCGCACACAGACTATATTCAAGAAACTAAATAAAGATATGTAAATACATGTACATTTTTGATTTGCTTTACAAAAACATATTTGTAAAATAATGTACATTTATGGCATTTACTTATCAGTGTTGTCCTTACATTGAAAGTAGCCGGGTAATTTAAGAAAGTAGACGGTGGACTGCGAGGGAGCGAAGCGACTGAGTGGCGAGTGAGCGTAGCGAACGAGGGGGGGAGGAGAGCGCGAGAAGGAGGTTTCCCCCCTCTCGCATGGCGAAAAATGAAATTTTGGAGTGGAAATGGTTTTCTCTGGTGGTATCTGAGGTGACATTTACAGACTGAAACAGTACTTTTGTTGTGTGTCTTAGACGTGGCTCACATACAACAAAACAAACAAACATGATTTTGTTTTGTTTGTATTATTTATGACACACTTATGGTTTTATTTGCAGTGAAGATGTAACATTTAATCTTAAATCACCTGTTGTCTGCTCATTTCATTGCCCATTTCCCATTCTTCATTACCACATAGTAGTTTCCCCAAAACCATCACACTCATTCAATTCTAATCAAAACACATTCGCTTTTGTTAAGAAAAACATTGGTAAGATAATTCAATATAACAGTGTTCGCATTTACGAATAAAACATGCGTATATAGAAAACTCATAACAATGAAAAATGTGTAGAGAGTCGATCCAATGCGTAATAATATTACGCATTGGATTGATTCTCTACACATTTTTTCATTGTTATGAGTTTTCTATACGCAAACGATAATAGTAAAATGTTTGCAGGCTGTCTCTCTTCTTGTGGTATTTTGACAAAATCCATACATTCAGATTTACACATTTCTGGAAAACACTGGTGAGCAATTTCAATTTCAGCATACCAGTACTTCCTTTAATCAGAAGGTCATGTATACTGTACAATTGTTCATATTCAGTTATTGTTCCTCAAGCTTGAAATGGTTTATGCTTTATAAAACTCCAGAGCTACTGCTTCATTTTTATTGATGCTGCAGTGTGCTTCGTCCTCGAGGAGGAGAAGCCAGATTCGTTATTGAGAGAGTTAGCCACTATTGACTGACTCTATAGTGAGCGATCCGGTGTGTGGTGTCATATTATAATTAACATGACCCAGCATCGACCGGAGTTTCTGGACGCTTATAAGGATTTTTGTTTTAGGGCATATTTTGAGCGTTGCTAGTGCTCGTTATGTTAACAGTAAATGTTGTACTAATCTGTCAACGATTAGTTTGTTTTAGGCATTTAAATCGATTATCCGAACTTTTAGTTTTGTGTCAATTTTTCGTGGACTTTTTAATAGATTTAGGGTCGATATTGGTGCCTGCTTTCTGGTGTTTGAAAAGCATGTTGTGAAGGGCTGCTTCGAGAAATAAATTTTGTTTCTCTGTGTTTAGTCATTCCCAGGTTTCATGGTTTCGTTAACAATATTTGCTGTAAAAGGCTTTTGAAATCGGTTTGGTCTGAGGAGAGTACTGGTTTATTCAATTCATGCCGCCAACTTTGATTACTTATATGGCAGCTCTCTCAGTTTTTGATTTTCTTTGCCAGATGATGTTTTCTGTATTGCTCAGCAATCTTTTCAGTTTGGTTGATTGTAGTACCAATTCGATGACAGATTGCATCCTGGTTTTATACGATAAAGTGGCAAGAATGGAGACAAATTAAAAAAAAAACTGTTTCCCTGTTGTTAAAACTGCTATCGTGAAACCTTTTAACTGCTTGAGTGATACGGGCAAAGTGTGTTTGAATTAACTAATTAATTAGTCAGAGTGTTATCAGCATTGTTATTGTAGAAATTTAGTATTCAAGTCCGGATTAGAATTCATTTCAAACAGTGGAATTCAGAACAGTTTGTAAGATCATAGTTTATACTCATGTTGAAAATAAAGTTGTTTACAGTTTGAAGTACATAATGATTTTGTGTTTTTTGAATGAATGGAATTGTCAAAAATTCAGGACAGGCAACTTTCTGGCAGGACAGGCAAGTTTTGAAAGTTACCAGTCCTGATGTCTGGCAAATATTTTGGCCAGTTTCCAACACTGTTTTAGCCGATGTGTCAAGTAGTTGACCCACACTAATGTGATAAGAATCAGCCCGATCGACGTAAATATTCGCATTGTTTGACATCACTGCTTATAGAAATGAAAACGAGTCCTAACCGAAACATTAACAAATATTGTACAGGCATACATAAGTGCTGCATTTTTCACCATATAGTGTTAAATTAATGTTGACATTTGCGCATGTACAAGGTCTATCAATCCGTCTTCTTTTCAATCTGTGTGCGAACAAAAGTATTCCTAACTAACGAGGGTATAACATAGATCGTGTTTAACATGTATTTAAATTTGGGTTCCAAGACAAGAAACTGACCTTTTTATCTAACAATTCTCTCGTGGTTGATAAGCTCAGACCCCCCGTAAATTATATATCTTCTGAAATCCTAGATATAGGGAACATTTGGTAACAACAGTGTCACTATTTTTACATAACTATCACATGAAAGGTAATTTGCATAACCTTTCAAAAATCGGTTTTTGCTATGTTTTGTCTCACAATGCTCTTCCAAAGCGTGTCTCAGATTTTAAATATCTAGCTGAATTTTTTTTGGAACACAATTTTTAAAGAAATCAACTCGAGTTAAATTCACCGCTCTGGCGTTTTTCTGGCATAAAAATGTTTAAGAAGGTTTAAAAACTTCAGAGACACACTTTGGAACATCCTTGGGACAGCTTGCAGTAACACAAATTTCAGCCACATATCTCACAGCATTGAAACAAAACAGAGGGAAAACCGATTTTGTAAGGTTATGCAAATTACCTATCACGTGATATTTATGTAAATTATAGTGATACTATGGTAACCACAATGTCTCCCTATATCTAAGCTTTCCGAAAATAACTCCGACTATAATTTACGGGGGTTCTGAGGTTAGTAACCACAGATAATTGTCAGCTTGAAAAAGGTCACTTTCTTGTCTTGGAACCTTAATTTTCAAGTATAAACGGTTAAATAATTTCAAAGGCCTTGCTATCCTATACAAGATACATCGGTACGTTTCATATTCGTCGGTTCTTGTGCTGCTGTCACTTTTGTGGATTACTTCGTTCGACATATTTCGCGATCAGGTATATTACAAATTTAAACTTTGTGACTTATGTGTGCAGCCGAGTGATATAACATCAATTATCAGTGTTGAACGAAATATAAAATATAAAATTACTGGCTATGTTTAAAAATCAATACCTCATGTTTAAGTATTATATAAGTTTTCTTTACTGACAGAACATTTCTCATATTTATTCAGTAGTTTTTCAATCAGACGCCGATATGAGAGTTGTTGGACCAACGG
The DNA here is from genome assembly GCF_041260155.1 of Ptychodera flava. Lineage (NCBI taxonomy): Eukaryota > Metazoa > Hemichordata > Enteropneusta > Ptychoderidae > Ptychodera > Ptychodera flava. The sequence continues at coordinate 10,713,728 of NW_027248279.1, forward strand.
AGGTGTTGTACTTGAAACCAGGAATGTCTGCTTCATTCACCTGTTCTGTTATCTGGGATGTCGGCGATCGTCTGCAAACCGTTTTCTGGGGAAGAAGTAGAGATGGTGGTAACACTTGGTCTGCCATTGGACGGTGTTATAATTCCGGTAAAAGTTGTACATATATAGGAGATTATGAAACAGAATATCTCATTGAAAGGAGTAGACAAGGCAATGATTTCTTCAAACTTACTGTGAGATCAGCAACATTGGGTGACGATGCACACTACGACTGCTGGCCTTTTACCGATGGTCATCCTACACCTCCTCATGCAAGACTTTTGTTTTAAGTGAGTTAGATTACTGTTTATAATATATGAACGTATGATTTGCTAATTAACGTTAACCTACTTGTGGTCAATACACTATTATATAAGAAACTGTAGGAAATCAGGTGATCCTCAGTGGAGCGTGGAGTGGGGTGAAGACAGAAGAAACGTAGGTTGACACATACTACCACACCTGGTTGTTAGGTTCCAAACGTATTTATTGTACCTCAAACACAACGTTTCGCTCTAAATTAGAGCTTCTTCAGGTGTTTTCTACAATGAAAAGTACGAAAATAATGGTCGAATTGTATAAGAAAACGAGCAATGTGGAGTTACAAGTATCTGAAAATCTGTAGATGTACATAAATGACAGGAGAGAGACTGACCTCGAGGCTGTGGGTACGGTCAAAACTGTCTGGACCGACACAGAGAGCTCGAAACTGGCGCGCTGAAGTTCAGGGGTTCCCTTTAAATACTCAAAAGCTGATATGTGGGGGCGCTATTGAAGGCTATGTAAATTTTGGGCGAATATTTAGGCCAGCTTGGGACAGTGTGTCAAGTTTTTTGATCCATTGTGATTCTAAATGTTTGCGTAGTCTGTCATCCTGTTTATTGACTTGTATGATGCCAATTACTGAAATATCACTGATACTGTGTTGATCAGAATTTAAATGTATGGCGACCGGGGTTTCTTTTTGTGATCTGAATATATATATATATATATATATTATATATATATATATATATATATATATATATATATATATATATATATATATATATATATATATATATATATATAATATAATCCTGTACCAGGAATTTTACATTATCTCTTAAAGATATATTAAAATATTTCAAACCTTTTGCACTCTTGGTTATGTATTCGATAATTTTAGAAAATGAAACAAACTGAACCAATGTAGTAAGAGAGGTAAACCAAAGTGCTACCTAAATCAATTTATTCCATCCTTAATATGAATCGTGCATCCTTCGTTTTATTATACTGTGTACTATTTTCAGATCAAGTGAAAAGTGTTACCATTAATAACATTGGCAAGATAACAACTGTCAAATCTGGTACTGGAGATATCATTTCTTGCAAAGCAACATCCGGGAAACCCCAACTGATGTTGAGGCAAACAGGAGACAATGACATCACACGTTTTAGTGAAAACACGAAGACAAAACCTGGCGATGATACCAAACTCTACGACACCGCAAGTGTTCTTCTTTACCTATTTACGCTTCTGATGACCAGCACTATCTAAAGTGTCAAGCATTTCAACATAAAAGCGTAAAGACAAGAAGTGTGCAGATTTTAATGAATGTGCAACGTAAGTTTATTTCGTTATTACCTTATCGTTAACAATGCCGGCACAGATCATGTTGAGAAATGTAGATCACCTTTTTGTACGGATATCGTCAATATTCTAAGTCCGAAGAGAGTAGCTGGAAGAACAAATCAATATATAATTGGCAAACTATAAGTATGTGCTTGTCACCACAAACGTATCTTGGGTCGCTTAAACGACATGTCAAATTGAGACGCACACATGTGATAAGCTGCATATCGATCGACGTAAATATTCGCATTCCTTTGGGTCGCTGCTCATTACAAATAAAAACGAGCTCTAAGTAAAACATTTACACAAGGGTACATATAAGTGCAACATATTCCACCATACATGTAATATAGTGATGTTGACATGACGGTTGACGATTGACGATCTATTCATCGATATTTTTTAAATCCGGATGTGAACAATATGTATTCCTAACTTAAAAAGATCATACTATTGTTCTTCCCTGCTAAAAGAGACTAGTCTTGGGATTCATGTTAGATTGGCCAGGGACTGCATCGTCTCGATTACTAAGACTGCTCTGTGGGGCTCTCTTCCGGCCGGCCGCACACTTTCTGGGGAAATCCCTTTCAAAAAAGCAAGATGTTTCGACACGCACGAGAGCGATGTATCCAGGTAGCAACTGATCTATGATTTAATTATTGTGGTTTGAGACAAAAGAGACGGAAAATATAACTTCCAGGTTATGTAAAGTGGCTTCAGAAGTCCCTCCCTAGTAATATATGAGTTTGAGCTATGATTTTTATGTCTTAGATTAGTTTTTGGACGAGTACGATATGATTGGCCGAGGAAAACAAAGTCATAAGTTACACCAATTACTAAGGTTTGATTTACGAAAGCGACTTATACATAAACTTGAACATATTCAAGCGATATTTTCCGTGACCTTGTCTCGAAACATAATAATTACAACACAGAAAAGTTGTCTATATATATATATATATATATATATATATATATATATATATATATATATATATATATATATATATATATATATATATATATATATAATATGTATATACATATACATATATATATATATATATACATATATATAATATATAATATGTATATATATATACATATACATATATATATTACATATATATATATATATATATATATATATATAATATATATATATCGCATTGATGTCCTAGTGGGAAATTACAGTGCTCGATGCGGAAAAGGAGAGCATTATAAATTATAGCACTGATCGCTTAAGGTGCAAAGTGGTAATTTATGTTGCTTTAGTTTCATGCATTCTGCAATCTTCAGACAGAAGTCTTCTTAGGCCTCTGTTGGCATCAAATTGTCTCATCAGAAAATTTACTTGTTGGATTACAATTTCAATGGAATACAAAAGGCAATTACACCTCCGCAATCCTCTTACAAACTAGAACAAAGGCGATCCAATGGATCACAAACAGTGCCTTTATATTATTACTGTTTGTGTCTCCTCAGAGCTGAAATAGTCCTACAGTCTGTAAACCTTGTTTCTTTTTTAATGCAAAGACTCTTCTAGTGATGAAAATTGATTCAAAGTGGCGACGGATGTAACCTTCCTTTCGATATTCTTTTGATAAGGTTGGTCGGACTGGATAAAACGAAAAAGTGCGAAAAATAAACAGAGCAATTTGTGTATATTGTTGTATGTAAACACTCCATATTCCTACCTTCGTTTTAGATACTCCAGGTGAAGCCTGTGAGTGCAGCATCACTGTGTCCGTTGTTCTGGGATGCCTATCGGCAATTTTGTTGGCCACAATTGTTATGATGATAATTTTCCTGTGGTACAGAGGACTTCGTCTGTCATCGTTTCTATGTCAGGTAATTCTATTACCAACATAGTCTTGTGAAGCTTCAGCCAATTCAATGATTTGAAAATAGAAGCGCAAGACTCCGTTATTGCAATGTGGATTCTTTGGTATCATACTATATAACTTTATTCGAGCTACGTGTTCTGATTTGCTGTCAAAGCTATAAAACTTCTCATTTTGCTGTGAAAAGACTCCGTCCTTAATGAATACGTCACCAACGACCGTACGTGATCCATTTAGGCGGAGCTAGATAGTTTGCATCTGGCCAGTGTACAGGAGACTTATAGCTGTGTGCCATTATTGGGCACAGAACATACGAATGAAGTGACTCCATGGCAAACATAGTACGACGCTAGATGTACGTTTTGAGGTACGGCCCGAAGATAGTGGATAGTTTTGAGGCAATGATATTATTATTTCTTGTAACTTTAGCATTTTAAGCCAAAAAAGGAGAAAGGGGTGTCAATGTGAAAAATCTAAATGTACACAAGCGACACTTTCAGAAACATATTCTTCCAAAGAGAATCTGCAGTGAGCAGTTTAATGAATATGACGCTTATTGTTTGTCTGCATTGTTAGATCAGCGACGGAGAATATCTTTTATGAAATTAACATTAACAGGAAACGACAATGCTTTATCTTTAGTCAACTCGTAACTTTCTCATTGGCTGACCTTTGTCACAGCAAAGCCATGCAAGTTGCATAGAATGAAAATAAACGATGCCTGATGCACACTGAAAGATAAATAGGAACAATTATTGAGGCGAACATACAAAAAAACAACGTCATCTCGAAATCTCGGTTTGCCAGATTGATTCTGTGCAAGCAACGTACCAACCATCGAGTGCTGTATAATCAGTAAAATATAGAAACCAAAATAGTACTTCAAATTGTAGACTTAAAAAGAATCGTAGGCGGCGCTATACATTAGAAATTTTTTATTGGGATAAGGTGATAAAAAATTGATTGTGGTACGTATGTGGTCGTGACAACAGAAAAATGTAAATATTTTATTGGTTATGTTATTATTTAAAAGTTTCTACGCTTCTTTAAGAGTAATTAGCATTATGCAAAGAACAAGGGACATGTTATTCGCGTGTAACTACTGTATTCATAAAGCTGGAAAATAAACACTTTTATTGATTTGTCGTTCACAAGGAAGAGTTGGTATTGAAATTCATATTAACCTCGAAGTCTGGTGATTCTTACACCCTTGTTAACGATGTTTTCCACACAGTTACGAATTCGTGGCAATGATGTAGCTGAGAGTCCTGAGTATATAAACATACATACAGAACCTACATACGTAAGTCTTGAAGATTGTGTGAAGGAACGAGATGACTACTTAAAGGCCGGTGACGCCATTTTGGAATTTCCAAGAAATCGCCTGTTTCTAAAGGAGACGCTAAACGAGGGACAATTCAGTAAGATAGTGAAGGGGGAAGCCTGGTTTATTGGCGGCAAAGATGGAGTAAGTGACGTCATCATTAAAGTTGCCAAAGGTAAACCTTTTTTAAACTTTAGAAACTTATACTCTGACAAAATGGAAGAATGCATGCCATTAATTAGATCCAAAAAATTGGGGAAATATCGAGGAATATCATATAATCTATGCCTGTATATCGATTGAACTTTAGGGTAACAGATATTAGTAAAATACTCAAGGTTATTATCTTTACAGGAGATAACAGTGTCTTCAAACAGGAAATAGAGGTGATGGGGACGCTGTCTCAAGTGAAGAGAGTGATACGAATTCTTGGCTGTTGCACTGAGGAAGGTAGGATTTGATATAGACTATTTTCTCTTCACCATAATTTCCAAGTCTAATCCTACAGCTTGTCAATAACTCTGTAATCGTGTTTTGATCAGTTGGCACAAGTAAATACAGTATATACCTGTAAATACATCAGAACAACAAAGGACAACTTGATTTTTCAGCATAGTGAAATTAACAAAACTATTCCGATTTACTTTTACAATGTTTTCTTTAAATTGCATAGGTTCCGTGTTTAAGACTAAGTCTTGGAAATATCAAATTTGAAAATATCCTTGCTTTTCAAGAATGTCGTGTAAGAAGCTAATTTCTGACTTTGTCAAACAACACCTTTTATTGTTAGATCCTCTGTGCATGATCATAGAGTACGCCCCCAATGGATCGTTACGAAGTCTTCTAGAAAATATGAAGACTTGGGATACTGGTGAACGGAAAAACAATGAACTTGATCTTTTGAGGTTTGCAGTAAGTGGAGCAGAATGTATGCAGTGTCTTTTAAACAATGAGGTAAACACTTTCCTTGAGTTTTCAAAGGATGATCATTATGTACCATTTAAATGATGCCTATGCTGACAATATACAGACAGACAAAACTGTTGGGGTCAAAGGTCAACTTTATTACAATGTTGACTGGCTATTAGCCGATTTCCGCCACTGTAGGCGTTTTAAGATAAAGATTCTAAGGACGACGGAGCAGAAAAAGAAAATATTATTCAATTCAGAAGCTAGTAGGATAGGGAGGGAGGCTGGGGAACACTCTAAGGTCGAAGCCAGCTGTGATTAACTGTTAGGTTGCCTCGTTCCGGGACAATCCCACTCACCGCCTTTAACCTGGCCCATTTAAAATACATTAAAACGAGTACTATTGCTCAAGTAAAATCGTGGACATTGTGAACGTGTTATTGAACTTTGTTTGATGATATACGTCATTCTCATTTTCGATTATTACGATGTCAGCGTTTGTTGTTATGCTTTAATTTTATTAGTTGTTGTAGCTCTGTTCTTAAGTAAATTTATTTAACCTGATAGAGTATGATAATCATATAATCATATAAAACAACTATTTCTGTGTCTTTTCATTTCTAGATCGTCCATAGAGAGATCATGGGAAAAAAACTTTCTTGTTGACAGTCAGTGGAAGTGTAAACTCTCTGGTCTTGGCTCGTCAAGTGCTGTTCTTACTGATCAAAGATACAGACAAAAGATGAAGGTAATGTCACTACGCAGTGAACCTAATAATAACCTTAATAAATGACACTTGAAGACTTAAGGTTCCAAGACAAGAAATTGACCTTTTTAATCTAACAATTCTCTGGTGGTTAATAAGCTCAGAAACTCCATAAATTATATATTTTCGGAAAGCCTAGATATAGGGGAACATTTTGGTAACCACAGTGTCACCATTATTTACATAACTATCACGTGACAGGTAATTTGCATAACCTTTCAAAAATCGGTTTTCTCTATGTTTTGTCTTAATGCTTCAAAATATCTGACTCAAACTTGCTGGAATGCAAGCTGTCACAACGCTCTTTAAATTTTTTATATCTTGCTTAGTTTTTTTTTTAGCACAATTTTAAGAAATTCACTAGGATTAAATTCACCGCTCTGGAAGTTTTTCTGGCATAAAAATTGTTTAAGAAGGTTTAAAAAAATTCTGAGACACACTTTGGAAGATCCTTATGCCAGCTTGCACTCACACAAATTTCAGCCTTACATCTCAAAGCATTGAAACAAAACATAGGGAAAACAGATTTTTGAAAGGTTATGCAAATTACCTGTCACGTGATAGTTATGTAAATAATGGTAACACTATGGTAATAAAAATGTTCCCCTATACTTAGGCTTTCCGAAAATATATAATTTACAGGGGTTCTGAGCTTATTAACCACTAGAGAATTGTTAGCTTAAAAAGGTCTATTTCTTGTCTTCTAACCTTAACAGTGTGCTGATAATGTTTCCTCGTTTGTATCTGTTTTTTGTTTGTTTGTTGTTTTTGTTTGTTTGTTTGTTTGTTTGTTTGTTTGTTTTACATTGACTGACTATCAACCGTAATTTTGATCGGTCGAAACAAAACAAAACAAAACACTCGTCCCACAAACTCACTGAAAATGGTACACTATATCGTATCAGAAAGTATCCTCTTTATTTCTCTCATTGGAATTATTCACTCCTTTGCTGTAACTACAAGCCATACAATGTCTTACTTGGAGGGAGACTATAGCTTTAATAACTATCTTGTCGCTCCGATCAGAGTAACTTACCGATCAGATGGATTGCACCGGAAGTACTGTCAGCCAACGCCTATACTGCAGAAAGTGATGTTTGGTCATTCGGTGCTCTCCTCTGGGAAATATTTTCATTCGGTAGGTTCAATAATTTTATCATATTCACATTCGGTCACGTTTTCCGTGTTCGGAAAAAATGAAGATGTTTCAAAGGTGACTATTCCTGGCCACGTTTGAGTTTCTACAACTCTTTGCCGATAGTCATGGTGATCTAAGATGATGTCGGAAGGAAAATGTTAATAACAGTCAAGTAAGAAGTACGATACGTAGTCTGATTAATTGTAGACACTGTGTCTCTCTACACCTCTTCTGATTCTGTGATTTTTCTCATTCTGCTGATTTATACTTTGGAGTTTCGGCGAAATGACTACAGAATCTACACGACTAATGAACGCACGTAAATCTATGTTGAAGTCTATTTATCACGTAATTGATATTAAAACTGTCTGTCAGGTGACATTCCTTATGAAACTCTTGAAGACGATGACGTCAAAGAATTCATTGAAAATGGAAATCGACTGGAAATTCCGTCAGGATGTACAGAATCCATGTGAGTTGAAACCTAATGACGTCAGGTGCCGCAAGTCTTTTTAGGTTCACGTTTTCTGTGAATTGTCTACAGCAAAGTCTCTTCAACAGTCATTGGTGTCCAAAGACAAAAATAACGTTTTTTGATTAAATAGTGTAGTAACTCCGCAGTAGCATTTTGCCGTTTGTTTAAAGTCACGTTGTCTTTTAAAAGCTACCCAGATTTCTCTTCTTTTACAGCTATCAACTGATGACGTCATGCTTGATGGAGATACCAGCCGAGATGTCAACAGTCACTGCTCGTCGACATCTTAGAAAAGTTTCAGTCCGAGTACCGGTTTATGCAACAGTGAAATTTGATTTTAAATTTCCTTGTTTGCTTCAACAGATTTCATGCTCGAAAGGAATGCAGATATTTCTATAAATCGTTGGCCGAGAGCATCAATACACACAATCCTTTAATACACATAACTGGTGAAATATGAAAATTTATGTCAGCATTTAAATCGGTTAAGGTGGGTTCCATTGGAAATGAAATATTTAGAGGTTATAAACGGCAAGCGAGGGTATTTGGTTGCGGATATAAGACCTCTGGGGTGAAAATTAGCATATTTGGCGGGAAATAATCACCGAGCGCAGCGAGGTGATTATTTCACCCAAATATGTTAATTTTCACCCCAGAGGTCTTATATCCGCAACCAAATACCCGAGCGCACCGTTTATAACCTCATTATAATATGCTAAAGTTAAAAACAAGTGGGCAATTTCGTTATTTAGGGCCGAAGTTGGAACGAGAGTTCAGGAGCGCGCAGCCTCATACAAACTCTAAAAAAGAACGTTTCAGAACGCGCGCGCGTGCACAGTTGAATTCATACGGTTACGCAAACGCATCAATAGAGAGGTTCGGCTACACGTTTTACGTGAACGTGAACGCGTAGAATCCACGTTGGCGTTGACGTACACGTTCGCGTGCAAAAGTCCGTTTGGCTACGCATTACGCCAACCGTTCTTGTGGCACGCGCAAGAAATGATTCGGCCCGGCTTGGGTCCGCGTTGTCTGTTTGCGCATCACAGGGATAGCTCAATGGTTAGCCCGTATGCCGCGAATCGACGAAGAAATTGCACATAAAAATAACGAAAATACATTAATATCTTTGAGGATGTCACTATCATATATCCAACTAACAATGTGCATGAATGATTCACAGTTTATATCATGTTTTGATACCTAAAGATGAGAATAAATTTACACGTTTACAAATTACGTGAAAACAGCTGTCTCCACGTAAATACGCGACGCCGGCTCCGTGTACGTGAAGAACGTACGCACAAGTCGATGACATCATCGCAGAAATTCGTGACGTTACGCGTTCACGTTCGCGTAAAACGTGTAGCCGAACCTCTCTAATATCGCGATTATACATCGAACTTGAAGAATTTACTAAACAAAAAGCTCAAAAAACTTTAAAAAATCATGTTGTTGTTACATAGCCTCCGCTCCTTACAGAAACTCTTCATTTGTTGGTTCGTCAAGCTGCACTAGACTAAAATTTAACAAACGAAATCAATCTGAAGCCATAGACTTGTTCGACATTATGGCGCGTTGAGCTCTCAAGTTGGCGTTCGAAATTTGCGCGAGCTCAAAAATGTTACGCGGCGCGCAGGTCTTCTTGTTGAGAATATAAACCCTGGCTCCAGCCAATCAGATCGCCGGATTCCAGCCAAGCATATTATAATTGACTTTGAACCCGACAAACAACCATCAGCACAACGTTGCCCTCGCCAGGCATACGTCACGAACAATGAGTCTCTCTGGTCAGGTATTCTTAAATTATTTCACTGCAAATAATTGTCACTTTTATGTATACTTTATTAGTTTGTGCTGAAGAGACCAAGTGTCTGTTTTCGTCGGTGTTTTACGGCGTCATGGCTTTTCGGCTCCAGTACTACTTGAAACTTTGCTGTTGATGGAGATACAAGCATTTTAGACAATTTAAAGCCTATTGACATCTCCAGATTTCGATGGCAATTTCGTCCATTTCCACCCGTAACACATCAAGCAAACAAATCCCCTGCTTCTCAACTGGCGATTCATTTTGGCTCTCACAAATTCATTAAGCGGGGGAACAAATTTTTTGCAAGTTCTCGTTATCCTTACAGGTGACAAGTTATATTGTCGTTACCATGTTGAGATATCTTGATTGTATAAATAAGTTTGTGAATATATGAAACTGCAGCATCGCGTCTGTGACGTAAGGCACTGATGATTTGTTGCTTCACTTCTGGCAGTAGCTGTTTGTCTTCAAAATTAAGATGATCGATTCTTAAAGATTTAACTGTTCATTATTCATCATAGGAGGTCAATACAGTTTGGAACATTGTTGTAAGTAATTATGTTCGGTTGTAAATGTGATTTATACATGCACTAATTACAACAACATCAGCTCCGAATACATCTTCTGACGTGTATGAAAGTTCACACATGCACCTTGGAGCAGAATAGGGAACACATGATCGATGTTGTAGCAACTGTACACAGAAGCAACCTAGCGTGTAGAATTTCCAGTGTTTTCGGCAATGCTAGATCAGAATCCTGTTTGATCTCCCATTCAGGGAAGCAACATTACATCCAGACTACGTACTATCACCAATGGTTTACCACTTTTATCGAATAGATGCTGCAAAATGCTATTATCTACATTGTTTCAGTTGTATGGTGAGGCCAAAATTTACTTGTTTTTGAAACATGAACTTATGATAACAGCAAAAGTGTAACTTGCCGCTAAATCCGTTGATGTTATTTAAAACTTTAACTCTCAACAAACAACCACTGGCTGAAACCTTCAGAGAGGTAAACTAACTCACAAGAACTGAACGGAGGACGTTGGCTCTAATAACTACAAAATGAGAGTCATTGAATGGTACAGATAGGACGGGGATAGGAAGTTCCCCATTGCAACACATCTTTACTTTGTGGCTATTTAAGTTTATTCCAAGCATTACTGCCATTTTTCAATTTTTTCCGTACAGCTTTTTGGCTATCAAATGCACAATAGTCATGAAGTTGACCCTGCAAACCGAATAATTAAATGTAACGGTAGGTGGCGCTGCCACACTCGATAATCCTATCATGCACGAATCAGGTGTAACTGTACTTAGGCAAAGGAGCGCATATATGTTTGATAAAAATTGAAGAACCTAAATAATGTTTAAAGCTTGTTTATAATGTTAAATATGAAATGTGAAGAATAGTCTATCAGATAAATGCGTTTACCTCAGTAATCATCTTATCAGTTGCCAGGGCGTGACCTCGTCAGGCGACTAGGCAAAGAACATTATGGTATGCATGGACTTTGATCAATCACCAAACCCTACACATTGGCATTGTTCCGCTTGGTGGTCAGCCATATTGATTTTCATACAATACCAGGCACTACAACAAAATAACGGCAGATATTTGGTTTCAAATAGCTACATCAAGTTCAACACTACAAGTCCTTTTGAGAGGTTTGCAATTAGTCGTCTTTACAAATCACCTCGCAGCAAGGTAGGAATTTTCTGTCAAATGATTTGTTGTCGTCTCCACTATCGTCTTCCAAAGTCGCTAGTAATATCGGCCTTTTAAAATAACGATATCTAGCATCAACTGATTCAAAGGTAATTACTTAATGACATTACATGAATACTTCAAAAGAGAACATGCTCAGAAAAATTTTGTAAAATTGTCATCTAATGGGGAATGTGTACCAAAATGTATTCTTTTCAAATGCTGGCATGACGTGAAAATTCATTGCAATCCACATTATAAGGAACAAAACACTGGGCTGGAAAATTCAAATGACTAGTTTACCAATTCGCGAGCATTTTATCTGCACTTGATACATGCTTAAAGAGCTGCAACATCGGGCAAGTAGTTGTCATGGCCAATAGTATCACATATGGTGAAATACATGCATATGGCCTTAAATGTAGAATGCACCTCGGGCACATATATTGGAACTCGGCAAAGTTTAAAACACGTCTCTGATCTACCGATTTTGTGGGATCGTTTTGTTTCAAGATCCGATAGTGTTAACACAGAGATGGCGGCCATTTTGAATATGAAATATCGCTGATATAGGTCACATAGCAACAAAGTTTGCACAGTGATCTTCAGGTGTTTATTCTTGATTTTGAAAGACAATAGTTTAAAGTTCGAGGAAAATTAGAGCAAGTCTTGCCCTAAACTAGGCTCGTATTACCTGAAAATTAATAAATAAAGGCTGTTACCGACAAATGTTAACGGTTTACTTTGATTAATCATATGACTCAATGCAACGTTAACCATTGCATAAACCTCTTCCAAAGTGCTTCTCTCTGTATTACCATAACGTTCATTCATACTCCTTGTTGGTATTGTGCGATCGACATGGCAGGAAACGATCCTCTTCACTCAAAATTTTATGAATGCTCGTTCCCAGCGGAGAAATATTAAATTATTGCCTAATGTTAAACATATAACAATTGGTATAGATTACGTCAATGCTATGCACAGTACACATTCATATTTTATTTGGCGTGACTTTTAATATTTAAATCTATAACTTACATCGATACATGTAAATGGTAGAACCTGTAAAACTACGTAAACTTTAATGGGATCTGCCAAATTGACTTTTATTGGTCACGGTATTGAGAACAATATTGCCCATATAGCATGATAATTGCCAAAAGCAGAGTTGAAATAATATGCTTCAGTAGAGAACGTGATCTTCGATGTAATTGTTTTCCCTTTAGCTTGCCTGTAATAAAGTCTTTGAAAAGTGTAAAGTGATAACAAGCCTTGGTTAAGATTAAATCAGGATTATTCAATGCAATCAGCTTCCTATGTGGTTTACATATACTAGATGTTTTAAAATATTGAATCATACATTTAGAAAATTTAGCAAGAAGATGTTGTTGAAGCGCACAAAAATTCTGCAAGGTAGTTTTATGTGATGTTCCCCTAAAAAAATAAAAAAGTGAAATATTTAATTTAAAACATCTCTGAGATTTCAATCTATGTGTGGAGTTAAATCTGCACAATGCCACACTGGCTACTTACAGCTGAAAGGCAGAGCTATACAACGCCTATTTAGTAATAACAAATTGTGAATTTACACTAAAATGTTAATCAAATTAGTATACTTCCCCGTGTTTTGAATGTTTATAGCAGCACTCTTATCAAATGACAAAGAACATTTTTGGTGTTTACGATTTAAACATTGCAAATAAATTTGCTTCGTTATAAACCCGGTTTTTTTCCTGAAGCAATGACACTTACGTCAAACATTTAGTTTGACAATGATAAACTTCTTTTGGTTTGGTCTTATCGACGAAGGCCGATAGTAGTTTTGTGAACCTTGACCCAATGAATGCTACTTTTGACCCAGCTCTGCGTCCTGCCATTAATTTTAGCTTTATCTTTGCTGGGCTTGAAGTGCAAACAGAAAAGGTTATTGTCTGTGACCTTTGTTTACGAGAGTTGGATGAAAAGTTTTGAGCCTAACGCAGTGTCAGATGAATGAAGCTTGGTTTGCATTTATTTCAACTCTTCAGATGACTAATTGACTGGTTTATTTTCAATTCGCTGCGTATTTGACTGCTGATAAAGACTTACGGGAGGCTATAAAAACGATTTTGAAAGTTGAAAAAGGTGTGTTGTTCAATCAGGACAATGCTCCACCCCACAAGTCAGTCATTGCCATGGCAACAGTGCGTGACTGCGCCTTCAAACTCGTTCCACACCCACCATACTCCCCTGACCTAGCACCCTCAGACTCCCATCTCTTCCCCAACATGATAGAAACGGTTTAGCTGGATGAAGCATTTTGACAATGATGGTGACGTCATATCCGCCTTTCAGGACTTTTTCGACGACCAAGACGAGACCTTCTGTAAAGAAGGGATCCAAGCCCTGCAGTACCGCTGGTAGAAGTGTGTGAACCGCAAGGGAACTATGTTGAGAAATAAATAGCATAGAAACTCATTCCAGTAGGACTTCATAGTTAAGCTCAGAACTTTTCATCTAAACCTCGTACCATGTACTCATCCTTCTACCTTTGTCAATCGTAAGTATTTTGACCAAGGTAGTGGTCATTTGGCAGGGGAGGAAGTTTGGGTCTGCTCTTTGTTCTTAATTGAAAAGAAATGAATAAATAAATAAATAAATTTTAGGCATAACTCTCTCATATATGACCAAGGACATTTGCAATACGTTTGCAATAGCTGTCCTCATTTAGTGCACGGCTTATTATCTGATTAAAGTTTATTAGAAAGACAATCACATTGTGTCGGTTACGTTTGTAGACGTTACGTATTTCACTCACATATGTAAGTGAAGATAGTAATGTCTACGAACAGACACAATGTATTTAATTCAGAAGCCATCATACTAGCGGTTGGTTGGTCAGAGTGAGAATTGTGTTGTCATGATTAAAATTGAAAAATTTACTTAATGATTTACTCAGGTTAAGTTCACCATTATTTGAACAAATCTTGATGAAGTCATCCTTACATTAAAGCAAATGGAAAGCTGTTTATCATGTGAGATAAACTTGAAGAATATGATGAAATACGTGGACAATTCTTAATGCTGATAAATACTTGCAAGATTTTTACTGGCTTTCAGTCAAGAAGTATATTGGGAAAAATGAACAATAGTTGTCAGGACACTCTTACGTGTCAGTTCCATTTATTTTGCTTCCTGCCTAGGGGCATTGATCATTCTTGGTTGTTGATTCCTACAATACCTTACCTCATCTGTTCAATTTGTCCTATGAATGTATAGACAGTGACCTCTTCAAAATAACCATAATTTATTCAGTCAAATTACTTGAAAACAAGTAGAAATGGGCTCAGTTCTCAAAATATATATATATATATATTAAAGAAAATATATATTACTTTAAAAATACCTCATCGAAATAAAAAAAAACCTCAGCTAAGAGAAACATTAACAAAATTCAGGCTTAGTAGCCATAAACTCCACATAGAAACTGGAAGACAATATAAAAACCCCCTCAATGAATAGTTTGCAAAAGATTTTCACAAAATCACATTGAAGGCGAGATACATTTCCTATTTAATTGTGAATACTATAAATCAGAACGAGATACATTATACAATACTATTCAATCAGTACAACCCACATTCCAATCATTATCACATAACAGTCAATTATAACTCATGATGAATATCAAGAAATTATACATACCCATAGCAATGTACATTAACAAGTGTCTACAACTGAGAGATCAAGAACATATAACAACAAGGAACACACAAGTATTCTTTTCAGTTGGTTTCCGTCTATGTATGTACTTTTAGTTTTTGTTGGTTTGTTTTCTTTTATTTTTTTGGCTAATCATTGTGATGCTTCTTTGAGGTCTTTGTGTATGACGATGTTTACCATCTCGTTAGGGTAAAGAGTGTGAATAAAGTACTATTTTTATGGTTCCATAGGGGCACTTGCAGCTGGCTCAAAATCAGCACCGCTGTACACCGCCTATTTAGTAATAAAAAAAGAAATTCAGCGTATTTTGAGTGTTTCCTTTTAAGCAGTACTCTTATCAAAACGGAAAAGAGCAACATTTTTGTTTACAATTTAAACATTGCCCATTATTTTGCTTCATTATAAGCCCGAGTTTTTTGAAGCAATGAAACTTATTTCAAACATTTGTTTCAGATCCTAAGTATTTGATATGATTGCTTCGTTATAATAATAAACATCTGTTGCTGGAGTCTTGTCTATAGTGTCCCTTGTGAACCTTGACCCAGTGAATGCTACTTTTGACCCACCTCCGCGTCCTGCCATTAATTTTAACTTATCTTTGTTTGGCTAGTGCAAACAGAATGGGTTATCATTTGTGACCTTTTCTTATATACACCCATGCTTCTGTCTGACTTAGTCGATTCAACAGAGTTAGCCATGGCTGTTGCTTGAGAACACTTCATTTGACAGCCTAACATCAGTACAGGAAAAATACCTTTGTCAGTTGCTAAGTATTTTGCACTAGGTTGTGGTCATTTGGCGGGAGTTTTGAAGTTAGTAATGTCTTGCTGCTCTTTGTTCTTTAAAAATTGAAAAAAAAGAAAACAGCCGAAAAACTGAAAAATAAAACGTTTTAGGTATAGACTTTCATGTATGACGATGGATATTTTACATACATTTCGACTATCCTGCAATTGATAGAATTTTGTCAATGGTTTAGTAGAAATTGCATCAGTGAAGTTTATTAGAAAGCCCATCGAATCTTGCAAGCATTGTCAGCATTTTGAATTTGGTTTTTTTTTTTGGTACTATTTTGAGAATGGCTTCATTAAGATTAACGTAAATTTTCTCATTTTGGTAATGACAACACACTTCTCACTCCTATCAACCCTGCTGGCATTTGAATTTTGTACATGGTGTCGTTTCATAGGAAATACATACTTCACTCCCATATGTATGACTGAGATCAGAATTTAAATATTTATACTTTCCGTGTCAGGCTGCAACAT
Source organism: Ptychodera flava (assembly GCF_041260155.1). Lineage (NCBI taxonomy): Eukaryota > Metazoa > Hemichordata > Enteropneusta > Ptychoderidae > Ptychodera > Ptychodera flava. Next base: position 10,730,333 of record NW_027248279.1, read on the forward strand.
TTTGGTCAAAAGAATCAATTTCCTAAATTAATAAATGAATTTGATAGCGTTAAAATTTAAAAAAATCGGTTCGATTCGACCTCACAAGCTATTACACACCTAGTGATGACATCAGTGATCAAAACTACTCGACCGAATTCCCCTTCTCTAAATTGTTTTGATACAGCGAAGTTTTCGTAATATTCTCACCTTAACCCATCCTCGCGCGCTTGTCATTTGTTTACACAGCAAATATTATGCAGCAGCGAAAGGAGTAGGGATAACATATTTCTTACAGAATAAATCACTTAAAACTGAAATGTTGGTGACAAAGAAAGTTCCTTGCATGATTTATATTATCAGGAGTCTGTTTCATGTTACATTTCCAATTCGATGTAGGATAATAGCGTGGTCAGCCCCTCAAAAGGATGATGACAGAACATCGTTTTATGCACTGAACACAAGACGCTGTCTTCAGCGTAAAGGAAGACATAATTTGCCGACAACAACGTAACATCCAATTGACAAAACATACATCTTCGTGGTCAGATCTATGATCAGACGATTTCATACTGCCCTGGGACATTTTTCTTAGAGATACGGCAAAGCTTGCATTTGCTAGGCAACAGTTCACATTGACTGCTTTCGATACCATAAACCATTTATCACCCGAATCCGTTTACGCAATTAGCGTTTTCTGGAACTTAAAACGCGCAAAATAAAAGCGTGTGAAGATATATAATTGCTTTATAACAGTACATTGAATTTGTGCAGTTATGGAAAGGAGCTCTATCAGTTTTCGAAAGTTGAAATAAGAAATAGGCTTTGTAATTTTTGCAACAGATTTAGTTTTATCAAATCTCCATTTTTTCCGCTGGTTTCCTCAATATCTGACTGATAAATGATAGTATGACATCTCTGAAATTCCATTATTTCTACAAGAGGTGTTTTAGTCACCCCACAGATGTGCGTAAATGTTTGCATGCGAAAATGTTATGTATGAATGTCAAAGGGAGGAACGTTGGAAAAGAGTGTGAATATTCAGCTATGACCCGCCATGTCATCGCAGGAAGAAATGGCTTTAGTGTGAATCAAAGTTTACTTCAAGTTGCTAAATAAAAACAAAAACGTTCAGGAAAGTATAGTCTTGTTTACTGCAATCACACATTATGATTATCTTGAGATTACCTGTAGCCTTCAGTTGTCTATGATTCAAAAGGCAAAAGCAAACCGTGAAAATTGAAAATGACTTAGGTGTTAACATTCCATTTGTTTATTTATGAATATAATGTGGTTGGAGTTGACGATAGTTGAAAACTTAGGTAAAAGATTGCGTCCTGACGCTGTTCTCATCTGTTGTAAATGTCTTTTTTAAATTTCAAGATCTCAAGCCTTTTCCATACACTGTATTTATGATTTGAATCAGAATCTTTTCTACGGTCCCTTCCCTTTCTGCACCAATTTAATGCTCTGCTTTTCAAAGTACTGTACTTACGCTGATCCAAACACTGATTGAACGTTAACAAATAAACGATGTCCTAAGCGTCCCCATAACAAAATAGAACAGCTTTTGTAGGGTATGACCTGGCGAATGGTGACTTCAGTAGACGTCCTTGCAACAAACCGTGTGAAAACAAACATATAGTGAAAAATATTATCCCGTGACCTTCGTTCGAGTAGAGTGTATCTATGATAATCAAGGGTAACGCTTGTGGAGTAATAAACAGTCTAGTATAGAAGTATAGAACCGTGAACAGCAGAGCACGACATTGGTGCACAAAGCATCCAAAGAGCTATGCAAACGTTTCTTTGTCTTCATAAATATTTTAACTAAATGACGTTGTATTGAAAAGAAGCCATACTATGAGTTGCATATGGAATTTTTTTCCAATCTGTCAATTCTGAATAGTTATTAAGAAACACTTCATCAGCCCCTTTCGAAAGCTGGTATTTTACCAATCATAAATCGAATCATAAATTGAATAAGATAACGTGACAGCGTTTTCAGAGCTGCGATTGATTCCAATATGGAAGTATTTATTGCGATTTGCCAAATGCTATCACTGAGAGATATAAAAATATTGAGCCTTTAACTGCCAAAAGGTTGCTTTTTGCGGTTGATGGTATGTGAAGGGGGTTTGCAAGAGCGGACAACACGAAAAGACACAGAATTAAATTACAACAAGTCCTAGATCTGTTCGTCCCAGTCGTACCACGCTGTCTTTTTTACATTTCAAGACATCCAGCCTTTTTACACAGCATTTATGATCACGTTAGCAAAAAAAATTGTGAGACTGGAGCGAGAAAATGACAATTTCTCGCAATTTGTGAGAATCTCTTGTTATTCTCACTGCTCCCCAGTAAGAATTCTCACTGGTGAGCAGTGACAAATGCACTCCTTGGTGAGAAAAACAGATTCTCACCAGTAAGAATGAAAATTTTCACCAAGCACAGTAAGAATGATAATTTTAACAGTGAGAATGTATCATACTCATTATGGACTCACCATTCATTGGTGAGAATCAGTCAGACTTTTTGTTCACTGGTGTGAATCAGTCTGGTTAATTCTCACCAGTGAACAACGACTCTGGTTGATTCTCACCAGTGAATGAGTATTATACGTTCTTACCATGAAAATTGCGTTCTCACAGTGCTTGGCAAGAATTTCAATTCTCACCGGTGAGAATCATCTATTATCTTACCAAGAGATGCATTTCTCACCGGGGAATTCAAAAATTCTCACTGATAGCAGGGAGAATGAAAGCAGATTCTCACAGTTTTTTCCTATTGTGGATTCACGGGATTCTACTTAACTTGGTAGTTTTTAGTTTTGTGACAGGTTTGATATGTTTATAGAAATGTGGTGTCTAAGCATCCCAGAACAAATGATTCAGCTTTTGTACGGTATGACCTGCCAGATGTGACTCAGGAGTGTTCTTGTGACAAGAACTAAAACAAACATTTCTTTTAGCTAAACTGTTAGTGCAGGGAAAAACCTCTTGACCTTTCATTCAAGCAAATCGTAAATATGATCGGACCAGGGTAACTTCAGCGGAGTAATAAAATTTGATCTACTGAAGTGATTTTGGCAAGTGCCTCTGACGGATCGTGCTCGTGAAATATCTGCGCTTGTTACACCCGACGGATTATTCCAGTACAAGGTGATGCCATTCGAAATGAAGAACTCTCCGACCACATTCCAGGGATGATTAAAGACGTAATATCCGGACTACAAGAATGTGAAGCTTAGTCGACGACGTTGTCCAGTACAGTGACACCTGGGAGGAACACATCAAACTCATAAGTTCTTTGAGAGACGGAGCAAGGCAATGTTGACTGTCAACCTTGCCAAATTTGAGTTTTGTCGGGCGAGGGTGACTTATCTCGGACATACTGTGGGACAGGGTGAGGTAAAACCTGTTGATGCTAAAATCAGTGCCATTGCAAGTTTCCCCATACCAAATTGCAAGAGACAGCTGATGCACTTTCTCGGTATGGCTGGTTACTACAGAAAATTCTGTCGAAATTTCTCTACGATTACTGAAACTTTGACTAACTTACTTAAAAAGAACTTAAAGTTTGTATGGTCAGAACTATGACAACAGGCATTTGACACACTTAAAGCCATACTGCAAAGTGCTCCAGTCTTGCCTGCACCATATTTCAGTATGCCATTCAATTTAGCTGTAGATGCTAGTGCACGTGACACGGTTGCTGGTGCTGTTTTATTGCAAGAGGATAGTTATGAGATAGGTCATCCTGTTTGCTATTTTTCATGCCCGAGGCTATCTTTCGCCCAGTTTAAAGGGGCAAAGTCGCCCATTCTTTCATGAATTTTGTTTGATACAAGATACTACTTATACTGTTTGACATGTTGAAAAATACTGAATGAATGGGTGACCATGCGTATATTCGACCCCAGTTTTGGACAAATTGAATGAAACCATCGCGAAATTGAATGGTCATGACCATTAATTCATTCTCGCGTTGATTTCATGCCTCGTGTCTAAAACCGGGGTCAAATATATGCATGGTCAACTATTCATCCAGTATTTTTCAACATGTCAAACAGTATAAGTAGTATCTTGTATCAAACAAAATTCATGAAAAAATGGGTGACTTTTTCCCTTTAAGCAACATAAATTATGTATTCATTGCTTCGATATAAACGTTTGGGTGATAGTTGAGTGTGCAAACTCTACAACGTGAGGAAAGGTCGCAGTCAGGAAAATATGTAACAACTAAGCTCGGTGATTGAATCACCCCTTTTGAGAATGGGGATTTGACTGAGCGGTTCTGTCTGTTGCTTCTCCGCTAGGTGACTGGGTGCTGTATATTGTGGGTTCGAACCCGAATGAAGACACTGTATTTTCACGCAAATTTAACAAATCCCAGAGAAACTACTCGACAATTGAAAGAGAGTCTTTATCTCTGATATTAGCTTTACAGCATTACTTCTTCAAATCAGGCAATAATGGTTTATATTGATCACAACCCTCTTGTTGTTCTGCAGAAATTAAAAGGCAAAAATTAGAGATTGCTTAGGTGGAGTTTAATGTTACAGGAGTTTAATCTTGATATTAGACATAACAGTGGCAGAGCCATTTTAATTGCGGACTGTCTCTCCTGTATTTAGAGTTTATTGTTGTTCACATTTTAATATCACATTTGTAAAAGAAAGAATTTTCTTTGAAAAAAAAATTGAAGAGGGAGTGTGTTACTTTTATGTAGGTCATTTCCCCCTCAGTCATAACCTGAGTTAAATTAGTCTAGAACATTCTCAAGGTCATTGTCCTTACGACCTCATGACCTTGAATTAAATTAGTCATGTTTGGAATGTTCTCGAAATTTAATTAGTTGTGGAAGAGAGATAATGTTAGAACAGTAATTAGCATGTCAATAAAAGTTCTAGATTGTTCTTATATGCTCTTATGTAAGCACGTGGGTATAAATAAGGACGTGCACAGCTTGCAGTCTAACATTTTGGGATCGAGTCTTTTACGTGTTACTTCAACTTGTTACGTGACAGAAAATGAACAAAAGGTGAACTCAGCTGTTTCCGTATAAAATGAAATTTATTACGAAAATAAAACTAATTGCTAAGTCAGGGATAGAATACAAACTGTAAAAGTGTACAGACTACTTATCTCAGCTGGGATGGCAAAGCTCCAGTCTCAGAGTTGTAACAGTCAGTCTGATGAATGAACAGTCCTTTGGCTTGCAGGCTTGAAGTTGCACAAAGTCCACAGTATAAATCCAGCGTTGGCAGTGAAGGTCTTGAAAAGTCTTGAAATTAATACTGCTGGAGTTTCCAAAGACTTGAATAGAGAAAGTCTGCCTGCAAGCTGTGCACGTCCCTATTTATACCCATTTACTTACATAAGAGCATATAAGAACAATCTAGAACTTTTATTGACATGCTAATTACTGTTCTAACATAATCTCTCTTACACAACTAACTAATTTCCCGAACATTCCAAACATGACTAATTGAATTCAAGGTTGTGAGGTCGTCAAGGGCAGTGGTCTTCAGAATGTTCTAGACTAATTAAACTCAGGTCATGGGAAAATGACATACATAACACACCCCCTCTTCAAAGGGAAAATTTTTCCTTTTACGAATGTAATCTTAAAAGTGTGAACAACAATAAACTCTAAATACAGTCTGCAATTGAATTTTCCCTATCCTTGATATGTCCAATATCAAGATTAAACTCCTGTAACATCAAACTCCATCTTAACAATCTCTGATTTTCGCCTTGTAATTTCTGTAGAGAACAAGAGGGTTGTGATTAATATAAACCACTGTTCATCCACTGCTTCTCTCTGTCAAAACAGTAGGTCCTAATCATATTTTTTAAGGTTTGATGAAATCGCTCAAGAGCACCCTGACTTCTGTATGATAGGCGGATGACGTATACTGTTTAATTCCTAGCTGATCCATTACTTGTTGAAAAATACCAGACATAAATTTGGAGCTTTGATCGGACTGGATACATTTAGGGAGGCTGAATAGAGTGAAAAATTTGACTAAAGCTCTCACTATAGTCTTTGTCTTTATATTTCTCAGTGGTATGGCTTCGGGGAATCGATTTGATGTACACACTATTGTCAGCATATACTCATTTCCTGATCTTGTTTTTGGTAAGGGCCCAATACAGTCTAAAAGTATCCTATTAAAGGGTTCTTGAAATGCAGGAACTGGCTGTAAAGGGGCCTTTGGAATGGTCTGATTTTGTTTTCCTACCATTTGACAGCGTGTGACAAGTTTTACAGAAGTGTGCTAGATCCTGCCTGAGATTAGGCCAATAAAAATGACTGAGAATTTTATGATAAGTTTTCCTTACTCCCAAATGACCAGCCCAGGGGGTTTCATGGGCCAGGCCTCATATTTCCGCACAATAGGACTTTGGAACCACAATTTGATGTTTTATAGCCCAATCGTCATCAACCAAGAAATGTGGAGGTCTCCATTTACACATAAGAATACCAGATTTTGTATAATAGGAAACAGAGCTATCTGAAGTTTCACCTTCATCATCTACCCTGTCAAACAAACACAAAATATCTGAGTCTTTGTGTTGTTCTGCAATGAGATTTGATCTAGAAAATGTCTGACTTTGGTCAGCAGAAGTTTTTACTGGGAGTTTGAAATCCACGAGGGTTAACGGAATGATCCGTGTCAAACACCTGACTAAGAAAGGTGTCATTTAAGTCAACATCTGTGACATATTTTTGAGAATATTTTGATTCTCAGACGTTTTCTTTGACATGACTCGAGTAATGGCACATGATGGAAAAAGGACAGGAAAATTCCTCTTCTATTGGCTCTGGATTCTTATCTAAACTAGGATTATCAGTCACAAGTGGATTAGTAATGACCTTGCCCCAGCAAGGTCATTTCCAAGAAGAAGGTGAATCCCTTCAAAATGCAAAAAAGGCCATATACCTAAAGTTACAGGTCCAGAAACAAAGTCCGAAGACAAAGAGACATTATAGAGAGGAACAGGAACGTAGTCATTACAATCTACCCCTAAATAAGAACTTTAGAACCTGAAAATGACTTTTCAGAAAACGGCAGGGTATCTGCCAACAAAAGAGATTGGGAAGCCCCGGTATCTCTTAAAATTTTGACAGGGGTAGCAGAAGAAAAATCACTAGAAGAGATATAAAAATCATCATGAATAAATGGTTCGAATATACCCATAATGCTATCTTGAGAAGAATTGACCTTGACCTCATTAATTGGTGATAAGAGGGGTTTAACCTCAGAAAATTTGTTACACACATTATTTGACTCAAATTGAGTTGCTGGAGAAATAAAGCCGGTGGGCTTAGATCCACTTTGACCACTTTAACCTTCAAGTTTTCTTTTCAGTTTGAAACAATCTGACACTAAATGGCCATCTTTCTTACAATAATTACAAGAAAGTGTACCAAACCGTTTGTCAGAAGGAGATTGAGACTTGGGATCTGATGATGTGGGAGTATTGCTTGAACTTTGCGAACTGTTGTCATTTGATTTTCTACTCTCCCTGAGAAATTCTTTTATGAAAAGGAGTAGTTAAATTTCCCTGCATTGTTTCTGTATGAGAAGGACTGGGATGGTTTGCTGAGAAAGGAAGATTTGTGGGTCAATGCATACCCATCGGCCAAACGTGCAGCAACCTCCAATGTATCTGCCTTTTGGTCATTGATAAATGTATTGATGTCACTCCTAATCAAGCAGTTGTTCTTTTGTTAAAGCAAATTCAACATAAGTTTGCTCCTTCGCTTTCTCACAATCCCTACATTTCTGACCGTAAGCTTCAGGCAGCAACTCATAGCCCTTGAGAATTAATTCCTTCACAGAATCTTAATTTGAAGCCTGCTCTACTGACAACTGAATGTAAACTTTTCTGGCTTTACCCACCAAAGCACTCTGCAAAAGCATAGACCAGGACTCCTTAGGCCAATTCAGACTCTGAGCAATTTTCTCAAAATGAAGGAAATATTTATCAACATCCTTTTCTTGCAAAGGGGGAACTAACCTGAAATGCTTAGTGATGTCAAAACCGTCTGAAGGGAAGAATTTTCCTGACTGTCCAAGCTCTAAACGTCTCATTTCTACCTGTAGTCGGCGTTCTGCTAATTCTCTTTCCTTTTATTTTTTCCTCTTTCTTTCTTTCTCTCTCTGTCTTTCTTCCATTTCTAACTGTATTTGTATTTTTTCTAATGCCTGTCTCTCTTCTTCTATTTGTAATTCTTTCTCTCTCTTTCTTCCATTTGTAATTTTTCTTGTCTTTCCCTTTCTTTCATTTGTAATTCTTTTTCTTTCATTTGTAATTCTAGTTTCTTAATCTCCAAATTTGCCTGCATTTCTAATTCTAATTTTCTGAGTTCAAAAGAAGACTCAGGCTCATAATCATGCAAGACGGATTCCTCAAATTTGCCTACACTGACTAAATATTTGACAATATTGAACTGAATTTCCTTCTTGTGCATAGATCTTTTGACTTCTACTTTAAGGAAATTGGCCAGTGCTATGAGGTTGTCTTTTCTGAGGGAATCAAATGTGTCCTGATCAAGGTCATCCATAAATTCGTCTGGCTTGAATTCCGCCCTGATTGAATATCGCTGAGTTCACAGTGCGACAACTTTCTCTGTTTCTGGCCTTTGTGTCGTGAGTCGGGTTCGTACAGGGCTTTACACAGTGAGTATATCTTAACAGGAAAGTGGTAGCTGGCCTGAGTAATACTACACTGCTTAGAGGCCCCATAAGGGATTCTGACTTAATGGTACCTGCCGGCGAAGTTCTGCTGGGGTTAACGGCCCAACCCAGGCCAATAAAACACTGGGAGTCGTGTATTACAGCTCTCTGCCATTCGGCTTATATTCTTTAATGGTTAAATACAGCATTCAACAGGAACTACACAGCAACAGCTTACTGGAACTAAAGCAACAGCTTTACTGCTACACTCTCTGCTCTCTAAACTCTCTGCTTACTTTACTCAGGATCGTACGTAGCTCCACTCAGCAGGGAATGAATGTCTGGAATGCCAAGTATGCCCACTGGAACTATTGACAGCTACGGAGTACTGGAACGAACTGTCTGTTAAGACAGTCTGGCAAGGCTACAGCAGCAACACCAGAGTTTACGGTGATACTCTGGGAACAGGAACGAGCAGCATACAGCCATTAACCAAGTCCTTAACTGGACTTACCCCTCTGCTCGCTTAACAGGAACCTGGTCTCAGTGGGGTTGGCTGTCGGCACACTGGCCGCTGGATCAATGCTGAAGCCCCTCGAGGCTAAGTCAGCAGCTGCTCAGGATATCTGCAAGCCTTGCCGCCGAGACGTCTGAGATGTCTCGTACTCATACAGCAACTCCGTTCTATCAGCAACTCCGTCTATCTGCTTACAAAACTCTAAGTCCAGAGCTTAGAGATCTCTGCTACTACTGCTGGGCATAACAGCATTCTTCCCCTTTGCGTGGAGTAGCGCCCGATGCTAACTCAACAAAATCACACAAAACACTGGCTTAAGTATGACTTCTCTGCCAATCAGAAGCTACTTTTGCACACGAACAAAGCCTTAAGCCAATGACATACAATATTTTGCTCATTATGATTGCCTAATCTGTATATTAATATCCCTACTTAATATCATCTTAATACTAATACTGCCACGTTGGCAAAAACAACTGTCAGAAGAAGTGATAAATGACTACACACTCTAAGACAAAGAGACGCATTGGAATGCCGTCCAGTCATGTCATCGGATATGTCTACTGACCTCTTAAGTGCATGTACCAAGGACAGTAGGCTACTCGCTACTATAATTAAACGTAAACACAACAATTAAAAGACACTTAACTAATTAAGAAACCATTACAAAGACGTTTACACATCCAGAAACGTCACATTACCCCCTCCTTTGAGTTCCATAACTCCCGTTGGAACTTTCACTCGTTGGGCAATACATCAATGAAACATATGTCCGCTAAAATTTAAAAGTCATTCTACTCAGTATCAAATACTTTCACTACAGAAAGTACCAAAGTTAAACGTAATACAAAAACAAAACTCAAACACGCAAAAAGTCTTAAACGTCCACTAAATACGGTCCAATAAAAGTTCAAAACAAAATAAAACAAAGCAATACAAAACAATTGTCCGAAAACACAATGTTCAACGCGGAATACACGATCGTGACTCTTCCAGGCTCACACACAAAAGCCCATCACGATAAATATCGACGAATCCCTCTCAGCTGGGAAAGTTCACGCGAGGTCAAAATGTTCAACGTACAACTGTTCACGGCAAAAAGTTTCTAAATGAAGTCAAACGGCGATTACCTACTTCTATGCCAGGGTTGAAAATCTAATACTTTACTTGGTAGAAGGAGCCGGTGAGTCCCTCGAGTTATGGTTTGGTCGACGCAGATGAAAAGTGCGTTGTACAATTACTTCTTGTACTTCAGTCACTCTTTCTACCAGGTCCGGAGTCAGCTGCAGTAGACTCTCTTTCGGGGAAGTGAATCTACTACCAGCAACTGAGGCCGCGTCAGGCATTTCTGTATCGCCATTACATGTCCTCGGATTGGGGCCACTTTGGGGCCACTCGTCTCCATGGAGATCAGCTTATACTCTCGTCTCCGCTCTGCACTGCCAAACACTGCCTTGTCCTCAGATGACCTCTCTCCGCAACAAGTTGTCGAGCACACTGTATCAGACTCACCCCCACACCCAGGTCTCTCAACTTCAGCCTGGGATTTTCCTGGGGTGACTTTCACACCGCTGGTCTGTCCACTGGAGTGTATTTCCATCTCAGCCTCCATAGCTTTGCTGTCCCTCACCACCGCCGTCTTTGATTTCACAGCTCTGCTATCTACGTCAGACTGCTTGCTACCGTTCAACACTCCACTCCGCCCAGCATTACCCACTGTGTGCCTCGGCTGCCTGTTGCCATGGGCACGCCTATGATGCACATCCAGGCCTCTCCGACTCGCCCATTGAGTCCCCTGGTCACACTCAGTGCATCTCTTATGGCGTCCACCCTCTCTCCAGTCTCGTTTACAGATTGACTCATGCTTTCTAAGTTTTCTCCAGTCAAGAAACCACAGGCCACATTGCCTACATGAGAACCGAGGTTTGGGCATGTTGTCAGCTCAGCAACATCAACTTGAATAAAAACTGTCGTCCACACGCTCGTTCAACCATGACTTCAGATGGCAGGAAGTCAAGTATCAGATGAAAAATCCCTGTCATTGCCATGGTGACATCTACCAGAATCAGAATTCTGGCCAGCTGGTTCTTTTTGTCACACATGACAACATTGTCATAGGTCTACTTTAAGTGCACTATCTATCATCAAACAATTAAAGTCTACTCACAGAAGTTCAAAGTCTGTCATCAGTTCATCATCAATCTGGTTAGTTGGTTTGTTTGTGTCCTATTTCACTGTAGTAACTTCTGGGGTGAAATAAGGTCACAGCTGAGTGTCAGTCCGGTCTAGTCGGAGGCATAGTACCAGTCGCCATAGCGATCAGGCGCCCTCCTGTCTCTCCTTGTTACTGATGGATTTCTTTCTCAGTATGATCAGGGCCAAAGTCGATGTTTACTACATCTGTGTCCTCTGCCTGGTAAAGGTCATCTAGGGACATACTACCAGGGAATGTTTCAGTGTCACCAAGATTGTTGTCTTTTGGGATTGTATTGTCTATCAGCTCAGGTGAGGCAGATTTCTCGCCATCGGGTTGTCTCTGGTCCTGCTGACGCCAATCAACTGCTTGCGTCCCCTCATAGGGTTTTAGTCGGTCGTAATGCACTACCTTTTGTTTTGAGTGCTGACTCCGCTGGATACGGAAAGTGACGTCAGAAAGTTTGTCAATAATCAGGAACGGTCCTTCCCATCGATTTGCTGTTAATTTCTTGGATTTTCCTCTCTTGCAGGCTTCAGCACGCAGCCATACAAATTGACCAGTTGTCAATTCGCTTCCATGCTGCCCTGGTTCATAATGTCGTTTCTGGGCAATTGCACTTTTCTGCAATGCAATTCTAGCTCTGCGATGTGCTGATTGTAATTTCTCTCTCAGCTGCAAGGAATAATCAGTACGTTCGGTCACGCCGGTCGGTAAAGGTTCGACCATCAAGTCCACAGGTAAATCTACCTGTCTGCCCAGCATCATCATATTCGGTGTCTCGCCAGTACTCTCCTGGGGTGAACTTCTGTATGCCATCATAGCATAAGGTATCACCTCATCCCAGTTCGATTGATCAGGATCCACTAGTACTGACACAGTCTGGGCTAGGGTTTTCATGTATCGTTCAATGAAGCCGTCAGACTTTGGATTGTATGGGGTCGTTCTCGTCTTGTCAACGCCCAAAAGTCGACATACCTCAGCTATTACTGCAGACTCAAAATTTCTGCCTTGTCAGAGTGGAGTTGCCTGGGCACTCCAAAACGGCTTACAAACTCATCGGTGAGTTTGCTTCCTGGTTGGGGATAGCATAGGCTTCTACCCACTTGGTAAAATAGTCACCTATGACTAGTACCCATTTGTTTCCACGTTCAGTCTCTGGAAATGGACCTATGATGTCAAAGGCCACTCTCTCCATCGGCACGCCAACAATATACTGTTGTAACGGTGCACGCCGGGTCTTAGTTGGTGCTTTTCGTGCAGCACAAACATCACACTGTCGTATCATGGATTTGATATCGGCCGTCAGACCATACCAATAATACCGCTGCTTTATTTTCTCCTTGGTTTTGAACACGCCAAAGTGGGCGGCGGTCTTTGAGGAGTGTAACTCTGCAAACACTGCTTGCCGGAGTGTTGATGGCAAAAGTAGCTGCCATTCACAGGTGTTTCCATCGACAGACTCATATCTGCGATACAGCACTCCATTTCTCAGTTCAAGCTGCTTCCATTGGCCCCAATATGCTTTGGTTGCCAATGATTGTGGTGATATTTTCTTCCAATCTGGTGGGTCTGCACTCAGCTCTTTGTGTTTAATGATCGGGCCAATATCAGGATCGTCAAGCTGTAATTGACGTAATTGTGTTGTTGTCCATTCTGGAACTAGACTGATTGCTCTTTCTGCTACCACCGGTGTGCTGGTGTGACCGGGTAAGTCTCTGTCCTGAGAACTGGCATTCTCAGGGTCAACGACCTGTGCAACTAAGGATGGTGCAACAGGTGGTTGTAGTTTTTCTACAGAGATGCTGCTCTCCTCTGTTTGTGTAGCAATGGTACACTGTGTCTCTGTCTGCGTTGATACACTGGCAGTAACTGCTCCCACAGTGTAATTGTCTGGTCCCTGTTGATCTGTGTGTGACTGTCCACATTGTCTGCATGGCCTCCGGGACAGGCTATCAGCATTTGATGTTTTCTGCCGGGTCGGTGGATGACTTTGAAGTCGTACTCACTGAGTACTTCTAGCCATCGTGCTAGCTGCCCCTCTGGATCTTTGAAGTTAAGCAGCCAGCGTAATGAACTATGGTCAGTACGCAAGGTGAACGGCTGCCCATACAGGTATGGACGGAAATACTTCATAAAGTGAACTGCTGCTAACAGCTCCCTCCTCGTCACACAGTAGTTTCGTTCAGGTTTACTTAGACTTCGGCTGGCATAAGCAATAACCCGCTCTTCTCCATCCTGTATCTGAGACAGGACTCCGCCTATAGCGTATAGGCTCGCATCTGTGTCCAGGATCAGTGGTGCACCTGGTATCGGGTATGCCAGGACAGGTGAGTTAACAAGTCTGTTTTTCAGCGTCTCAAATGCTGTGTCGCATTCATCGTCCCACAGGAAAGGCCGGTTCTTTTCAGTGAGTTGTACCATGGGTCTGGCGATAGCTGCAAAATTCTGCACAAATCGTCGGTAGTAAGACGCCAGGCCAAGAAAACTCCGCACCTCATGGACATTTTTAGGGGTCGGCCAGTTCTGCACTGCATCAGTTTTATCTGGGCTGGTCTCGACTCCTTCTGCTGATACTCTATGCCAAAGGTAGTCTACCTTTCGCTGGAACAAACTGCACTTGCTCGGCTTCAATTTCAGGCCGGATTCCCTCAGACGTGTAAATACTATTTCTAGTCTCTCCAACATCTGGTCAATGGAATCGGCAAACACCACTATATCATCAAGATACAACAGGAGGATTTCCCATTGTAATCCTGATAATACAGACTCCATCAGTCTCTGGAAAGTGGCTGGGGCATTGCATAAACCAAATGGCATGACTTTCCATTGGTATAGCCCACTCCAGGTGGTGAATGCAGACTTCTCCTGTGCATCACCGTCCAGCTCAACTTGCCAGTAACCGCTTGTTAGATCTAAACCACTTAGCACCAGCAAGCGCATTTATACTGTCTTCAATTCTGGGTATGGCATATGCGTCTTTCACCGTTATATCGTTAAGGTGGCGATAGTCGACGCAGAAACGTGTGCTGCCGTCTCGTTTCTTGACTAAAACGACCGGCGCTGCCCAAGGACTATTGGACTTTTCGATCACATCTTTCTCCAACATGTCGTGTACGAGACGTTTGGTCTCCTCCCGCGACCATGGCGATTGTCGGCGGGGCTGCTGACGGATGGGTTGGTGGTTACCGGTCTCAATGTGATGTTTAGTCAGACTGGTGCGTCCAAAGTCCAGCTTGTCTTTCGAGAAAATATCCTCCCATTTCGATAGAAATTGGGCAATTTTCTCTCCGCATTCTGTGCCAAGTTCATTGACACTCTCCTCCCATAAGGCCTGCAGGTGGTCAGGTACAGGTGTGGTCGGTTTACCTGTCTCAGGTTGACTGGTCTCAACAGGTCGTCGGCTGGGCTTGACCTCACTGTCCACACCACTAGCAAGTGCTATGGTGGTCCCCTTCTGCATTATGTGGGTCGTTTCGCCTACATTCATAACACGGACAGGAACAGTGTTATTGGTGACATCAACAAGTACACGTCCTACCAGGACACCTTCGGCTGACAGTGGGTTGCGCTTGGTCGGTTCAACCAAGGCCATGGGGTTCACGCCGATAGGTCGGGACAGATGTCCAGGTATGACCATCTCATGTCCAGCTTTAACAGCCATTGTCTCAGCTACCACAACTCGAGCGCACAGGTGTCTACCTGTACGGTCAAGTAGGGGTACATTCCCCTCATGGAAACCCATAGTTAGACTATGTGTTCTGATCTCAGCAGGTGCAGCCAGGATGTAGTCATTGCCAAGTATTACTCCCTCACTGATCTCCGCCACAACAACTCTAATTGTTGTTTTATTCGGCCCAACTTTGATCTGGAAGTCGGCCTCTCCATGCACAGGTAAAGGTGTTTTCCCATCAGCCTGCAACGCCCTGATTGTAGGTGGCAACAGGGCAGGTTTCTGTGCAGCTGGTATCGAGTTGTAGACATCAGGAGACAGGAGGGTCAACTCCGATCCGGTGTCGACAAACGAACAAGCAGCT
The DNA here is from genome assembly GCF_041260155.1 of Ptychodera flava. NCBI lineage: Eukaryota > Metazoa > Hemichordata > Enteropneusta > Ptychoderidae > Ptychodera > Ptychodera flava. The sequence goes on from NW_027248279.1 coordinate 10,745,749, forward strand.
ACACCATGGATTTCAGCAAGAACGTAAAACTGCGGCCGTCTTTTCTTTACTTTCACGTCATTCAACTGCAACACATGCTGGGCTTCCATGTCAGGTTTCTTGTCATTTTCTATTTTGTCATCGCTGGTTGGGACCGGTTGTCTGTTGTCGACCGAGCGTCGGTCCCCACACTCGGTCCTTGCGTGTTTCCCGAGGTTTCAGCCTTTGGGCAGTTGCGCTTTATATGGCCTACTTCCCCACATCCGAAACACTTTATCGGTCCTTTCTTCTTTTGTCGCTCAGCTTTATCTCTTTTCATCTCCTCTTTGATCGCATTGACAGCTGCCATGAGTTCAGTGAACTCTGACTGGGTTGGCAAACTGGTGTGTTGATCATAGAAGTCTGCAAACTCTACTGCATCATTGTACAGGTCATCATCGATGCAAACCTGGCTTATATGTTGACGTCATTTCATTCGTCCATCTTCAGAATGCAGGAACTACTCAGTATGAATAGCATTTCGAATTGCAAAGACTGTTCTGGGCTGCTGTATGAATACGTCTTCACCTGCATCAGGGATTGCATCGGAAAATACTGCCGAGCAAACTTGTCAATGGCTATCGGGTCAAGTTCATGATATGCTGTCTCAGTTAAATCTAGAATAGCTTGTCCTACCTCTGCCAACATTTCATCTTTCATCCGCTTTTCTGCATTTCAGCTGGGTTAAACGTAGCTCAGCTTTGCCCAGAGTACCAAAGCGTGCTTCCAATATGGCCACTAATTCGTCATACTGCATCGCCTCAGGTAATCCATAAATACAGGGAAGCATGTTCTGGGTACGGCCTCTCAGGGAAGCTGCCAGGAAATGACCCTTTTCCACTGCAGTCCATCTGTTAATTGCTGCACAGTGGGTAAAGTGACAATAGTAGTCACGCCAGGAACTGCGGCCATCATATTTGTCAGGCATCACAGCCGGCTTTTCCAGCCTGGCTCCCCTTACTGGATTCTGAGGAATCCTATCTTGTCGACTTCCCCTTCCCCCAGGCAGGTAAGGTCCTCTATATTGACTGCTCTCTCCCTGACCTGGGCTACTTTGTCGCCCCATCACTGAATCAAGACGGGCATTCAGTCTGGCAAAGGAGGACATGTAGCTATCTGCATTTCCAGCAGGAAAAGCGCCCTCTCTGTAGCTACCTTCATAGGCTCCTTTGTTTTCATACAGCTCAGCCAGGGGTCTCCCTGATGACCCCCTCCTAAGATTCGGTAATCTTAGATAGTCACTGCTTTCCTTCGGTCTAGCCCCAGACATATAGTGATTTCTGCCCTCAAGTGCGCCCTCTCTGTTCTGTCTCAGGAAACTGCTTTCCGGCCGGTATGGAGACTGCATTCCATACTCATTCTCGCTTTGTAGCCGGTTTCCTACATTTAACCATGGCCGCACATTAGGGGTGCTTGTGCCTAGAGCACTGCCTGAAAAACTGCTGCCAGGGAAACGATAGTCAGGGCCTTTTATTTCTCCCCTTTCTGTAGTTTCTCTGCTCATCCTGCCCCAGTCGCACCAAAACCTAATGTGTCATATCCACTTTCGCCTACTACAGCCTTCCACTGTGCTGTAGTTTCCCCTGTGATCTGACGTTCTGCAATTGGACTGTTGACCTTGCCTTGGGGCCGGTCCTGTTCACCTCCAGTGAACGTAATGACCTCCTCAGTTTTATCAGACTGCTCAATTTCAACTGCCGTAGCCATCACTCATATGTCTGCATGTGACCTCAGTTAACCCTTTCTTTTGTCTGCATCAATTTCTTTTTCACCCAGTGTTACTCTGTACCATTTATTCGCCTAAGTCAGAATATCATCCCACACCGCTGCCACCAATGCGACAACTTTCTCTGTTTCTGGCCTTTGTGTCGTGAGTCGGGTTCGTACAGGGCTTTACACAGTGAGTATATCTTAACAGGAAAGTGGTAGCTGGCCTGAGTAATACTACACTGCTTAGAGGCCCCGTAAGGGATTCTGACTTAATGGTACCTGCCGGCGAAGTTCTGCTGGGTTAACGGCCCAACCCAGGCCAATAAAACACTGGGAGTCGTGTATTACAGCTCTCTGCCATTCGGCTTATATTCTTTAATGGTTAAATACAGCATTCAACAGGAACTACACAGCAACAGCTTACTGGAACTAAAGCAACAGCTTTACTGCTACACTCTCTGCTCTCTAAACTCTCTGCTTACTTTACTCAGGATCGTACGTAGCTCCACTCAGCAGGGAATGAATGTCTGGAATGCCAAGTATGCCCACTGGAACTATTGACAGCTACGGAGTACTGGAACGAACTGTCTGTTAAGACAGTCTGGCAAGGCTTCAGCAGCAACACCAGAGTTTACGGTGATACTCTGGGAACAGGAACGAGCAGCATACAGCCATTAACCAAGTCCTTAACTGGACTTACCCCTCTGCTTTTGCTTAACAGGAACCTGGTCTCAGTGGGGTTGGCTGTCGGCACACTGGCCGCTGGATCAATGCTGAAGCCCCTCGAGGCTAAGTCAGCAGCTGCTCAGGATATCTGCAAGCCTTGCCGCCGAGACGTCTGAGATGTCTCGTACTCATACAGCAACTCCGTTCTATCAGCAACTCCGTCTATCTGCTTACAAAACTCTAAGTCCAGAGTTTAGAGATCTCTGCTACTGCTTGGCAAAGTGCATCCTTCCCCTTTGCGTGGAGTAGCGCCCGATGCTAACTCAACAAAATCACACAAAACACTGGCTTAAGTATGACTTCTCTGCCAATCAGAAGCTACTTTTGCACACGAACAAAGCCTTAAGCCAATGACATACAATATTTTGCTCATTATGATTGCCTAATCTGTATATTAATATCCCTACTTAATATCATCTTAATACTAATACTGCCACGTTGGCAAAAACAACTGTCAGAAGAAGTGATAAATGACTACACACTCTAAGACAAAGAGACGCATTGGAATGCAGTCCAGTCATGTCATCGGATATGTCTACTGACCTCTTAAGTGCATGTACCAAGGACAGTAGGCTACTCGCTACTATAATTAAACGTAAACACAACAATTAAAAGACACTTAACTAATTAAGAAACCATTACAAAGACGTTTACACATCCAGAAACGTCACAACAGTATACAGTTGTTTTGAAAAGACTGGCAAAATATTGTCAAACAGCTCAAAATACTTGTCTCCCGGACAAACCCCAATTTTGTTATGTGACAGAAAACGAAAAAAGGTGAACTCAGCTGGTTCCGTATCAAATGAAATTTAATACGAATATAAAACTAATTGCTAAGACAGGATAGAATACAAGCTTTAAAAGTGTACAGACTACTTATCTCAGCTGGGACGGCAAAGCTCCAGTCTCAGAGTTGTAACAGTCAGTTCGATGAATGAACAGTCCTTTGGCTTGCAGGCTTGAAGTTGCACAAAGTCCACAGTATAAATCCAGCGTTTCAGTGAAGGTCTTGAAAAGTCTTGATAATTATACTGCTGGAGTTTCCAAAGACTTGAAGTAACGCAGAAAAGACACGATCCCAAAAGTCTGCCTGCAAGCTGTGCACGTCCCTATTTATACCCATGTGCTCACATAAGAGCATATAAGAACAATCTAGAACATTTATTGACATGCTAATTACTGTTCTAACATTATCTCTCTTACACAACTAACTAAATTTCCGAAACATTCCAAACATGACTAATTGAATTCAAGGTTGAGATCGTTCAGGGCAGTGACCTTGAGAATGTTCTAGACTATTTAAACTCAGGTAATGATGAGTGTGGGGGGAAATGACATACATAACAAAGTGTTTGGAAACTCCAGCAGTATTAATTTCAAGACGTCTCAAGAACTTAACTGCCATGCTGGATTTATACTGTGGACTTTGTGTGACCTCAAGCCTGAGAGCCAAGCCAAAGGACTACATCAGTCTGCTTCACTGTCTTACTTTGGAGCACTGCCGTCCCATGCATGCATGCATGCATGCAAATGGACTGATTCTTATATTAGATAAGTTCTCTATGGTATATACATATACCAAATGCAAGCTAAAATATACAGGCATTCAGGGTAAATACATTACATTAATTTTTCTTGTCGTCTTTCTATGCATGCGATAATTTTTAAGACAATAAATTTGCAAGGTAGTTATTGTTTACAGGCATATAGCATTATTTTTCTTGATATTTCATGAACAATAGCTTACATTATCTAAAATACATAACATATTTATACAACCAATATTTAAATTTTGCCCATACATCAAATACATGGAGAAACTTCAACATACAACCATCAACTCAGAAACTCTAGAGAGAAAAGAAAACCTTGCTTTTTTCACAACAACTGGTGCATCCATTTTTGGAACAACCTACAAAACGTACTTACACAAGGATGATGACATTGAGATCAATTGAAGAATCATAACTGAGGTGATCTTGACTATTCCTTTCAAATCCTTACCAAATTTACATATTCAACTGAGATACACTGCACTGTTAATTGTGCGCACAAAGACATCAGGGGTGAACCATTTGATATTCTGGGGGGTCTTGAAGATTGATGAGGTTGCATTGGTCCATTGTACATTGTTTTCGCAATCTCCCACCTAATCTTTGTGTCAAGCCGTCGATTACTAATTTTATTGACAATTGCTGTAAATTCCTTATCTGAAACCTTCAGGATTACCCAACCCCTATGTTATCAAATGGTCCCTCCCTTGGTATTGACCATGTTTACATAAAAGGATATAATGACCAGATGGCAGGAAGTCTAAAATTAGGAACTTGATACTCTTCAACATTAAAACCAGAGTGAATAGACATTGTTGATTGTGTAAAACCTTTAAATGTACTTTATGATCAAGATCCCAACTGGGATATAATTTTAATAAATCCTTACTTGAGTATACATGACACTGGAAACATGCACATCAAGTTGCACAGCAATCGGACAATTGATTTCAGAGAAAATGATGTTTTCACCAAAACTCGGAGAAAAATTTCCAAAAATACAAATATGTCAATTTCACCACAATTTGAAGACACTTATTTAAGGTTGGCTCTTTGTACATGCATACCAATTTTCAAAGCTATACGAAAAGTTAATTCTGAGAAAATGATTTTTTGACCAAAAATGCAAAATATTGTACAAGACATTTCACCACAATTTCAAAAATCCGACAGAAGACAATCCAGGAACAAGATGATAAGGTTTCAAAGCAATCAAAGAAAAATATTTGGAAAAAATGATTGTTTGACCAAAAATGGGTAAAATTACCGAAAAAAACTTCTAATCTGAAAATTTCATATCAATTTGAACAAATCTGACAGAGGCCAACCCTAAAATCACGCATACCAAATTTCAAGGCTATGAGACGAGCTCTTTCACAGAAGAAGATTGTTGACTAAAGAACGGGAAATATTGCCCCCAAAATACAAATGTAAACACTTCACCAACATTTCAACAAATGTAACTATTATCACCATGAAGAACCTGCACACAAAGTTTCAACTAAATCTTGCCTTAGGTTACAGAGAGTCCTAGTTATTTGCATGACTTGACCCTTTTTTACCCCATTTGTATTGTTATAACACTGACATATTCATTTGCACAAAGTCACATCTCCATTCCTAGGTGCACCTGCACACAAAATACCATGATGGTAGGTGCTGCGGTTTGGGAGTTTTGATGTCGACAGACATACATCCGCACATACTGTATATGACATATATACACAGAGACATACAGACGCCACCAACCTACATAAGTTCTCTTTGGTATATAAGTTTACAGGCTACTTATCTCAGCTGGGACGGTAGAGTTCCAGTGTCAGACAGTGAGACAGACTAATGCAGTCCTTGGCTTGCAGGCTATAAGTTGCACGAAGTCCACAGAATAAATCCAGCATTGCTGTGAAGGTTTTCAAAATCTTCAAATTAAAACTGTTGGAGTTTCCAACGTCTTGAAGTAACACACTAGAGACAAGATCCCAAATGTCTGACTGAAAAGCTGTGAGGTCACTTCTTATACTCGAATGGTTATATTAGAGAATATGAGAACAATCTAGAACTTCTATGGATATGCTCATTACTGTTTGAAAAATATCTCCACTGACACGACTAATTGAAGCTTCCAAACATAACTAATTGAATTCAAGGTCGTGAGGCCTTGAAGGACAGTGGCCGAGAATGTTCTGGACTAACTAATCTCAGGTTATGAGTGTGCGGGGAACTGACATACACATTACACCCCCTCTACAATTTTGTTTTTCACAGAAAAATCTTTCTTTTACCTATGTGTTATTAAAAATGTGAACAACAATAAGCTCTAAATACGCGAGAGAAGTCAACAATTAAATTGTCTCTGCCCTTCATAGGTCTAATGTCAAGGTTAAATTCCTGGTACATTACACTCCATCTTAACGATCTCTGATTTTTGCCTTTTAATTTCTGCAGAGAAATAAACAAGAGGGTCTTGATCAATATAAACCACTATTGGCTGATTTAAGAAGTGAAATAAACTTCAAAATGCTGTAAAGGTAATATCAAAGATAAACACTCTTTTCAATTGTAGAGTAGTGTCTCTAGGATTTGTTAAATTTGCATTAAAAGGAGTAAACAGGATGATCTATCCCATGACCATCCTCTTGCAATAACACAGCACCAGCAGCCACATCACTAACATCTACTGCTAATTTGAATGACAAACTGGAATGTGGTGCAGACAAGACTGGAGCACTTTGCAGTAAGGCTTTAAGTGTATCAAATGCCTGTTGGCATTGTTCTGACCAAACATACTTTACTTTCTTTTGAAGTAAGTTAGTCAAAGGCTCAGTAATTGTAGAGAAATTTGGACAGAATTTTCTTCAGTTTCTTTTGTAACCAACCAAACCGAGGAAGCACATCAGTTGTCGTTTGCAATTTGGTATTCGAAAACTTGAAATGGCACTGAATTTGTCATAAAGTGTGCACGGCGGACTCAAGTTACTTTTACTTGGTTCGATAAAGTTATTATCCAGCAGGTGTTTGAGTTCTTCTTGAAGATATTTCGCTTTCATTCGATTCAGTCTGTATGGGTGTTGTTTCACAGGCTTACAGTCACCGACATCAACATCATGATAAATGAAGTTTGTCTTCGTTGGAACATCTTGAAACAGGTGTTTATATTCGAGGATCTGTTATTTCACCTGTGGTTGTTGTGACGGCAGGAGGTGTGCCAACTTTGTAGACTCCAGATTCTCCAGGATTTCTGATTTCTAGAGTTTGACCGAGCCAAGCTTTGAATTTAGTGTATTTTCAAGTCAATTTCACTATCACTACCCTGAGAATGGTTTGAACTGACTGCACTGACATGTTGTGTTACAGTAGGATTATTCCTATCTAAATATGGCTTAAGCATTTTATGTGACACAGCTATTTTTGTTTTCGCCTGTCAGGTGTTTTTATGATGTAATTTAAATCGTTCAATTTCTTATCAATTAAATATTGCCCAAAATAACGAGAATGGAGTGGTTTGCCAGGAACCAGAAGAAGAACAAAAACTTTTTGACCAGGTTTAAATTCCGTTTTGAGGTGTTTTATCATAATGGACTGCTGAGATGACTCAAGGTTTTCCCTGGTAATTAACATGCCTCAGAATGTTCGAAATTCTGGCACTTATTGTAAAATGTTCAGAAAATCATTATCGTCTGATAGGAATTTCTCTTTAAAGAGCTTAAGTGTGTCACGGACTGTATGTCCAAATACAAGCTCAAATTGGCTAAAACCAAGAGACTCTTGAATTGACTCTAACAGCAAAGAGCAGAAAATGATTCCTTCATCCCACTGCTTCTCTGTGTCAAAACAGTAGGTCCTAATTATATTTTTCAAGGTTTGATGAAATCGCTCAAGAGCACCCTGACTTTCTGGCACACAGTCCATGTAGCCGACAATGAGATGCAAATGATATGCGGTCAAGGTCTCCTCAACTAACTTTCAGCTGGTCTTCACTTTCTACTATTTTTTAGTATTTTTTACAAAGGCACAGACTTATTCTACCTGCAACTTAAAACTGATAGTGATTGTGTAGCTCATTCTTTACTATTTTTCATAGTTTTTGATAGCCGGTAACACACACTTCGTGTTCGTGTCGGCTACATGGACGATCTGCCGACTTTCTTGGTGATAGGCGGATGACCTATACTGTTTAATGCCTAGCTGATCCATTACTTGTTGAAAAATACCAGACATAAAGTTGGGACCTTGATCGGACTGGACACATTTAGGGAGGCCGAATAAAAGGACAAATTTGACTAAAGCTTTCACTATAGTCTTTGTCTTTATATTTCTCAGTGGTATGGCTCCTGGAAACCGAGTAAATGTACACATTATTGTCAACATTTACTCATTTCCTGATCTTGTTTTTGGTAGAGGCCCAACACAGTCTATGAGCATCATACTCAAAGGTTCTTGAAATGCAGGAATTGGCTGTTAAGGGGCCTTTGGAATGGTCTGATTTGGCTTTCCTACCGTTTGACATGTGTTTCTGTTATTTTGCAAATTACACGACAAAGTTATGCTTTGCAAATCAATTACTGGAATTTGTACATATACTGCATGTGATCTAGTCATATTCTATTTTCTAAATAAATGACATGTTGAAATCTACACCAGACAAAGAATTTCAAAAGTCACTGCTAGCAGCAGCAACTAAATCGGAAAAATTAGAAACGTAGTCCGAGTCAGCGCCTGTAGCAGCTGCATTGATAGTAGCAGCACTGTCATTTGTGGGAAATTAAGGTAAATCTACAGACTTACCTCCACTGCATCTAGTAATTCTGCAACAGTCCGTTCCTCCATCGCCAGCGCCATGTCTTTCTCCGGTACCCCTCCATGAAACTGGGCTTTCTATATAATGGGATGTTGACTTAATTCCAGTGACTGATATTCGATTGCAGGAGCTGGGTCAAACACAGAAATTGAGGGAGAATGCACCTAAATCATCGTTAACATAGACATAGTTGAGCTCTTGAGTCTATTCTGGTACTGGATCTTGGTAATTTTCATATGTGAAAATCCCCCTCACAGGCCAAACGACTAATAGAGAACATTTTTGATATCACGTAGAGGCCAGGGTCAGCTGCAGATAGATGGAAATCTCAAACAGTGAGTAATTTGGATGAACGAGAATTCAAGCTTTGAAACAAAAGCATACGGTGTAAAGTCAAACCAAAAGCATATATTCAGACAAAAACATTAAAAGTTGTATTTAATATCAATGTATTCCATTGATTGATTTTCCCGACAAGCCCCTGAAGTGCTCAGCTTGTCTGCTCGCCTGGGTCGCCGCGACGGTATTCCATGGAACTTAAGGTAGCCTCACCTATTTCCTCATGACGCCCTCAAATGTAGACAATGTGACATGTTGCTGTACCGCTTGTAGTCTCTGATGTTCGTCGCAGACTTCAAGTCGGAACGTACGAAAAACTTATCTGACCACCAGGCTGGTAACTGTCGTAAGAATTTTACGAGCCCGACCACATCTTTACCTGCCCTGGGCTGGCGGGCAGGTAGTATTTTCGAACAAACTCGATTGGAACTAATTTGGGATAATTGGATTTTTATATTTTTAAAATTTCTCAAAAGTGTTAGGTGCTGTATAGTTGAATGTTGCGATATTACAAAATACTCATAAAAACAAGTGTGTAACTGAAAAAGAAAAGTAGATGAGCTTACATTTGAAGATTGAATCGACTTTACTTCATCATCCAATTATCCCAAATTTGTTTCAATCATGTCAACACTGCATACATACATATATGCACGCATACATAAATACGTACGTACATACATACATACATACATACATACATACATACATACATACATACATACATACATACATACATACATACATACGTATACCCATACATACATTTACCATACTTGTGGCATATATTGACGAACTCTCCTCTTTGTCCAATTCGCGCCCTCATTAACATGATACGACTCTCCCCTACACACCAAGTCAGAGACCATCTGTTTAACTATATGCCGTCGAAAGCCGCGGCAACCACCCCTCTGGTCCTAATACATGCGAAATTCACTAGAACAGTCAAACTCATGCGGCTATAAGAAGGCCGACTACTCCGGACACTCATTACGTGAACCGACTTTGTGAATTTTGCGTAACCTGACTTCGTGAATTCGAACGGTTATGTGTTAATTGGACACTGTGACAAACAACACAAAGTTGATGGTAACTTAGCATATAAGTGCCATCTAATTTACGCATACTCTGAATTGTCGGAACCACAAAGTTATTGAGCAGATGTCCACACAAGATGATGTCAGCATAAACGGATATTTGCATGAACAAGTTGAAAATTTAAAGGGTAGACGTTTCTAATAATATATGTTGTTTTCGCCAGTGTCTAATTAATTTACGAGAGTTCTCCGGAAGAGTAACTTATGAAACAGTTTCACTGATTAAGATTTGTACATCATTCCCCGCTGATTGTTTTAAAATTGTCTGTTTAATTAAGTTTTACCTTTAATTATTGTAATGGGTTGAATCGAATTTCCATCTATGATTAAGTTAAGGAATTATATAGTTACGTGTAAAGTTGATAGAGTAGCCTTTTATCATCAGCGGCTCTTCTGTAAGCATCTTTATCGAATAAATAAAGATTCGTATTTGTCATCCACAAGCCAATACTCTGATCGATCTCTGGTATCCTGCCAGTAAGACGATCGAAGTCAGCGGGGTAATAAAGTGGAGCAACATTTGCCCTTAATTTAGAAATTTCCCCTTATTAATCAAGCTACAAGGCGACTGGAAATCCAATGCGGCGTTCGAACGCTTCATAGTTTTGTCCCATGAAACAAATTACTCTGGAGGACGGCTAGCACCCTTCATCAGTGTTGGGGAAATCTAGGTGGACTTTGGCTTACAGCCTGTCAACTTGTGTTAAAGAAGTTGACCTTGTAGTTGATTGCATAAGCAATCATGATCTAGCAATTAAAAAAAGGGAGACACACTATTCTAAAAACCCCAATTACTGAAAGATACTGCAATCCATGTAACATCAACAGTATTGAAGATAAAACACATTTTTATTAGTCTGTCAGAAATATAAAGTCGAAAGGCAAAACTTTTTCAGTTAAATCAATTTCGAAAATGATACAACTGAAAATCAGCTTATTTCTCTACCAACAAAACAAGAGTTATCTTTTAATGAACAACGTCCAGTCTACATTATTACTTCATATAAACAAAGAAATGCCTAGTTATATTTATTATTAGCTACTTTTAATATACAATATTACTTTATCTTTATTGGAGAAAAGTATGAACTTATTTTTGTATAAACTTTTATTGCCACAAATTTGATGTAAATCCTATATTTACAAGCAAGCAATACAATATTATTATTATTAATATTATTATATTCAAATAATCAGCAAAATTGTACTACGAATTAAAATTAAGATCCGAGCAATTACCCTTCAAATATATAGTACCGGTTGTCATGGACAGCGTGATTGGCATCAATTAAAATGAGCTAACCGTACACATGTGGAAGCAAAGTAGTTATGATATCCAATAAAAGGATGTACATTACTGAAGAGATGAATAATTAAGAAAAGTTTACGTCGATTGAAAGACACTTCAATTTTGTTCTCTTTCAGTGTGTTTCTCATAATAAAACCACAAATGAACCATGACTTCTGAAGCTCCATCAGGAAATGACAACAATCAGCGACATAATTTATTACAAACACAGTGCATAAAACAAGCACTCGTTGTCTTTGACTCATGGAATATCGAAAAGTACGGTCTGCCCGAGTTCCACAGAAATTTGTTTAAAAATATCTTCTCACGAAAAGAGAAAGAGTTGAGAGCTTATGCCACTGTACTTGATATTTCTGTGAGTGAAGAACAGGTCAGAGATGCAAAGGAAGCTGGAATAAAGTTGATACCTGGTAAACGAATCGAGTATCTTGATGCTGATGATGACCCTATTGACATTCGTTGGCTGTACCACCACAGAAGTTACTATTCAGATTTGAAGGATCTTGGAAACGTCAATTACGTCATCGGATATGCCCCATGCACTGCTAATGCTGCTGCTTACATCCGTAAGTCTCTATTTCCTGAAGCCAAGCTCTACCAGATTAACGCACTTCATCCTAATCACCATGCAGACGTAAAAATCAGAAACAAGCTACACAGCAGTATGCTTAGAATGGCAAAAGAAGCAGATACAATGGTATCCCTTGGTCCTAGCATGTATGAATACTTTGAGAACGCATACAGGGCCCATGAAGAGATAATTCCCCACATTTTACTCCTACCAAGGACAGCAGACTGTTTTGAGAAACAGAAAGTCATTGAACAAACGATCATACGACAACTTGTGATACTATCTTGTGGTGAAATAAGCTCTGATAATGAGGAAGAACTTTGTGAGTACGATGGACTAGCAGCGGCCGTAGACAGGATCGCACCCAACTTAAAAACATTAGGCGTAAGAAATGTCACATGGAACGTAGCAGGTGTTCGTGAACAATATGCTGAGAAGTTCCAGAAATACCTGAGCAGCAAAATAGAGAGTAGGTTAGTCCAAGTGAATGTAACCAATGATTGTTCAATCAGTTGTTTAATATCTAATCTTCGCCAATGTCACATTTGCCTGGTTCCACAAAGCAAGATTGGCTTTGGATTTGTAGGCCTAGAAGGTATAGCAGTTGGTGTTCCTACCTACCTGAATGGAAAGTCGCAACTGAGTTACTTTATTGAAGAATATTTCAAGGAGAACGGGAGCCATACTTATGTCGACGGGGATGACCAATGGGATGGTAAGATAATCGCAGTAGTCATCCGTAGGAAACGTGCAGATCTTCATTTATCTGCAGCAGATCGGTTTCAGAGCTGTGACAGCTCAAACCAGCTTTAATGCAGATCTGCACAGAGCGTTTGGAGCTGACATTTGTCTGCTGCAGATTCGAGTGTCTCTGGAAGACGAAATGCAGACTTGTGCAGCTCTTGGTCGATCGGTCAACAGCCGTTATGCAGCTCAAAATCGTTCGAAGTAAAACTTTGTTGACACTACAATTGTCACAGGTCCATAAAGGTGCGGGATTGCTGGATAGCCAAAATAGCCAGCTTTGACATATTTAGCAGCTATTCAGCTAAGAGGGTTTACAGCAATGACTCAAGGGATAATTAGCGGCTATTCAGCTATTATGTTTGGGACCTAATGACGGAAACTTAATAGCTGCTTCGGGGTTGTTGAGCAGCTATTCAGCTATTCTGCTATGATACCAAAATCCTTGGCTATTCAGCTATTCAAGCTAATAGCCTTTTTAGCCGCTATTAGCCATGTTAGCTGGCTATTAGCTGGCTATCAGCTATTTTCTAACAATAATACAATAATATTTATGCAAAATCACTGTCATGTTTTCCCGTATTAGTTATTGCCTTGCCCGGAAACTGATACTCTCATCATTAACACGCCAAATGAGGTGACATACAATTCGTGCGTGTATTTTCTGACTTTTTATTACATTTCAATATTTGCTTTAAACTCGAGAAGTCTTCCAATGTCTTACGGTGCGATTACTCTTGCATGCAGCACCTGTTTGTCGATATCTCTCTTATTTACACCTATTATTCCCACTGCCGATCTTAGTGATCTCGCAACTGCGCTTCCGCTTTTCCACATGAACTTACTGGTCACAGTTCTTTGTCTGATTTACCTGTGTAATCAGTCATTTATGTTTGTCGCCGGGATTAATATCTGTTAAAACCTGTACAGTGGGCATAAACATTACCAATTCTCATGTACAGCGTGATCTTTTGGCGTGATTCTACCCTTCGCTTATAACTTAAAGACAATGAACAAAATTATCACGTTCACCATTTCCTCCGTAGAGCCCCGCTCGACAAGAAATGCACAATGCAATTAGGTATTTCTGAAGTAACCGAACATTTGATATTACTTTCTTGGTTCTACCCATATTCTCGCACATCTTTCATTTAATACAGAGGCCAAGCCAAAACAACAGCTTATCGTCCAAACGCTTGTGTATCTTCCTATGTAAGTACTTGTCAGTTGTGGGAAGTCTTCTACAAACAATTTTTGTGTTCAGCTGCAAACTGACATGCATATTTAATAAGTCTTTGAACAAAAGACAATGCAAAACCCGTCACTGGTATTTGATTAGCCTCTGCGTGAATGTCGGTACAATTAATCACATGAAACTTTTCCAGACACAAGCAATCACATGAAACCTTTTCAAACAGAGACTAACTCACCATAACTACTCTACCTCAATAAGCCATGTGACTTAATATATTTTCTTGGTTCTACAAATCGCAAGATTCCCCGATCATTTCGTTTTACAACAAAATTTTTCATGCCAGTGAATGAAATCCTCAATACGTACAATTTGTGATTTCTTCAGCTCTCAATGCAGAAAAAATGCCATGTGCCGTGGTTAGTAGAAACTTACACTTGCATGAAAGAAAATATCTTCCATAAAGAACTCAATACTACGTTCTTGGTTCTACAATATTTATTCAGTATATTTATGAGATGTCTAATTCTTTGTAGGCCTACACCTAAGTGAAAGTCACGCTCGTGACTTCCTGGTAATAAGTAGTTGTCAGGCTTTTTCAGACATGTCCACTGCTTAGCTTGTAGCCAGCTAATAGCTGGCTAATAACAGCTAATAGCGGCTAAAAACGGCTAATAGCTTGAATAGCTCAATAGCCAGCCCATTTAGGCCGCGGGAGTTGTTAGCTGGTAGCCAGCTAATAGCTAGCTAAGAGTGGCTATTAGCGGCTAAAAACGGCTAATAGCTTGAATAGCTCAATAGCCAGCCCATTCCGACCTCGGGAGTTATTAGCTGGTAGCCAGCTAATAGCTAGCTAAGAGTGGCTATTAGCGGCTAAAAACAGCTAATAGCTTGAATAGCTCAATAGCCAGCCCATTCCCACTGCGGGAGTTTTTAGCTGGTAGCCAGCTAATAGCTGGCTAATAACAGCTAATAGCGGCTAAAAACGGCTAATAGCTTGAATAGCTCAATAGCCAGCCCATTTCGGCATCAGGAGTTTGTAGCTGGTAGCCAGCTAATAGTAAGCTAAGAGTGGCTATTAGCGGCTAAAAACGGCTAATAGCTTGAATCGCTCTATAACCAGCCCTACAACAATCATTTGTTTTTAGCTGAATAGCTACCTACTACGTTTATTAGCAGCTAAAAGCGTCCTTTGGAAATTAATAATAGGTTCAATAGCCACAAACAGCTAAATATAGGCTATTCTTATGGCTAACGTAGCTATTAGCTACCTAGCTATTTAGGGGGCTATTCAGCTATCCAGCAATCCCGCACCCCACTCCACAGCTCTATGGCAGCTCGAAACAGTTCACTGACAGCAAAACATGAGCCAGTCAAGGTATTATAAGGGTAGGCACCACCGTAGTTGAGTTTTCGTTTCTAGTAGAGTGAAGTTATAAGGACGGTCAGGTATTTAATGAGTTCAGTCCATTTTCAAATTAAAATTTGCATGCGTCCGTTTTGCGATCTCGGCTCAGAAAATTGATCGAGTACGCGTGTACGTGTACATGTAGTCTATCAGCGTAACCCTATAGGCTCACATATAAAAACGCCGGGAAAGCCCTGTGCATCAATGAGAAGTTGCCTTATAATTATCAACGTGTCTTCCTCAGAATCATTGTTCATTCGATGTTAAGCTGTGCTCCGTTTTACCTTTGATATTTGTAGATCCGAGCACCGCTACTTTTGCTACTCCCCACAGGTCCGAACATCAAATCATAGACCCTTGAGAAAAACGTGTACGTTGCATGTTGTTGTTGGTTAGGCTGCATCACGCATGATGACGTCATTTATCATGTGAAAAGTTGTCCGCGATTGGTCAGATTCGCTAAATGACCCAGGTCACTTAGGTCAAAGTGTTAGCGGCAAGATACATCGACCGTTAATCTACACGTATTGAATTAGCTTCAGGGTTACTCTGTCATGTTTCTTTGCTAAACTTTGGATGAAATTTCGCCGAAAACGGTATCCAAACATTGATAAAATGGTAGCAAATTGAACGAGTATACTTGACGACATATTCAACGTACCAATAGGTCTCGCCGTCAGGAGAATGAGGTCAAACCATGGATATATTGCCTGCAATTGCAAACGGCATTGCAAACCGCATACCGATCCCAATGATACTATAGGTAAGTTACTTTGACATATCTCCTTCATATGCGTTTTTTATTTGTACAGACTTTTCTGAAGATTACATTCGGTATATCGAGGATATGTAGTTGCTTCAAAGTTCAAGCCAGGCATCAGTAAAACTGCCGATTTGCGATTGTACGGTTCAAGAAGACAGGGTGCTGAAATAATATACACAGTCAATCCAACACAATTGTCATCAATAAAATTGCCGATTTTCGATCACCATGTAATCAGTGTTTCATCTAGGCTTTTGATCTGCTTCATGAAAATGCTGTTGAAACAATATACTACGCGTAAATTTTCCGTACGCTGATTTTGCATATGAAAGCCTGCCAGTTGAGAGTTACGTGTACGTTCACAAAGTTCATTGACCTAGCCCGATACGGTTTCTGTGTCACATTATCTCTGTACGATTGAGAAAAGGAGACAAACTGAAGTTTTTATGCATTGTATGGATGTCCATAACACTCTGAAAATAATTCTGATAGCAAATCGACACGAACAATCGGACTTTATTGTCACAGAAACGTGTTCAGTGCAGACGGCATGCAATGAAAGTCACAAGCAAACTGTGGTGTCAATGGCCCACACAATGGGTCCTGTTTTTGAATTCAGTGAACAGACAAACTTATTTTTCGGGGCAAATAAACCCGTACAAGTTACAAGTTAAGTTCCCCAAAATTTTAAAATCCCCTCGAAAATTCTAGTGGAAGGGGACGAATCCCCCCACCCTGGTGTAGTATCCTAGATGAAACACTGTGTACCGGTAATATGGTTCAGTCTTTGCCAGCCTGCAGCCTTGCTTCACTTCTTTTTCATCGACAGGCCTTAACTGGCTTATTGATAAGTTCGCTAATGTAAATTCTCACTGGATTTTAAAAGCTACGTGAACCTTTTGTCTGCACTTAAGCACTGTAAATCATATATTTTCACATTTCAGTAACTTGTGTTTCTCATTCTTCTATCATTTCAGAGTTCATCTGTGACTGGTATTAAGGCTTCACGTTGAAGGAAAACTTCACAGTTTTACACTATAAAAGTATCAAAAACGCGAGCGATTAAATTTAGAGCATAGCCCTACATGTAGCATTGTGTCGTTTCAGCATGGAAATCCCTTGGTTTGAGTGAGTAAACAGAATTTGTAAACATGTTTGCTGCGAAGTGATTTTACATAAAGTAACACTTTTATTTCCCATGGTCCATCTGGGTGAATTGTATCTATTTAAATTACACCCTCGCGATTCTTCTTTCTCATTAAATGCCAAAACAAATGTGTATTGCTTGATATATAGTTTGATGTCCTTTCCATATAGAGGATCTCAATTTCATTACTACTACCGGTATTTGTTCAAAGCTTCCTATATTTATTCTATACATCAGAATAACTTTTGTTGGAATTGATAAGTACTGGAAATATTTGAATAAACTACAAGAACTTTGATCTATTTTACAATGCTGAGATTAACTCTTCACAATTTCTCAGAAGAAGTTTGATTCATCAAACAATGCTGAGGTAAACATCTCACAATATCTCCAACATCAGTTGTTCATGACAGTAAACTTGGACTAGTTTGTACTAGTTTTGATATAACATTATGCTAGCTTCATAAAGGTTTTAGACTTTTTTCCTTTGTTGTATTCAGTGTAATTTTTCCCGTAACCTTTAGTAATAAATGAGTGTTTCTTCATCCTACAACAGGTGTTATCTTTTTTTACTCACATGTGAGCTAGTTCACTGGTATGGTAACTTTGATGAGGTGTGTCACATTTATCTAACAGGGTGACGAGGATCTCCAGCTGCTTGTGTTGTATTGTTGTGAGCCATTGAAGTGAGCATGACATGAGGTAGAAATAATATATTTTTGTGTGTACAAATAAAATATGACCCATTACATGCAGTATGATAATGTCAAATGAGCAATGTCCATTTTGAGCTGTTATATGTCTTCAAGTGGTCTAATATGAGCTGCTGTATGTCTGCAAGTCAAAAGTCATGGGCTGAAAGTTGTCTGCAATGAGCTGTGGCATGTCTGCAGGTCAAAAGTCATGGGCTGAAAGTTGTCTGCTATGAGCTGCTGTATGTCTGCAGGTCAAAAGTCACGGGCTGCATTTGAGCTGTCATGTGTATGTCATTGATCTGCATACCATGCCCCATGAGCTGCAATTTGCAGCTCAAAGCTAATTATATATGCACAAAATCAGACCATTTGCAGATATCTGCAAGTGATCTGCTACAGCCGAGCTGCGAAGATCTGCAACACCATCTGGCAGGTCTGCAGGTTTGGTAAGGGCAGAGATGCTGCTTTGGAGAACAAGCATGCTATGAAGCTAAAGAATGACTTCATTGAAAGTAGAGAAGTAGAGAAAAGCTATGACAGAGTAGCTGCTTTGTTTAAAAAACAATCAACACCATCCAAAGGTAGGCTCAAGTGTCACTTTACACTTACTTTAACAGGGTCTATATGATAAAATGTCCACGAAAGAGGAATGGCAGATGAATTTATTAGTGCAAATGAACAGACAATTGTATACAATAAATACTTACCTATCCTGTGATTCTAAAAGTTCCAAAAGACCTTGAATGTGTTCCTGTGATTCTGAAAATTAAAAATGACTTGTGTCTGTCTGTCTGTCTGTCTGTATGTATGCACGTATGTATGTATGTATGTATGGATGGATGGATGGATGGATGGATGGATGGATGGATGGATGGATGGATGTGTCTATGTATGCAATTAAGGGCCCTTTAAATGTTGTTTCTTGTCACATTCTGAACATTAGGTGTTGATGTAAACATAGCTTTGAATATCCAGAGTCGTCAACAGTATCGTCAAGAACTGGTGAATCAATTGGAAATACAGTTGAGGCAAAATCCAGTCGATGAATCCAGAATTGCGGAGATAAAGTTATGCATTCAGGAAACAGATGATGCAGTAACAAAATATGTTCAACTTTTCGATGAAAACGCCAAAAAAGTAGTGAATGGTTACAGCAAGGAGATCAGCAAATTTATCCAGGCGGAAAAGTTTGGGGTGCTAGACATCAGCCAATTACATACAAGTTCCCTTGGAATGGCGGTCAACTTCCTGGACATACTCTACCTCCATAGATTCAAGTCAGCCTATCACAATGGAAGATTTGCCAAGGCATTTGAACCACTGCTGATAACTGATGAGATGAGAGAGCTTGCTAAAAGATTCGACATTCCACTGAAACTCAAAGCTACCTATGACCTGGAACAGTTTGATGCCATTGACCACTTTTTCTGTCAACGTAAGTTGCAAACTGCAGCAGTGTGTCAAATCTGTGATAAGCTCTGAATTAACAAAATTAAAATGCAGTTCAATGCAGTAGTTTTGTCTGGATAACTATATTCTTTACAAATCTTCCAGTCTTCCTTTGATTACTATGAATTTTAAAGTTTCAAAGCCAATGAAATGGCTTATCGTCAATAATCATTTTTACTCAATAGGAGATGGAAAATATAGATTGGATGGGCAGTGGGCTCAGCAAGGTGTTCAGAAGAAGATGCCAGTAGAAGATGATGACACCAACGGACATTCGGGCAAGCTGACAAAATTTGAAGTGGTGAAAAAAGAAAGTGTGGGCACGGCTCCAGGCATTGATATGATTACAAAGGGCAGTGTTGTTCAGGAAATGGTCAGTAACATAAACCTATTTTTGTCTCGAGTTTTTCATTCAGGTATAGCATTATGCAATCATGCTTATCATTAAACATTTCGAATAGTAACATGTAAACGTAATTAAATAAGTGTAATGTTTGTGCATGCAGTAAATCAATAATATATAATTATTAATTTCATAAAACATATGTTGCTACACAATAATCTTAAAGAGCCAGTAATGATTGTTTCATTAATTTGTCAGTTGCTTTTATTTTGTATGTCAATGGCAAGGACTTATTCTACTCCCAACAAAATGTTAAAAAGCTACCACATAGCTACTCAACATAGCGTCCATATGTGTAAAATGTACTGTTATTGTTTTTTGCTTATGAATTCTAGTCCGAACTGGAAGTCACTTGTCAAAATAGCAACACAGTTTACACATGTACAGGTTGCGTTGAAAAGCTGAATATCTTGTGTATCAAAATATTTTGGAAAGTATAGAACAAGGAATTATGGTTGATGTTAAAAAAAATAGTGTAAAACAACACCAAAACTTACCATTACTGGGCTTTTCAAATGCGGTTCTATGAAGAAGTATTGTCCTCGTCAATAATGCTATCTTTTATTTACGATTATTTTTTTTAGATTATAGATAATACCATACCATTATTACTTGTGTGACTTTGATAACATAATTTATACTGCTCATAAAATCATTTGATGTATATGCTTGCTGAAAGTAGCTTTCACTTAGTGGAATTAGTTCGTTCTTGTTGATACATGTATGAATGTTTTAGAAAGGCGCTAAATCTCTTTTTCTGTTATTAAGTATGGAGATCCAGGTGACAAGAAACCAAACATTGAAGATGCAGAGCGTGAGGCTAGTGTCATACCTGATATTAAAGGTTAGACAATATGCTGTTTCTTAAACAGTTCTGTTCCTTAGCTGATGGAATGTATGTACTTTAACTTATTGAACTAGTTTATTGACAATATCGAATTTCATCTGTGAGTGGTGAATAGAAAAGAAACTTTCGGCATTATCAACTTTATTTTATTCCAACTGCATAAAATGTATTCTGTTAAGCTATCTATTGATGGACAGACATATTTACAAAGCCCATTCTGAATACTTGCAGGAGTTTGGAGCATCAGTACTATTTTACATGTACAAAAAGACTGTCTTGTTTTAGGTTCCAGTGTTTGCTCTTGATGGCTTTCAAAAATATTATAGTATTAGAAAATTCCTGAAGTCACTCATAACATATTCACTTGGTTGAAGGTAGGAATTCTTTTAAAGGTGAAAAGTAAAATATAACAAATACCACTTGAAGCTTAAAGAATCATTCTTAAAAGGGACAAAATCGAATTACTTATCTAAAAGTAATTACTTATCCCACGATTTCCAAAATTCAGAATTTGTGATTTTGATTTTGTTGCAAAACTTGTCTTCCTATTTTAGGTCCAAAACTACTTGCTTTAAAATCTGACAAGGCCCATAGATTCCTTCCATCAGCTGAGATGTACCTACCTACCATATTCAATCTTGACAACAACACAGCACTGAGAGGAGATCAGTGGGACTTCATACAATTCATGGTTAAGATGACACAGAAGATTCAACACATCCTATCCACCAGACAGGAGATCTTATCAGTGCTGGGAGTTAGAGAGTTCTTTGTCACTGACATTGACTGTGAGATACATGATTTGTATGGTAAGGTATCCTGACTGTGTAAGATATTTGAAAGGTGGTAATCCACTTTATACCTCTTAAATTGACTTGTTAGGATTAAAGCCCACTAGCTGTAACTCTTGAAATTTGTAGACCTCAAAACATCTTCCTTTTCTCTCCTGGTTGTCTCTGAATTCTACCCTCCGAAGGGATATGGGCTGTTACTGCATTAGGGATTCATTCCTTTGTGAAACATTTTACAAGAAATTACCTTACCAAGAAAACATACTATACAATGTCACAGTTTAAAACATTCACCCCTGTGCTTTACATTGGACTACTCAGTGCAGTGTAGTGAAGATTTCAGGATAGATATGCACGATAACGGTTTTCACTTTCTGCATGGGCTGCAATTTAATGTTTGGGCAAAAATATAATCTAGTGTAATATTTATCTTGATCAAAATTGCATATGAAGTCCATGCGGGTAGTTAATAATACATGTCTACACACATCTAAATTAGTACATTCTCACAAACTTATTTAGCTTGAAGTTGAATCATAACAATAATGGTAAAAGATACAGCCAGTGGGGCTTTAATGTTATTTTACACACAATGACTTTAACCATGTCTTCTGTTTGCAGGTCTGGCAGATCAATTTCTCAAACATGGCAGAGCACCACTGTGTATCAAATCATCAGCTAAACCCTATAGTCTGACTGCTAGGAGTTTGATTCCATATAAAGTCAGTCACACACTGCTAGATAAGGAAGGTCAAAGGTCATTAGAGTTAGACCAGACAGACTGGCACGAAGCATTAAAACTTGTACTGAAATATAGGGAAGAGGAAATCACTAAATTAAGGGGAAATTTATCAACAGTAGAAAATAGAGTAAGGCAGCTAGAGAGTGAAAATACAGCACACAACCGAACTGTGCAAGAAAAGAAAAATCTAGAATTGCAACTGAAACATGCTAAGCAGGAAGTAGAAATTGTACAGGGTTTGTTGAAGACAGAAAAAGAAAAACTTCAAAGAGCAGAAACAGCATGTACAAAATCTGCATTAGATTCAAGGCAGATTCAAGATAAGCTATTCACAGCAAAGCAGGAAAAAAGTAGCCTAGAGCAACGACTTGAAAATGCAGAAAAAGTAGTAGTAAAAGTACAAGATATGAACAAGAAACAGCAATCTGAGCTTGCTAGGGCAGATGAAAAAATAACAAGTCAGCTTGTGAGAATTAAAGAATTAGAATCCAAAGGTAAACAAAGTGAGATTCCCAGAGTAGATAAGAGTACATGTACACCATCATTGCCTGAGGAGACTCTGGAACAGATATCAGAAGCCATATCAACAGGTAAGGTGATGAATATGGTGTCAATGTGTTAGATGGAAAGATATGTGAGATCATTGTTATTATACACACTCTATATATCAACTTTACATATTCCCATAGGCAACCACCACGATTGCCCTATATACAAATTGTACTAGTCTCGTGTGAAATGTATTCATGGTAATTTCAATATATTACGTAGAGATAAAAAACACTGTTTACATTAGAACAATGAGCTTGCTTTATGTCAAAGACCAAATCTTTATATCAATATAATCTAACCTAGGATATATTTTGCATAAAAAGCTACTACATGTAACACCATTATAAACCAGCTGAGATTTGATTTTTTCATCTCCACCACACTGATGCTGCTGCAAACTGAAGAGACTAAGAAATAAAGTAATGTAAACTGTTGTTCTCAATATTCTAAATCAGAGAACACCAATCAGAGTGCAGACTATCTATATGTCATATGATTGATATACCTGTGTCTTTCATTCATTTCTGTGCATTAATACATTCATGCATGCGATATAACCTTTGCTCAGCATCACCAGAATCCAAGATGAAAGCATCAGACAAAAGGGCTTCTGCTATGTCTGAATAACACCATACAACTTTTTGTTTCAGAGGAAACTTCCAGTGTTGAACCAAAGCCTATTGGTGGTACAAAGTACATTGGGAAGATGAAGCCAGTTGAGGGTAAACATGGAGGTAAGACTTGGACAAGTCTGAGTGATTGTTTGTATCTATATACTGTGTATTTTAGGCTAAAAATATATGTATGTCATTTGGCAAGGTGGGCGAGTTCATAGATAAGACTTTGCTAATTACAGTTGGTTGGATTGAGGAGGGGATTATCTTATCCCTATCTTAACAATTTTTCTTTGGAATTGATTGTATATTCTGTTGTGAATTGCAACATATATGTTTCAAAGGATATGAATACATTGGTTATTATCAACTGACAATATTTTCATCAAAGTTTTCTGAGTACAATGTCAAATATAGCAATTTTAATGGCATAAATATTTTACAATGACTGCCTAATAATAAGACCTTGAAGTTGAAGGGGACCAAATTACATCACAGATATTTTGATATTTTGAAACAGGAATTTGCTTTAATCTGTCTTAATCAATGCTTGCATCATCAAGGGGTATCATGCAATCAAAATCAATGTAAAGTATCAGATGTGTTTCTACATCAAAGACTTTTAAGAAATGTAAACTCGAATGAAATACTGTCATTTCTATGATATCACACCTAATCACTTCAAAATATACAAAGAAATGGTTTTTTTTCACCTGTAACTCAAGTCCATTATCATTCAATCATAACCAAGTATGTATTACCACAGAAATGTTAATTTTTACTTTGATTGAGTAAAACTTGAAAACATGTCAGGCTGCTAATTCACCTTGACGTTGACTGTAAACACAATCAAGAATAGGTCCAAGTCTTTCCATTGTAAAGTTGATGTCTTGTAGTGAATAACTGTTTGATGATCTCATTGCTTGCCATTAGAGTCTGTAATCTGTGAACAAACAATAATGATCAAGGGTATTTAGTATCTGCACAGTTGATCCAAGTATCTCAGTGTGAAACTTGGAAGTGATCTGTTATTCAGTTCAATCATTAACAGGTGATCACTATGGCCACAAAATAAAATGTTGAGTCAGAATGTGGCTACCAATAATCGTACTGAAGTCACATCTGTATGTTTAGATGGACAAAGTCTAGCATATTTGATATTATCTGAACATACTCAGTGGAGTGCCACAAATTTATGCAGAAATGTAGCAATTGAATTGTGAGACTTTTGATACTGATGATCTTTACTGAAACAGCGTTATGTGCAGCATATCAGAAACTTTTTGCCAATATTTTGCTGAACTTCATTGTCCTTATAATTTCCAAACAGCTAATTAAGTAGAGAATGGCACTATATTTCTAGACTCCTTAACTTTCTGTAAATAATAACAAATTACCAATCACCTATAGCCTTGTAAGGCTGTGTTCAAAATATGTTAGTGGGGGATTTAGGGCTGGAGGAATCGCAATTGAAATCTTCCTTTTTTTTCAGATACCCCTCAATACCCTCAAAAGTTTTCAAGTCCCCCAGTCTATATGATGAAAAATTTCAAGTCTCTCCCCTAATCATCATACACGCACAGTGAGCTGAATACTTTTTGCTTACCTTTCAATTTTCAAATCTACAACTTCTTCATCTGATTTGCTGTAACATGAAAAACTTTCTCTCCCCATGACAAGTTTGGTGATGAACTGAAAAAAGTAAAACATAATGTTGAAAGTTGAAAATGTTTACAGGTACAATATGGTGTTGCGCAATGAGGCAATAGACATATCTGAGTAAATGAATATCTTTCTGTCATAACAATGATGTCCAATATTTTGTAATCTCTGATTTTCATTGTACATCCAAACAAAAATTTCAGTAAAGTAGCTTTTGGATTCAGTGAAAAAGACATCTCTTTAAGGCAATGTGTGAAACTACAAATTAATTATCAATCATAGTTAAAGTAGCAAGGTAATTGTGGGTAAATACTAAACAGGAAGGTATGAGGCACTTTCTTAGATTAATGATATTGGTAGTTATGTGTGTAACTAAAACGAAAATAAAATGAAGTCAAAGTAAAATTTAAAATGTTACTTTGTGCATAGCTATGTTTGCAAAATTAGTGAAACTGGCAAGGAAGTATGCAGTTTGATCTCCTGTTTTGATGAACATTGCACTTCACAGGGGTCGTGTCCTTCAATGAAACAGAAAAAGAAGTTAAAGTGTATTTTTATTGATTCTGACCAATTCTTCATTCATATTATGGCTGCATAGTCCTCTATTGTCTTTGCTGTACAAATTCAATGCATTATTAAATGATTGATGATTGGTGGAATGAAATGATTTCTGTTAACAGTTTAGAACCACCAGGAAATAGAATGGCCATGGATCTATTACAGAAAAACAAAATATTATATGTATTTCACCACTGGGGGCACTGTTCATAGTCCCCTCACTGCCACAGACAACAGCAGGTTTGCAGCAAAGTTTGGTGTCAAATGGTCAAAGTGCAGAATGTGTATGCATTCCTTGACATAAAAATGACTTGTAACTGACAAATAGTGAATGTGATAAAGACCAACTGCTTTTACTAGTACTAGTCACTAATATTGTACTGAATTTGTTACCTCATTGGAAATCAGTGAACAAGGACTATACAGTCAGTTCACTTTTTGAAAACATAGATAACCAGATATGAACTGAAAATGCTCACCTGTTTCATTATATTGCATTAATGTGCAAATTTGAACCTTTGCCAGATGTTTGCAACTTCATTGAAAGTGTTATGATCAACATAATGAATAATATTCACCACAGATTAATTCTGAATCCAAGTATATATCCCCATCAGGAAAGTTCATTAAAATATGCAAATTAAGAATTGACTGAAATGTTCTCATTAAATATGCAAATTAGGAATTGGCTGAAGCAAAATGTTAAATGACTTTCAATAATGTCGTCATATCATAGTATCTTTAATGTACAGACCTTGTTAACAGCACTGTACACACTGTATACAGACCTATGTTTACAGCACTGTACACACTGCATACAGACCTGTGTTCACAGCACTGTACACACTGCATACAGACCTGTGTTCACAGCACTGTACACACTGCATACAGACCTGTGTTCGTGCACAGCACTGTACACACATTCTCGCAGGCCAGAGCAATAATTTCCGCTCCGCTGACCTACGCAAAAATTAAGCTCTGGCAGATTACGCCGGGAAACTGCGGAAGTATGAATGGGGGTTAATTAATTATTCATGAGAACATATCATCAGAATTAGCCAATCACGAAATACGTTTTACAAAGTCATGGCGGATCGTAAGCTCCTCATTGTCTGTGTGTACACAATCGAGCTTTCAGGGCCTGAGATCCTCTGGTTCTGTTGCACCTCTTCCGATATATGTTGCATTAAATCCGACAGCTTTCAAAATTTTGACCGTTTTTCTGTCATGATCGAGAGCAACGGCGACACCATGTGAATACTATGGCTTCGATAGTTACACAGACTACGGCCATCAACGAACCCTACTCGGTCCCACTGCAAGGTCGTCCCCGTACACTCAGTGTGACTATTTTCGGACGATCTCGGTTCGGACATTCAAAGACATGCTGTTCGTTGTACTCACTTTGCTCCGTATTGATAGCGTTTTACAAGTCATGATACCGCATATTAAGTCAGGTGACGCTGCTGTCCCGTTTTGAATAGTTAGTTTTTTCGGTAGAAGCTATTTCGGGCGCTATAAAACTTCGCGAAGTTAACACACCGTACGATCTAAAGCAACACACAGAGACAGCCCATATCCGATGTAAGCACCATACACGTCGAAATATAGTTGCGTCGTCCATGGGTTGAACGTAACTAATTTATCACAAAATTTTTACAAACAGTTTTCTCAACACATCGAAATTGAAAATCGAGGGTTTGAAGTTTCAAAATATCAATATTTAGCCCCTATAATCACATTCCAAATACGACGTCCGATTACTACGCACTCACTATGGAGTCAACAATTTGGCAACTTTGACCCTCCAAATTCCACTTCCGTCCTGTTAACAGTTTTAGGATAAACACAATAAAGTTTCGAAGGGTATGGTAATGAGATTTCGTACTGCTCGTATTTGTGAAACGGCTTTGGGCGAAATTCACTATACCCTGTTCAAAAATTGTCACCAGGTCACACTGAGCGAGTGTACGCATAAGCTTATACGTGTTTGTACCCGCTGAACTGCAAACCCATGGAACAAACTAAACCTCTCTTGGTTTGATTCCGTTGTAAGCGTAACTTTTGTGATGAATTAATGAAACATAATCGGACTTGAACAACTACGCAATTTCCCGAGATCTGTGATTTCGGCAGTGTTGAGACGATCGGGAGCCTAGCGTACTTTTGTGATTTGTATCGCGGAGCACCAGCTCGAATGAAAGGGCCAATATACCATTCATAAGTTTCTAGCTCCATGTATACCCACAGCACGATAAGAAAGCTTTCAGTGTGAACCTTAATGAAGAGATCGATACATAAACGTTTATACATAACTTGTGGTAAAGTAAATTTATGATCAATAGTTTTGACCAACGGGTTTTACACAGCGGTGTTGTTCTACGTCTGGGTCGGACACTGTGCATAGCGAGGCGTGGGGCCAGCTGCTCCAGTTATGCGATACCCTTCGATATAACGCCCGTGAAACACGATGGGCCAGACGGCCTGCCATGCCTGGTAGCATACAGACTTGCCACCGCTGGTCCTTGTGCAAAGAAACCCATCTTTTCCTTGTAAAATAATTATCAATGGCGTCTTTTTGGTGTGAATAGAGCGGTTGAGTCCAAAAACATTAAACATTTACACATTGCGCGCTCTTCGTCGACAGTGAACGCTGTGTGGTAAACACCAAGATCAGCTCTGTAACGGGCAATCTGATTGGCTCGTAGTTTTTCCTCGACTATCATAGAGCCTTGCAGCAATGCGTGAACGCTACACGTGGCCAGTGATACCACGGCCTTTTCGGCGTTGGGTGATAAGACTCGCCGAAGAGGGCATGGTGTACGACGATGTGTACACACTGCATACAGAGTTGTGTTCACAGCACTGTACACACTGCATACCATGAAGGCGCGACATAGACTTTTTCTTTATTATCGGATAATATCGTCTAAAATTTCTAAGTTAGAGAGTTCCAGAAACATGAGACCAAAGTGATCTAATAGGGATATCGATTTTATCCGATAAAACAGCGTTTTCAGAATTTTCCACCCATCTGCTTCTAATATTAGACTCTAACTTGGATTTTAGACAATATTATCGATTTTATTGGATATTATCCAATAAAACAGCATGTCGGGCATCTGCCTCTTCCCCACTCGTCTAATATTAGATTCCTTAGATTTTAGGAGATATTATCGATTTTATCGGATATTATCCGATAAAACAGCATGTCGGGCATCTGCCCCTTCCCCACTCGTCTAATATTAGACTCTAACTTAGATTTTAGACGATATTATCGGATATTATCCGAAAGACAGCATATCGGGTATGCATCTGCCCTTCCCCACAAGTCTAATATTAGACTCTAACTTAGATTTTAGACGATATTATCGATTTTATCGGATATTATCCGATAAAACAGCATGTCGGGCATCTGCCTCTTCCCCACTCGTCTAATATTAGACTCTAACTTAGATGTTAGTGTCTAATATTAGACGAGTGAGGTATGGCTGATGCCCGACATGCTGTTTTATCGGATATTATCGGATAAAATCGATAATATCGTCTAAAATCTAAGTTAGAGTCTAATATTAGACAGGTAGTGAAGTGGCCAATATATTATCCAATAAAAGAGCATGTCGGGCATCTGCCTCTTCCCCACTAGTCTAATATTAGACTCTAACTTAGATTTTAGACGATATTATCAATTTTATCGGATATTATCCGATAAAACAGCATGTCGGGCATCTGCCCCTTCCCCACTCGTCTAATATTAGACTCTAACTTAGATTTTAGACAATATTATCGATTTTATCAGATGTTATCAGATAAAACAGCATGTGGGGCATCTGCCTCTTCCTCACTCGTCTAATATTAGACTCTAATTTAGATAACTTAGATAATATTATCCGATAATGCCTATAGTGCCAATGTCGCGGTATCCTCCTGCATACAGACCTGTGTTCACAGCACTGTACACACTGCATACAGACCTGTGTTCACAGCACATACACTGTATACAGACCTGTGTTCACAGCACTCAGTACACACTTCATACAGACCTGTGTTCACAGCACTGTACACACTGCACAGACCTGTGTTCACAGCACTGTACACACTGCATACAGACCTGTGTTCACAGCACTGTACACACTGCATATAGACCTGTGTTCACAGCACTGCACACTGTATACAGACCTGTGTTCACAGCACTGTACACACTGCATACAGACCTGTGTTCACAGCACTGTACACACTGTATACAGACCTGTGTTCACAGCACTGTACACACTGCATACAGACCTGTGTTTACAGCGCTTTACACACTGCATACAGACCTGTGTTCACAGCACTGTACACACTGTATACAGACCTGTGTTCACAGCACTGTACACACTGCATACAGACCTGTGTTTACAGCGCTTTACACACTGCATACAGACCTGTGTTCACAGCACTGTACACACTGCATACAGACCTGTGTTCACAGCACTGCACACTGTATACAGACCTGTGTTCACAGCACTGTACACACTGCATACAGACCTGTGTTCATGCACAGCACTGCACACTGTTTATTACATGCCTCGACGTGAATGCAAATCGGTGCATTGATTTGAATAGGAACATCCGGGATGTTAGCGGGGCGGTGAACGATGTACTGACCGGTTTCCATGGTTACCCGGGGCAGTGATGCCTTTCGATGTTTTCGACGTCAAAGTAGACGCTTAACGCTAGATGTAAAATATCCATGCGCGCACTGCTATTTTGACTTAATTTCGTTAAAATCTGTTCGATGCTGGTCGATAACGGTAAATATTTGAAAATGCCCTGCATATAACCATAGACCCTCGAGAAAAACGGGACAGGCAACTGCTGAGGTTTCTTTGTGCGATCTATCTTTGAATACATTAAAGTTTATTTGCCAAGCGGTCCCCCACAACAATACTTCGTACTTAACACTGAATCTCATTAACGATCAAACTGACGTTCTGAATATGTACACTTTGCTCTTGCATGGCACGTTCCGAGTAATGACACAGAGAATTTTGAGGTTTTTTTTGATACTAGTCATGGTGAATGTTCTGGTAACGATGAAGATCACATTTTGGATTCAAGCCGAAGCCAACGGAAAAAAACTAGACGATAAAAACTGTGTACATTTAGCCATAGACGCTACAGAAAACTCTTGCTAGATATCGACAATGTAAGTTTACATTCCCTACCATAAAAATCACTGATAACAACAAACATTTACAAGTTAGACAGGTTTACACTTCCCCAGTCCTGCGAAACGAAAATCTGACCTTTATTTCATCTGTCACGCAACATTTGACGAAAATCAGGGAACACAAAAAATGACTACTCCATTGGAGCTCAAATACACAACCTCTAACATTTTGGTATGTTTTAGCCTAAGAAACACCAAAGTTCGGATAAGCTACACATGTTTACATCCGCAAAGTACTAGAAAATACATTTGTAACACTGACTTTCGCTGTCAGGAGAAACTTCGTGATAAATCGGGACTATCCATCGGTTGATGGATTCAGAAGCAGTAAGGTAGACATGCATTTACACAAAGCTGAACGCTGTCCTCGTAAATTTGGCCGTTCACAGTTTTCAAACAACAACATTTCAGTAGTTAACATACATACATTACCGAATCATGGAGCACTCCTCGCACAGAAAATATTCCGACGGTTAAAAAACTGCAAAAACGAGGGAAAATTCGGAGATACACGGACGATTGCAGAATGTATATAAACAACTCTGTGATGTCAACTGCTGTCAAGTCTGGAACTGCAGCGGTATGTGTTTCGGATTTCTATTCGAAACTTTGTCACTTTACAGCAACATACTGACTCCCCATTTTGATGAATTCTTCTCAAAGTAGTTGTAACACTTTTATTTCTAAAAATGGACTTGCGGGTAATCCGAAATAACTTGTAATCCGAAAACATTATTACCGTATACCCGCATGCACGTGTCTATGAAACGGACGTTGTGCAGTCCCCGACCCATTAACACCTCTTAATTATTCCAAGATAGATCGCAAGCTGCTAATCCCATAGACCCTTTGTTCTCTATCGCAGTTGCCTGTCCCGTTTTTCTCTGAGGGTCTATGATATAACTAAATGTCATATAGCATTAACTGTGAAGAGGCATGTAATAAAAATATTATTGCCTGAATACATGGGTTTATGTGCCCTCGCAGCTGGAGACAATTTGCCCTCCTGGCGTCGGGCAAATTGTCACCTGCTCTCGGGCACATAAACCCATGTATTCAGGCAATAATATATAATACATACCTGTGTTCACAGCACTGTACACACTGTATACAGACCTGTGTTCACAGCACTCTACACACTGTGTTCACAGCACTGTACACACTGCATACAAACCTGTGTTCAGAGCACTATACACACTGCATACAGACCTGTGTTCACAGCACCGTACACACTGTATACAGACCTGTGTTCACAGCACTGTACACACTGCATACAGACCTGTGTTCACAGCACTGTACACACTGCATACAGACCTATGTTCACAGCACTGTACACACTGCATACAGACCTGTGTTCACAGCACTGTACACACTGCATACAGACCTGTGTTCACAGCACTGCATGTACACACTGTATACAGACCTGTGTTCACAGCACTGTACACACTGCATACAGACCTGTGTTCACAGCACTGTACACACTGCATACAGACCTGTGTTCACAGCACTGTACACACTGCATACAGACCTGTGTTCACAGCACTGTACACACTGCATACAGACCTGTGTTCACAGCACTGTACACACTGCATACAGACCTGTGTTCACAGCACTGTACACACTGCATACAGACCTGTGTTCACATCACTGTACACACTGTATACAAACCTATGTTCACAGCACTGTACACACTGCATACAGACCTGTGTTCACAGCACTGTATACAAACTGTATACAGACCTGTGTTCACAGCACTGTACACACTGTATACAGACCTGTGTTCACAGCACTGTACACACTGTATACAGACCTGTGTTCACAGCACTGTACACACTGCATACAGACCTGTGTTCACAGCACTGTACACACTGCATACAGACCTGTGTTCACAGCACTGTACACACTGCAGACCTGTGTTCACAGCACTGTACACACTGCATACAGACCTATGTTCACAGCACTGTACACACTGCATACAGACCTATGTTCACAGCACTGTATACAAACTGTATACAGACCTGTGTTCACAGCACTGTACACACTGCATACAGACCTGTGTTCACAGCACTGTACACACTGCATACAGACCTGTGTTCACAGCACTGTACACACTGCATACAGACCTGTGTTCACAGCACTGTACACACTGCATACAGACCTGTGTTCACAGCACTGTACACACTGCATACAGACCTGTGTTCACAGCACTGTACACACTGCATACAGACCTGTGTTCACAGCACTGTACACACTGCATACAGACCTGTGTTCACAGCACTGTACACACTGCATACAGACCTGTGTTCACAGCACTGTATACAAACTGTATACAGACCTGTGTTCACAGCACTGCATGTACACACTGCATACAGACCTGTGTTCACAGCACTGTACACACTGTATACAGACCTGTGTTCACAGCACTGTACACACTGTATACAGACCTGTGTTCACAGCACTGTACACACTGCATACAGACCTGTGTTCACAGCACTGTACACACTGCATACAGACCTGTGTTCACAGCACTGTACACACTGTATACAGACCTGTGTTCACAGCACTGTACACACTGTATACAGACCTGTGTTAACTGTACACACTGCATGCAGACCTGTGTTCACAGCACTGTACACACTGTATACAGACCTGTGTTAACTGTACACACTGCATACAGACCTGTGTTCACAGCACTGTACACACTGCATACAGATCTGTGTTCACAGCACTGTACACATTGTATACAGACCTGTGTTCACAGCACTGTACACACTGTATACAGACCTGTGTTCACAGCACTGTACACACTGTATACAGACCTGTGTTAACTGTACACACTGCATGCAGACCTGTGTTCACAGCACTGTACACACTGTATACAGACCTGTGTTAACTGTACACACTGCATACAGACCTGTGTTACACAACACTGCATACAGACCTGTGTTCACAGCACTGTACACACTGCATACAGACCTGTGTTCACAGCACTGTACACACTGCATACAGACCTGTGTTCACAGCACTGTACATGCTGTATACAGCCATTTATGTTTTCACATCAGCACTGCACACATGTACTGCATGCAGGATTATGACAGACTGCACTGGCCAAGTTACAGTGTTAATTTTATATTTCCACCGTTTGACTGCATAGACTTTGGTATAGAAATTCTGAGGTATGTAATCTTTGAATTCACTATGTAATCTTGCTGAGACATACAGTATAAATATCAAATATTCACTTTTTTACAAAAACATGGACAACAATACCTTTCCTGTGTTGACAATTCTCTTCAGCTGAGCTCTTCCACTGTTTATCGAAAGCTATCTGGAAATGGTATCACCAAGTATCAGCTAGCTAGAGTGAGGAATTAGAAACAGTAGACTGTAAAAATTACTTAAACGTAGATGCATAATTGATCTCTTTGTGAGAATTTTTTATAGAGGCTGAATAGAGTAGTGGCTTTGTAGCAGAAAGATGCAATGTAATTTTACATACTAGTTCATTTTGTGTAAAGTTATAAATGTACAAGTATTTAAATTGTGTTTAATTCTTACTGAAAGGCAAGATATATTAAATGTACAGCTATGGATTTATTAAGTCTATTACATCAAATTTACTCCAATTGTGTGTATTTTGTCACTGTCATCATGAAGTTTTAATACCTCACCTTGTCTGGTGGGATTTCTCTTTGTCATCCTCAGATAACATTCATGGAACAAAATCATTATGTCTCAAAATCTTGACATTTAGATGTTCCTAAATTCATGACTGAAACCCTGTACGCAACAACTACTAGTACTTTCAGTAGGTTCTGTCCAGTACTAACTTTTGCCATGACACTAACACATGATTTAAACAACACAGAATGCTGACTATACATGATGAGAATACTGAAGATTTACAGGATTAAGCAATGTGTGCACTAAAGACCTGCACCAATTGATTATGACAGACTCTGCACTGACTCTACAGCAACAACGAAAGGAAAATGAATGTTTGTTGTTGTTTAATATGTTACAAATACTGTAACACGCCCCTGAAGCGGCTCAGTCAATCCACACAGTGAGTTGTTGATAGAGTTAATTCCTACACCGGCTTTAGGTCAGGCAGTACTCTAAACCGTCTAAAATTGGAAACGTTTCTGAACCACTCGGGAGCGTCCACACGTAACTTTTTATGCCAATTTTGGATGAGAGCCTTTTCAGAGGCATTTTAATGGCCTGTGTGTGAACGGCACAATGTGTGCACCAGATTTTTTCTGATTGGATCAGCAATTCTGGAGATATCATGTAAACAGACAGACATACAGACAGACATCACCATGACATTACGTAAGCCAAAAATAAAAGCATTAAAAGGTCTATAACTACAGATTTAGTTTGTTCACTGGTATCAAAATTATACCATTAAAAATCAACCTTATTGGTAGACCTGCATTGATGGATTCAACAATTCATGTTCAGTGTCAGTGAAGTCTGGAAGGTGAAGTGAAGGATTGTGGGATAAGACTATTTATATCATATGCGTATATGCACATAAATAAGATACCTGCTCTTTTTCTTTTTGATTCTTATGTCTCTCAAGAAATGTTTCCACTCTCAAACTTATTCCTGTGTCTTTCTTTTTAAACAGTAAAGACTTCTTTCTTATCTGACATGGTTCAGTAACAGCTGAAAAAAATTCAGAACACACATTTTAGCCTGGTAGTTCAAGAGAACATCTGACTCAGTACCCTATGAAATTAATATCTGTTTTAACATACATTGTCCACTGTTTTGTAAAATTTGAATTTCCATCATACAAAAATTATTATATAATTGTAACCAAGCTATCTTGATATTGTGAAGGTAAAGATTTGATTGGAAAATGCAGGGCACTTATATCTAAGATTTAAGATCTGGAAGATATATGTGACTGAAATGAAAATAGAATAATATCAAAGAAAAATTAAAAATTTGAATCACTGGTTTGGACAAAGCTAATCATAGCATGTACAATTTTAAATAAATGTATGATATACTTCACAGCTATGTTTGGAAGATTAGGTGAAACGGGTGTTTAAACATGCAATTTAGTCTCCTGTTTCATTTACCTTGCAATATGACAATAGGGTAATGTAATTCAATGAAAAAAAACAAAAAAAATCTCAAGACAAAACATGACACTTTAGTTTACTGATTCTGACCAATTCTTCATTCTTTAACACCTGCCATGCACCGTACTATGTTTCCATGTGAAGTGAAAACATATTGTGACTTATACAGTCACAGTATCGGTACCTCTCATGTTAAGCAATATGACAAGAATTTTCTAACCAACACACATTCTATTTGACTGGTGTGTTATTCCCCAAGTTCAACTGAAATTATTGTGTGTGGCAGTCAGAAATATCAGCAGATAAAATTATCTCCATAGTGGAAAGGGATTGACCTCGATTACCAAAGTGTAAAGTTAGAAAGCATGGTCATGAAAGCAATGCCTTAAGATGTGAAAGAATTGTTTATTGTTTATGTACAAGAGAAATTTGCTTCAGGTCACCACGTGATCTCAGTTTGCACAGATCAAGGAGCATTGTGGGTAGCATCACTTTCTGTGCACTGAAATATAGCATCACTTTCTGTGCACTGAAATATACACTGAAATGTACAGACAAAATCAGATATAGCAGTAACAACCCTAGATTTTGTCATTGAGCACTTTGCTGCTTAAAGTGAATGTATAAATTAAGATTCAAGATCTCTACATTGTAAGAGTATGAATCAGTATGAACCAGACAGAAATATCCATGAAGTCTCAACGAACTCGGAAAGCCAACACTGTAACCTTTGACCCTAATCAAGTGATGTTAGCTTTGTGTTGTGCTACCTTTATGGCGTAGCAAAGCCATTGACCTTTGGTACTACAGACCTGTATCCGGAAATTAAAACCACTTTTGAAATCATTTTTCCTCACTTTAAAGGTAGGATTAAACATTAGCAATAACTTCTGACATCATGCCTTTCCTTTTGAATGTGGCAAATGGTCATTCAATATGCATCTTGAATATAAATTTGGCAAATATGGGGGAACAAACTAATACTACCAAACAAAATTGAAACGTTTTTCTCTAAAAATACAATGATTCAATTTAGGAGAAATTCCAGACTCTTCCAACTGCATTACTTCTTGTCCTCAGCTTTCAACTGCATTACTTCTTGTTCTAGTTTTTACATTATGCAGAGAGGATGTATGAAACTTGAGTAACAGATATCATTACTTTGTACTTGAAGTAATTTTGTGTTTTTACATTATATATATATATATATATATATATATATATATATATATATATATATATATATATATATATATAAAGTGTGGTTGTGTGTTTGCTATTTACAATTTAAATAAAAGCCATACCTCAGACAGAATATTTCTGCATGGATATGAGGAGTATATTTTTCCCAACAGATAAAAGTGAAATTCAAAGAATGTTGTTCATGAATTGCACACTCTGCCGCTCCACTTGGCATCTTCATATTGGAAAACATCTTCCGGGATATCTACACAGTCTGCATACCATTCCTTGCATCCATCATATTGTCTTTTTCCCTTCAGGATGTCTGCAAATACAATAAACATCATTATTGAATTACCTCAGGTTTCCTTTGTCTATCTGTGGATCTACATTTTGGGCATGGGTCAAAATATGTTTGGTTTTTTTCCAAAACAATTCCGTAGGTACTTCCTCATCAGTTTATGATCAAACAGTGAAAATGGATGCATATGAGACTGTGAAAGCAATATTTCAAACAAACCACAATCTGTACCGCCCTCTGGTTGCTGGACTGGAATGTGGTTAACCCTGACAGACTTGCCTTGAATCTGTAAGACTGAATAAACCTGGCACAAAAAATGACTTAGATATAGTGTGATTAAAACTGTCATAATAATTGACAGTATCCCTCTCATAGTCTTAGTATAGTTGATACATGTAGTTACCCTTTGACCAGGACAGTATATATAGGACATCTATCCTGTTACCTATATATTGAAAGAAATATTCACTTAGAAAACTGACTTCAGTTGAAGCCAGCTATTTTGGGAAATATCTTTAGCTGGTGATATCTGTGCTGCTTGAATAACAGCATCATTTCGTTGATCACTGTTTGAAATTGGTTTTGAATTGTCACCACTGAATTTTTCCAGTGTATTCTTACTCAGTTCTGGTGAATGAACTCCAGTGACCGATGTAACAGTGTGACTGTAGTCAAAAGACATTATGTTAATTTTCTTTGTCTTGGTGATATTTCTGTGCTTCATGGACATATTCAAGTTTCAAGATTTGCCATTTTTGCCTTCCTTACATCATATTGATTTGTCTACTTGGAAAAGTACAGGTATTGGCATCCTAAAAGCTCCCTGACATTCTCACTGTCAGTACACAAATCTTTGCTAGCTTTCTCAGGCAGAGTCACCTTCACTTCTGGCTTACCAGACTAAGTAAGCCTGGTGATAGTGATACCATCTGATCTGAAAGTAGAAAGAAAGTTTGACATTGTTCTATCAGTTAATACATTTCATTCCACTGTTGAAAATTCCCTGCAAAAGACAGAGGCCATAAACCTGTACCATGTTGGTTAAGGTGAAGACCATCCCTTGTGAACATGTTTCTGGACAAATTCCCTGCAGAAATGATAAAGTAAATCAATAAAGCCAAAGATCTTTCCTAAATACTGCAAGAGATGGTTGAGAGGTATAAAAAAATATTAAACCCTCTCGATGAAATTTGAAGATGGCTGTATACACAGCTATCTCAGATCAATTCAACTCTGTATCTACACTTTCAGCTCACACACAACATTAATTCTACATTGCTAGGTATTGAAAAATAGGCAAGTCTTTAAGAAATTGTGTGAATTCATATCAATGACAGTTTATCAAGTGGTTCATTTAATCCATCATATACAGGCTCAGTGGTTATTATAAAAACTTTTCATCTGATGATACCTCCCACTCATATAAACACACGTTGCCATCTGTCAAATTCAAAATTTACACGTTTGATATGTTTGACAGTTCAGTAGCTTAAAGTCGCTATATTACAGCAATAACAAAACAGAGAGTAAATGGCTATACTTTCACTTTCCGTTTTGCTTGTCTTTGCCTTTGTAACAACCACATTAGGTCAAAGGTCATTTTGTTGAAGGTCAAGGAGATCATAGTCAGTATAGGCCCCAGTTAAACTTCACAAGTCTTTATTCCGTAAGTATACCAGGGTAGATAGTTTCCAGCCAGTAACTGACATGACACTGGTAAATGACTTTCCAAAGCGAACGTATAAAATGCCAACAAAGGCGAACGAAAATAGATGAATTGGATTTCATCTGCACATTGCATGCAGTGTACGACAAGATAGATGGCTGTACCTGCATTCCATCGTTGATGCCACACAATCTCCCGGGCCACACCATACTACGAAAAAATCTCCTGCAACTTTGTTCATTCTATCGTGCCAATGGCTGAGTAAAACATTCTGAGAAGCATGAGTTATTTAAGTTTGCTAAAATCATGTAAAGTTTGGTGGAAAGAGTCCCACGTGTCAATAGCCAACTTTTGTCTATTGACTTTTATTTTCCCAAAGTGACCTTTGACCCGGCAATCCAGGATGGCATATGGAACGTGAGATGGGTGTATTGCCAAAACTTTAAGTTTAAGGCTAAAATATTCCATAAAATAAATACATAAATACCAAATTTGCCATTATTTCACCCAAAATTTCAGAGATTAATCTCTCTTTCACCCAAAATTTCAGAGATTAATCTCTAAAATGTTGGGTGTAATAATTGCAAATTTGGTAAAAAAATAAATAATTCCATTTAGTAGCACATTTTTTCATTAAAATTACATACAGTCTTTTCAGTTCAAAGTTTTACTTTTGTGTTATTTTACGATGAGAATGTGAAAATTTAGAAAATCAGGCACGGTGACCCCATCTTTTTTCTTTAATATTTGATTATAGTCATGTGCTACAATTCCAAAATTCCTGATACTTTCAAGTCTCCTGATCTTCCATATCATGTGTTGCTCTCTGGTTTGATCTTGTGTACAAGTAGTACACATACACAGGCTGTGTTGGCAAGCTGAATACTGGATAATTCAACATGCTGGGAAGTAGAACAAGAACATTGTTGTATAAATTGAACAAAAAATATTGTCAAATGCAGTGCACTGCATACTGGCAGTGACCGAGAAAGCTCTGCCTCTGATGCAGTTCATGAAAAGTTTGGGTCACATGAGCTGTGAATTTGTATCATTGACAACTGACTGTCAGTCTGGATTGTAAATCATTTATCACCTAATACATATTTACATAAATTATCAGACTTATTGTTGACAAACTGAATATTGTGTGTTTCAGCATGCTGTAGGGAGACAGCAAGAAACTGTAATTGATATATATTGCACAGAAATATTGAAAAATTATCAGTTCCAGCTTCTGCCCCGTTACTTAGGCTCATGTGCTTTGATTTTTACAAAAAATCATACACGCTTAGACAAAGTCATGAAAAATATGACAAAATTGTAATAATAATAATAATATAATAATATAATGTTTAGTTTAATTATTACTAATATTACAACAATTTAATGACATTAAAATGTTTTATTTCATGCCTGGATGTGAGTGCAAATCTGTGCATTGATTTGAATAGGAGCATCCGGGGAGTTAGCGGGCCAATGAACGATGTACTGACCGGTTTCCATGGTTACCCAGTCCAGTCAAGCACTTTGACATTTTCCACGTCAAACTAGACACTTAACACTAGATTAAATATCAATGCATGCACTCCTATTTAGACTTTCATGAAAATCTGTTTGATGCTGGTCGATAATGCAGGGCTCGAAATACTTTTTTCCAACCACCTGTCCACTGGACAAGTCAAAATAAAAAGTACCTGTCCCAGTGGGAAAAGTACCTGTCCAAAATGGCATAATTTATTTAAAGAAACTATACTAATTTCAACTCACCTGAGACAATGTCCAGAGAAATTGAATGTTATTTTTAATTAGTTTGATAGGAAGTTTTTGACAGAACCAACGAGTGAATCTTGGAAAATTCAACAAACTCACGTCTGTGTTGTATGCAAAAGGGCGTAACAACGCCATCCTTGTCGAGATGGCTCTGAGAATCTCCTAATCTAAGAGATTTGAGACGTGACCTTAGATAAATCAACATGGCTGACTCCTGTAAACAGTGATTAGATATTATCGAACTTTCTTTTACTTTTTTCTGACAGGTAAATATCCAAACAATGATTTTCAAAATTTTAAAAGGTACATAAATTTAAACTTATGAATATTTGCTGTAGTCAATAGGTTGAAATACTGGTTACAGGCTGAAAAATCTACCTGTCAATTTGGACAAGTACTTTTCAAAACTACTTGTCCCAGGCCAAGTTTCACTTGTCCGGGACAGGCAGACAGGTATTATTTCGAGCCCTGAAATGGTAAAATTGTCCGAGAATGCCCTGCATGTAACCAAATGTCATGATATATGTTAACTGTGAAAGGCATGTAATACAAAATTTGTCACCTGATCTCGGGCACATAAACCCATGTATTCAGGCAATAATATATAATGTTTCATTCAAAAAATTTTCAGGTCCCCCATTGCCAGAGCTAAACTTTCAAGTCCCCATCTGCTACCCCCAAAAAATTTCATATACCCCCTGAATTCCTCCAGCCCCCCCCCCCCCCACCATTTTTGTGAATGCAGCCAAAGATACAAACAACCCTAATAAAAGGAATTTCAGAGTCATAATTGATTTGGCATTTGACATTCTGCATAATGTCAACAAAGTTATATTCATTGAAGACATGTACACTGTATGATGGAAGCAATATTGAAATAGTTTTCCCTAAATATAATTTTACATATTACCACAGGTGTAAATCCCTAACCAAAAGGACAGGAAAAGTCACAAACAGTTTCAGCTACTGGCCCTTTTAATGCAAATACATCAAAATTTATTTTTATTTATTTATTTATTTATTTATTTATTTATTTATTTATTTATTTATTTATTTATTTATTTATTTATTTATAATGCAAGCGTCAAATACAATCCATAAGATTAGGATTATTGGTAAAAGTATAGTTGGTATTGAGCTTTGAAAAACATCAAAGCTCAAAATAAACATCAAAACAGTAAACACAATGTCATTTGTGTTCAATAGACATCCATTGAAACAGTGCATGCTAAATTCTTCTTCTTCAACTACACTCATAACAGGGGGTGCAACAGTCAATACAGGCTAGAAATCAATACACATCATTTTTCAAGAATAACTTTGCTGAGCTGAAGTTTTCAATATGAACTGTCATTCCAGTCAATTCATGCTAAATTCTGCTACTTGAACTACACTCATAACAAGAGCTTCCAAAGTCAATGCCGGTTCCAAATTGATGTATTACAGTAATTATCATGTTTCAAAATTGACTTAGCTATCACATTTTCAATAATTAGTTGTCATTCCAGCAGAAATTTAATTCATCTCATGATAGTGTGATTGCATATTGAATACATTCACGATTCGCCAGAGAGATAATACTACAAGTTTAACTCTGGCTGTTCAAAGTGCAAAGTTGAGTCCTGCAAGCTTTAATTTATACTGTAGTGTATCCTGTAATTGGGGCCTCACTCTGTGGACTTTTAATCTAGATCTGTGTCATCACAAATCTTAATTTTGTATGTACATGTCCCTATAGGGGGTATTTAGTTAAATTTATACAAAAATTCAACTTCTTGTAAAATCAATGTCATGTACAGAAGAACAATAGAGTGAATTGATGAGTTCTATGATTGACCTGAATAACAAAGAACTGATGTCAGATTTAAACTGAGATGTTTTTTAGAATACAAGTCAGACTGATCATTGTGATTCCTTCGATGTACATGCTGTGTTGGTATTTATCAACTGTCAAGATAATCTCGAACAACAATTTTTTAAAAATAAGGTTTTGAGAGAAAACCAGATTCATTCCCAGTTGTCATGAATTTTGTTAACATTCATAGGATAACTCTGTACTGCAAAATGTTTGGCAAAGAATTACAATATTACAGATAAGGTAGCTGCCAATCTGAAAATCATTAATAAATATTGTCTGATGAAGCAAAAATATGTTGACAACGCCAAATTGGTAATGGAGGTCAAAATAAGTGTGAAAATTAAGGTTATGTATACAGACAATAAACCTGAATATTCTTATGCTGAGGTAAACCAAACTAAAATTTTCACTGACCCACCAAAGTACTTTCAGTGGTCTGACACCACATTCAGTACATATCCTGTATTTCTTGGTATATGTGCTTTTAGAAAATGAACTTAGACATCAATAAAAGACACATAATTATGAATAAAATTCATTGAAGATTTGAAATTCCAAGTGAATGCCATTTTATAGGGCCATGGGTAAAAATCTATGAATAATATTTTTCTATCGTCATGATCCCAAAGACTTTGACAAAGACCATCACAGAAAACATTTCAAATTTTGACTGTGAAGCCTGAGATACAATGCTTGGTCAGAGTTTTAAATAAGATGTCCCTTACTGTGACGAAGAAGTTAAAAAAACTCAATAAACAAAGAAATGAGAATACTTCAAATTGCAAAGATGAATTTCAATTTTGGTTTGAAGATTGTACTATGTTCAACTTGCACTTTGCCAATACATTATGTTCAATTATTCTTTTTTACATTTAAGAGAGGTATGATTTGAATCAAGAAGGAAAATACATAAAATAATTTTAAATTCACGGTTCCTCTCTATGTAACTCAACAAAAACAAGGCACTAAAATTCAATTCTCCATTGACATTTTTATGTTTTCTTTTGAAATGAATACACAAAAATTATAGACCAATAATAAATCATAAAATGTTTTACTAAAACATTTTATGATTTATTATTGGTTAGTTTGAGTTTGTAACTCTAAGAAAAATACTAAAATACACTTTGAGCAAACTCCACACATTTTAAAATGTAAGTATTTTCAAATAGTGTTATAATTTCAACAAAACCAAAGACTGACCACAGTTGACATAGTAGACTTCATCAAAGAATATCCCTGTATGACAGCTAAGTGAAACAATAAACTTTACATTTACTGTCATGGTAAAATTGCAATGATAAACTCCCCAAAGAAGTGAAAACCTACCTGTAATAGTTTTGCTTACATTGAGGTTGACATTAAAATTGTTCTGTACTTCACAGGTAAAATGGCAGTAACATTTTAATAAATTATGGATATAATCTTTCACTCCTGTTGTACAGAAAAAAAATCTTAACAACAATAAATTTCAAAATAACAGAGAAGTGAAAACTTACCTGCAGTATTGTTTACATTTAGGTTGACCTTTAAACTCTTTGTTACTCCTCAGGTTCTGAGTGGACATTGCAGTTATTGGGCAGTTATGAGTCTGGTACAGAGCCAGGACAGTTTAATAAACCCAAAGGTCTGGCATGGCATGGAGATCAGCTTGTGATCTGTGACACAGAAAACCATCGCATACAAATACTCAATAAGAATAAGGTGGTCATAGAAATTATCAGATTTGAT
Source organism: Ptychodera flava (assembly GCF_041260155.1). Lineage (NCBI taxonomy): Eukaryota > Metazoa > Hemichordata > Enteropneusta > Ptychoderidae > Ptychodera > Ptychodera flava. The sequence continues at coordinate 10,790,262 of NW_027248279.1, forward strand.
GGTCAGTTTGACAAAGAATTCAAGCCATTGGATGTGGCCATATCCCCTGATGGTCACTTCTTTAACACTGACATCGGTAATAACCAAATAATTATTTGTGACCAAAATAAAAAAATTATTCAAATTATTCCCCAAAGTGCAGACATTGAGGTTAGCAGCATTACTGTAATGGCAGCATTTATTTTGTCACTGACAGCAAAGGTAAAAGTTTGATCAAATACAACATCAAAGATGGAAAACTTGTTGCAAGAGTCAGTGATCAATTCAGTGATCCATACTCTGTAGTGGCTACTAACAAGAACTATCTCTTAGTGTCAGATAAAGACAAACATGTCATTCATGTTTTAAATTCTGATTTGAATTTTCTGAATTCATATCACAGTGATAGGTTAAAGTATCCACGAGGCTTGGATGTCGATTCACATGGCAATATTTATATTTGTCCATGGCAGAGTAATGGCATTGTAAAACTGAGATCTTGTGGACAATGGGATTGTGTATTATTTGACAAAGTTTGGTATTACTCAGAGTTCATTGCAGTCAATGATGACGTCACAACAACAATTGCTCTCACAGAGTGGTCCGTCCACCAAATCAGAGTATACTCTGTATCAACATAGATATGCATTACAATCTCATCAAAATATCACCATTTTTAACACATTTTTCACATCCTACACCCCAAGTTTGGACTAAAAATCTCTTGTCCTCAACTCGACACAGAACTTTATGTGCATCCGGATCAGAATTGTGAAAATTTTGGTGAAAAATTCAGGAATTTTTTGAAAATGCATTGAAAGCAATGGACGGTCTGCATCGGTGACGTCATCGATTGTTTTGTTGACTTCAAGTAAAGTAGGTCAGTAGGTTTTCTCCATTTTTCTCAAAATCCAGAAATTTTAGACATCAAGTGTGGGCTAAAAATTTCTTCTTCACAACTCGATGGACACGTTTATGGTGGGTTGAAAACCAAATTTTAAAAATTTGGGTGAAAAATTTCTGACATTTTCATAAATGCGTTGATTGCAATGAGCAGTTTGAATTGGTGACGTCACTGGAATGCCGAGTAAAGTTGGTCATGATAAGAATTTCTCAATTTTTGGTAGAATTACAAAATTTAGACATCAAGTGTGGGCTAAAATTTTGTTGTGTATGGATCGCTAGACTTGTCTATAGTGACCAGAATCCGTGATGAGAATTGTTTGTGAACAAAATATGAGTAACTTATGATGAATCATAATGAATGAATGAAAACAATCAATTGATTCTTGAAAATGCAATGTTTAAATTTCAATCATTAATTCTCAAACTGGTTTTCGGACTCAAAATTGATTTCCGTAATTTGTATGGATTGACTTTTTTCATTGGAAAAAAAACCCGGTGATTTTATAATTTTCCAAACTCACAACAATGGAATATTTTGATGAGATTGTGTATTGGATGGAGTGTCCTGACAAACCATCAGATCTCAATTACACCAGAGACAAATTGAAACGATCGGTACGGTTGATTTGTCAGTGAAATGTACTTGTAAAACATTACCTGTATATCCTGTGATAACTCCTGCATAATATGCAACAAATATTTCCGTCCGATCGCGATGGTAAATTCCAAACTGTCAATGATCTGACAGTGAGCAAGTGACGGTCAGCTGTGATGGCCGGCCGTGAAAACTTATGAAGCCCAGTGAAGCCGGATTTCGTGACAGCGCCTCCTCTGGCAAATCATGAGATTCTTTTGAAAGAGGGCGCTGTGACGCTCATCGTAGGAAATTTACATCCGCAGTTTCTTGTAGGAAGGCTGGGCTTCACAAGGTAAAATATGGATGCAGCCAACAATAAAATTTCCAGAAATATGAGCAAAAGATAGTTTTGCTTTACAATATGTTACTCAGATATATTTTAAAAAGAATAAAACTGGTTTTGGGAAAGCAAAAAGCTGTTGTAATTGATTTGCCGAAAGTCTTCTCTTTGACGTTTTCGGTCTTAAAGTACACATGGCTTGCAATGTCAATGCACTGTAGAGGAAAATAGTAGATTTGTAATGCGTTATATTGTATTTCCTGTACTCTTAAAATAGGGCAAGGTTCTCTAAAACAACTTAAAGTATAGAGTTTTGTTAGTATGTCGTATTCATTTCTTTTCGGTCATTTATGCGGCGCCGGATTGTCATAAAATAAGCAAAAGCTAGCGCAATATAATTTTTGTGACACCGATTTAAGCAGTCATAAACTTGGGTCGTACATGTGTAACATCTTTATGCTGATGATTAATTTATTTTGGTCTTAACGTTTCCAAGGGCAGATAGAACGGTATATATTCATTGATAAATTTGCAGTGCATTGCATTGTCAGTATTAAAACTAGAAATTCTTGCTTGGACTGTAATTTTCAGTTTTATATTCAAAGGCTAGAAACCGTGTGTGCTTCATTTCATCATAGTTCATAGTATACAGTCTTATCATCCTGGAAATAGACATGTATATTTTATACAAACTTTCATTTGTATCTGGATCAGTGTGAATATTTGTTCACTTTTTTCTGTCACCAACATTCAACGATTACTGACTTATACATGTGTAAATGAATTGCGCAACTATGAAGATGTACCATTTCGATCGCTTTTGAAACTGTTGTCAATCACTGTAAACTGATAAAACATGTCCCACTTTCACGCAATGTAAGTCGCAATGTACACTTTCATATTCTGTGATGTAATTCTTGCATTAAATGTATCAAACACAAAATCGTTTGTTTTACTTTATTTTTGAATTCGTGACGAACATAGAGTATTTTTGCAATATCACAATGAATATTGAAACATTTCGATTTAAATAAGACGACATGACATTGGAAAGCAAAATTTCCTTAAAGACCAAAGCAGATGTTAGAGTTAGTCGCCCCGAGATATCTCACTGATCCCATAACGGTTAGAAACTCTATGAAAGGATACAACATCTGCCTTTACTTGAATTTCTTGCATTTGCCATTTCTTGACCTGGAAAACATTTTTATCGTTTGTCTATTGACTGTGAATTCCCTAAGCGTAACTTAAACTATTTAATTTTTTTCCTTGGAGGTTGGTGTGAATGACATCCATGTTCCTTTCAATCTCCTGTTCCCCCAAACTGACATGAATGTACAAACATTATTAATTGGACGATTTCGATGTTCTGTTGTAACATCTTCCCAATGACAGTAATATAGTTAAACCTGTCGGTGTGCGCTTTTTCCTTGTAGTCCGTGCAGAACGCAATTATTTTTCTTCACGTCATCCGATATGAAGATGAACGCCAGACATATTTGTCCGCATTATTTTGTCCACGAAGCCCACCAACTTGTAAATGAACTCGCGTAAATTGAAAAGGGAGGATTAAGGTCACAAGAAAATATTGAACACTTTCGAACTCTCTGTAGGAAAGTGAGGTCATAATCCCATCAAAGTATATATTTTCTGAAAGCCTATAGATATTGGCAAATGCTGTTTTGTGTTATTTTATAATTGTTTAAATAAGGATCTTGTGATAGTAAATTTGAATAACCTCTTAAAATCATTTTTTATATTTCCATGCACTATAGGTACAATGCCATATTCAACACATTAGCGTAGAGGGCGACATAACATTAAAGGGAACACCAAACGGTCCATGCACACAAGCGTGACGACCGCTCTCAGCGGCCTCAGGGCACGATACTTTATCTGCGTGATAATTAATGCGCGACGTTGAAAATAGACAAATAAAAGTGTGAAATTGGCATTTTCTGAAAGTTTAACTTGTCGAATTCTCTTACATCCCCAAAATTGCCCGATGTTAAGATATGAATTTAAATAATAAAATGTTTGATAACAATCCTGATGGTGACATTGTCCTGGAGGTCCGTTTTACTGTCATCGCATCGTCAGTTTTTAGGAGAACCGTGTGACATTCTCTGTAGTCTGTTATTACTACCTTAATAGTGACTAGGGTCCACTGGATCCATCAAGTTGTGCGGTAAACTATCACAAGGAGTGTCTTACCTTAGTTATACCTGGCGGCAAAAATCTCTACTCTCGCAGATTTTGCCAATGAGACCAACTTTTTTGATCAAAATAATCACTTTAAATCACCTTATTGAATAACAACACACTTCGGAAAATTCTGTGTAGCAAGAACAAAACTAAACATTGCATAAAACATTGTTGTCTATGTCTTTACCTGCAGCTGCTGGGGGAAACATAGTGTTTGTAATATATTTCATGAGAGACAGCGTATCATCTGAAGTTAAAATGTACAAAAACTTTCATTTAAACTATCAAATATAGGATAATACAACTTCATTGCAGAAAGAGAACTTCTCTATCACTATTATATTTTTGACACTTCATTAAATAGTGAAATTCATCCTCGACGGAAGACTTACAAAACTTACAAAATCTGGATTCAAGGGGAATTCTTGGTTTTGACCTTCTGCCCAACTCGATATGTAACATTGATTAGAAATACGAAGTTTTGTGACCAATTTTCTACAGCGTAAGTTCTTGATATCCAGTAAGTAATTTTCTTAACCAACTTTGTTTTAAATTCTCTGTACGTTCTGAGTTTATTATTTCCCTTCCAAGAGTCTTATTATCATTGTGTAAATCACTGTACCAAGAAACTTGATAATGCTTGCGTGAGTTATTCTGGACAATTTTAATAGTGGCATTAATGTTACAAACAGCTGACTAAATATTACCCTTGCTATAAGTATCTAGCATGTTTTGAATAAACTCAAACCACTTTTAATGAAATTTTGCAGAAAGATAGCACCTAAGCACCTCTCATGAGGTTTCGCCAATGTATTTATATACCGCACAGGTGAAAGATCATTTCATTGCCTCTGAAGGTTAATATTCACTCTTGGCATTGTAGTGTACATGTGGGTGCGTTTTACATTTTAATCCCTCTTTTTTCGTGTCGGACACATTATATATGATATTGTAGCAGATGTAGACTTGCTCAAAGTCTGTTGGCATATAAATATCAAAACAGAGTAAATTAAGTAATAACGTTCAGCAGACTGTCGCTTTACTGGAAGGCTATTGCGTACATCACGGTGAGTACGCGATGCTAGGCCATGCAGCCAGTATAACTGCTTCCGAGAACAGCCATGTGACTGGAATCATTCTTTACTAGATGTTTAAGTAAGAAGTTCTGTGATCCCGAAACATCGGATCCGGAGTAATCTTACATTATCGTCGTATGGCGAAATAATCGTAGTCGCTTAATATAACGGCGGTTTCAAAAATTTCCAAAACATGGTTTTGCGGAAAACAGTATTCAACAAGATTCGTGTAAATAACGATTTATCTGCACTGTTTTTATATTTCACGGTGATTCCATTAATATGGAATTTTCTAATGGAATATTTTGAAGATCAATCGAGTCCTTATAGAGTTACATTTTAACAGTTCAGCATTTGCAAGGGTCAATGAGATTGTTACAGAGATTAAACAATCATATTGTATTCACTGATAAAACATCAAGATGGAAATGATCATCTAAACAGAAAGAGTGAAGAGCCGTGATGAAACCAAGGAAGAATATCATCTGCAGGAAACAGACACTGCATTTCATCGTATGAAATCCCGATATAGCTTCACACTTTGAAGATGAAATGAACACTTCAACAAGAAAACAAACTATGATGGTTGGATATAGGGAGGGCATGTGATCCATTTCGTGTTATGATGACTACATGGAATCCTTGTAAAACTTCAACAGGCAAGTCTCGTTGAATTGGGGGATTCTATTACATCGTCACACTCAATGAATCACATGGCATGATATTCCATAGCGAAAGATGAATGAAATAATGTTTGAATGATGCAAGATGGTATGTGTATTGTCAAAATTACACAGAACGAAAATAATTGCCAGCACAACACACATATGAGAGTATCATACTCTATTACTATCAACAACAAAGATTTTATTCAATCTAAACTTCCATTACATTAAAATTATTTTATGTATTTTCGTTCTTGATTAAAAACATTGCTCTCTTAACTGTAAAAAAGAATAATTGAACATAATGTATTGGCAAAGTGCAAGTTGTACATAGTACAATCACCAAACCAAAAATTGAAATTCATCTTTGCAATTTGAAGTTGTCATGCATAGTTTTCTCCCTTTTTCGAGATTAAATTCAATCTGTAATTTCTCTTAACTACTTTTCTTTTTACTCTGAGAATTGCATTTGCAATTTGATATTAAAACAGGGTAGACCATTTATCACCAACTGGTCTGGCTCGTAAATCGTCCCTGACTTAGCTTTGCTATTTAGTCATTGCGGTTCTTTATAAATAATTTCGTTCGATGCCGATTGATTTTGCTACTAGCCTTGTTTACAGTAGCCCACTACGATTACATACTGTATGACTTCCAAAAGACGGAAAATAAAGAATCGGCAGTTCCGATCGCAAATATATCTGCCTGGTCGACTTCCGATGTGTTCTCTGAAGAAACCGAGTAAACCTTCAAAAACCTGACTAAACGGCCCTAAGGGCCACCACTTCCTCCAAAAAGAGAACTCAGCTACCGTAAACACACATGTTCAATACTTATCCACGGTCCCTCATCACATTGATTTCACGCTCATAACATCAACCTAGCCTAATGAACAGTCAATAATCTGAAAACAGGCAGGATTTGTAAATATCCCTATTTTCGTTTTTTTTTTATTAAAGACTACGAGACTAAACACAAGTTTTACAAACCATTGCAAAGTACGGAATAGATTTTGAAATTATACATTTGGCGAATTTAAAAGAATGAGCTTACGTTACAAAACAATCGGATGGCTTTGGTTTAAAGGTGTGTTGCTCTCATCCTTGTTTGTTGTGTAATCAATTTATTTTAGATGGACTAGTATTAGTAAGGAGAGGAATTTTGCGTTAGTTTTTTTCGTGTTGGTACTGCGGGTAATTCGACCAAACTCATCGTTGCAGGCACGTTTGTTGTGCACTTTGCATGTGTTCCACCATTTTAAATTGGATCTGTGGTGTGATCATCTAAAAGTTTTGTTTTGTGAGTGTCAGTACTTGTTCGGTAAGATGAATCAGAAATAGACAAGGTGCTCACAACAATATTAACCAACCTTCCATCGATCAAGCTGACGAGGCTGCAGATGTGAACAACAAATGATTTGGCCCTGTATTGTTTCACTTGAAGTTTGTCACTGATACTTGTCTTCTTTTGTCATCAAAGTAACTAGGCATTCACATTAATGACAGCTTGTTAGTATTTGCTTTTTTCATCAAAACTGAACACGGCAAAACGCATATCAAATAAGCTGGTTATCTGTGATTTTACGGATTGAAAGGCTCTCAGAAAATTATCACCGCCGAATTAATTTAATGGCAAATTAACAGAAAGGACGATGATGAACGTTTTGTTATGTGGAGACTGTTTCAAAGCATGAACGGTGACATTTTATGAGGTCAACAAATTCATAATTCAGTAGTTCTATGCTGTACTTTACAAAAAATTTCAAACAAATCTCATTTGGATGTTATGTCCTAGTGGTCGCGACTGCAAGCGAAGCCATCTGTGACACTTCGCCACTGGCCTCTCGATGAACGACTAATAAGTTGACATTGTATGCTGGGAAACAAAAAGTATTAAACTCCGTGACAGGCAGGCAAGATAAGACAAGGCGTTTAGGTGCGTAGATCTATGTTTATAAAAATAAAAAATGACATCACCGATCATTAGAAACGTGGTGTTAAAGAACATAAGATTATTGTTTTGTAACAGAAGACTATGGAGATCATTTTCTTTGAGTATAGTCTATTTTTATAGCAAACTTGTGAAACCAACATCTGAGAGTAACTTCAACACTTGTGGTTTTGTTCGCTATAAAGTTAGTCAAATTTCAGGAAAGTATCTTTACATTTTCGATATCTTTGCAATGCCAATGTGCAAACCAACGCAATACCCGAAAGACCACACAATCAGTTCCAGACGGCGTAACTCCCCACCTCTCTCTCTCTCTCTCTCTCTCTCTCTCTCTCTCTCCCGTGAAGCACTGTCTAGTCATTTCGATGTTTGTTTTGTCGATATTACATGGATTTAACCATTAGACAGTTCCCCCTCTATTGTCTCTGATTTAACCGTTCATGGTCACCGCTCAGTTTTAACGTCAATTGCGGGTGTCGGATGTGATATCTGTCGTAACTCCTCTTTTATTCAGCATGTTCAATGTCAAACTCAAAACGCGAACACCGCCATATTTCATCCGACTCTAACTTAGATACGAGACGATACTAGAATTGTCAAAGTGCGGATGAATTGAAATATCCAGTAACTATCGAAGATTTAACCACAGCAAGCCCGTCTTCCTCTGTACGACTCTAACTCCCTCTAACTTCGATACTTGACGATACTAGACTTGTCTAATTGTAGGTAAATATCCGATATATAGGCCATCTGAAATTAACCACCGCAAGCCCAACTTCCTTAGTCCGACTCCAGTTCCATACCTGACGATGTCATAGACTTGTCAAATCGCAGGTAAAAAGTAGAGAGAGAGAGAGAGAGAGAGAGAGAGAGAGAGAGAGAGAGAGAGAGAGAGAGAGAGAGAGAGAGAGGGGGGGGGGGGTTATTACCCAATATCGCCTGTTCCTGTGTCACATAAGCATGAGTGTCATTTTTGCTGCATCAGACACGAGACGATAATAGAACGAAAAACCTTAAATTTTGAGGCTTTACTTTATTACGCCTTGCGCATAAATATCAGAATGTTTATGTGAACAGGCTTCATTCATAAAGTATACGATAAAGATGTCAACATGACGCGCGACATCGCTGCATGTCGTCCATATCTCAATGAAACCCAAGAAGATAGACACCGGGATACAAAAATCGTCATACAGAAGGAAGGTGCATTATGCTATCACAATTGTAACCTATCAAAAACTGTGCTCAGCTTTAAATCTATCCTGATTTCCATCATCGTACGGCAAGCCCGACTACCTTAGTCCGACTCCAGTTCCATACCTGACGATGTCGTAGACTTGTCAAATCGCAGGTAAATAGCATATATATATATAATATATATATAATATATATATATATATATATATATATATATATATATATATATATATATATATATATATATATATATATATATATAATATATATATCGGGGATTTTACCAACTTAAAGATATGACAAAAACAATCGTGTTTCGATACTGTATAGTCTAGTAGCTGCAAATATCCGATAGCAATGCTATCACCATAACACAGAACTGCCCTTCTGCGTGTCCATAATGACATCATGCTCGCTCTCAACGAAAAGAAAGATGTTCTCCTTGTTATGTTGGACTTGTCTGCTGCCTTCGATACGGTTGACCATGATGTACTCCTTCACAGACTTCAATTCCGTTTTGGCATCACTGGTAAAGCTCTATCATGGTTCGGATCCTATCTCAACAATCGTAATCAGCGTGTTAAGATAGACTCATTTACATCACCCAGTTCAGATATGACATATGGCGTCCCCCAAGGTCGGTTTTGGGACCAATTCTCTTTACATTGTATACAGTGCCACTTGAAGACATCATTGTCAAGCATGACTTCAACTATATGTTGTATGCGGATGACTCGCAGATTTATGTCGTGTGCAAGAGACCTGATGAAGTTCAAGTTTCTCTTGAGCTATGCGTAGATGAAATTCGCAGGTGGATGAGATCCAATATGTTGATTCTCAACGACAATAAGACAGAGGTGATTCAGTTTTCGTCACGACTGAGATCAGATGCGGTGAAAATTTCCAGCCTTAGGATAGGCGAGTTTGATATTGCCCTGTCCACTTCAGTTCGCTTGGTGACGGTTCTGCTTCTGATCATATTAGCCATGTCTGCAGCAAAGGTTTCTACGCACTATCTAGAATTGGCAAGATCCGCCCATTATTGGACAAACCTACAACGGAAAAGATGGTTCATGCATTCATTACGTCTCAGCTTGATTATTGTAATAGTCTCCTGTATGGTGTTAATAAGACTCAGCTGGCTCGCCTACAATCACTTCAAAATGCTGCGGCTCGTCTCGTCTCACGGACTCGGAAATTCGATCACATCACACCTGTTCTTATTGATCTGCACTGGCTGCCGGTTGATGCTCGCATCAAATTCAAAATTTTGTTAACTACCTATAAAACCATTCATCGCTTCGCACCACTTTATTTAATTGATTTACTTGAAATTTACACCCCAGTGAGAGATCTCAGATCAGCTGACTCTTTGCGATTGGTGCTACCTCATGGAAACTTTAATAAGGCATATGGGCAGAGAGCATTCTCTGTTTGTGCACCTGCTCTGTGGAATTCGCTGCCGCCAGTGATTCGCAACGCCAGATCTGTGGACTGTTTTAAACGTCTTTTAAAAACTCATCTTTTAATCAGTTCTATTGGTGATTGAGTTTTTAGGATCATCTTCTGTATGGTTTTAACTGGGACTTTTGAACTGGGACTTTTAATTTATTATGCTGCTTTCATAATTTTTTTTTATCGCCGTCTTTGTTTTATTTTATTTTCATTAATTAATTAACTTTTTAAATTTTTATCACCGTCTTACACTTCCAGGGAATTCACGGTTTAAGCTCTGCTATTGATTTCCCAGAGGCCACCGCAAAAGCGTTGAGTAAATATTTCTACTTTAGAACATTCAGCCATCAAGTAATGGTCATACCGCTCATATTTATTGCTTTTCGGCAAATATAGGAGGTTATTACGTCAATTCAAAGTTTCACATGATAGCATATTTGTCAGATTTAACATGAATGAATTTTGAGAGAGAGAGAGGAGAGAGAGAGAAGAAGAGAGAGAGAGAGAGAGAGAGAGAGAGAGAGAGAGAGAGAGAGAGAGAGAGAGTTGCACAAAGAGCTGTTGGTTTTAAATTATGACGACAGTGTCATGTTTTCAACGACCAAATTAGAGAAGAAAGGGCTATATGGTAAAGGAAATGTTGGCATTCAGTATGTAAAGTAGTACTAGCCCCGTCGGTCAATGAAATCTTGAATTTTCCTTTGGGATGATAATTGACTTTGTCAGGGAGTTACTAATGTATTGCCGTGTTTTGACAACGGTCTTTAAGCGTCCAAGAGAACAAAGGAAACGTCGCGAAAATCTATTTACGAATAATCTAGTGAGTTTGTGGTCTACCCGTGCCATACAGATAACGTGATTTGACTGGGGTTTTTTATGCATGCTTTGAACCATGGCAAAATCGGGTCAACATATAACAACTACATGTACGTTTACTGTCTCAAAATAAGATTGATGTTATTACATTGTAAAAGAGTTTGTATAGCAAGGATTGAAACGATGCATTTACCGGTACGCATTCTTATCAAGCTAAGGTAAGGCAATGTGTTTTTAGTTTGTAAGTAAGTGTTTTGTGCAGTACATGATCTATTACCTGCGTCATCCATTGTAACATAAAACCATATTTCATAATAATTGACTATTGCCTTTAAAGGTTTGATAGTGATATTCACCAAAACCAGCGGTGGCTAACAAGTAGTCAGAAATGTTGGTTTTCAGCATCTAAATATTCACGTTAAACTGCGTACAAGTTAACGGAGTCGATATTGTTTCCTTTTGTGAAATTTACTATAATTTACTAAAACCAGTGATTTTTTAAAATATATTAGGATTACTACTCACCTACCATTTTTACTGTTTTCATTATGACGTACAGAAAAAAATAGATTAACTTGCGTGAAAATTGTCAGTTTATATTTTATTGATTATACAGGTTCTATCACAAAGTGTGGTATTAAAAACTGCAAAACCTGTAGTATGCTCATCACTACAGAACAGTTCAGTAGTAGTTTGACAGGTAAGACCTATTCTACCAAATGTCTGGAACCTCTGAATTGCACAACAAAAAACGTAATCTATGGAATTGAGTGTTCATTGTGCAGGCTCATTTATGTTGGTGAAACAGGAAACAGCTTACGATCTAGAATGAACGGACATCGCAGTGGAGTGAATCGATCTTTGGATGTGCAACTTTATAAGCATTTTAACCAGGACGATCACTCCACTTTGTCTATGCGTGTCCGTATTCTTGAAAAAATATACCATCCAACCAACAGCCCCACACTTAGTTCACCATTCCGTAGACAGAGAGAATACCACTGGATTAGACAGTTAGGTACCGCAATGCCTTATGGTTGTAATGACAACATCAAAGATATAGGCAATCTCTCAAGTCCTGGTTGTTCAGAAGTGAATGTGATGGGCCTATTTGAGTCTTCTGTCCGTAGAAGACGTAGTCATGGACATAGGCGTTACCATCGGCCTAAATTGGATACATCAGCTACATGCAATTGCCACTGACAAATTTCATGAACTGCTTCTTTTATTGCAGAAGCCTTTAGGTCTCCATCACATTCGTACTTCATTATTTGCTCTTTCCATCAAGGACTTGAGAAGGTTGCATGTCTATGCATTGGGATTGTCTTTGACAGATCCGAACAAACAACCGTACAGACTGGTCAGTATTATTGCTGACATTGCACTATACAGACTATACAAGCCTGTTCGTGCTGAACCTATGACTGATGATCATCGTCATTTCATACATCTTCCATTTACTAACAAAAGAATTGATGCCATTAATATCAGCAATATACTACACAACAAAAAGGTTACATCAACTATACCTGTATACTTTAAGAACCAGTCTGTACCTATTCTGTCATATCAATACACCAAGACAATCTCCAATAAAATATTCAATTACAATAAGGCATTGCGGCACTTAAAAATTGATGAATTCCTTCAAACACCAGCATCCTGTGACTGCTCTACATCTCCCTTCAAATATACTCCAGTTGGCCATGTCATCACTGGTGATCTGAACTTGGTTGAACATCACCACCTTCGTAAGATATTATCTTGTGGACCCAAGTTCAGAGAACCTCGCAGGATCAACTGGAACCATAATTTTAAGATCATTATGGACTCAGTTGAAGATTATGCCAGGAAATGGGCTAAAAGGGAGGATGTAGAGTTGGACACACTGTCAGAATGGGTCAAATCTGTGAGGAAAATAGTGCGTGGCCGTATTGGTCGACTAAGATCACATGTTTGCAGAAGACCCTATTCTGTATTTAAAGATCCTGATGCGGTTAAGTGTTTGAATGATATCCATGACAAATATGTTGTCGTCCCTGCTGATAAAGCTGCCAATAACATTGTATTTGTCTGTAAGAAGTATTATTTTGAATGTCTTATAGACGAACTTGGTGTAACTAAGACCTCAACCAACTCCACTTACAGACAATCAATGTTCAACAAATCTGAAATTTTGGCAAACCATAAGTCATTCATGGATAATTTTAATATTACAACAAAGGATGACCATAATAAGTTGCCTAGCTTATACTGGATACCAAAGCTCCACAAAACACCTTACAAAGCTAGGTTTATCGCAGGATCTTCAAAATGTTCAACAATAGAGTTATCGAAGATACTGACTTCTGTTCTTTGTACTGTTAAACGGGGACTTCAAGCATACTGTGATGTTGTCTTTTCTCGGAGTGGTATAAATCAAATGTGGATATTAAAAAATTCGAAGGAACTCTTGGAAAATTTGAAATCAAGATCTGTTTCAAAAATAACATCTATTAAAACTTTCGATTTTTCCACATTGTATACCACAATACCACATGATAAATTGAAAGAACGCTTGAAAAACATCATCAACCAAGCATTTTTCTACAAAAACGGTTCACGCCGTTACAAATATGTGGCATTAGGGTATAATTCTACAATTTTGTTAAAAATACAACTAATGCTAAAGTGTTTTATACCGAGAAAGACATTATCAGTATGCTTGATTTCCTCATTGACAACATATTTGTTGAATTTGGAGGACACATTTTCCAACAGTGTATAGGAATTCCCATGGGCACTAACTGTGCTCCCTTACTTGCCGACTTATTTCTGTTCTCATACGAGGCAGAATTTATCCAGAACCTTATCAAGCAGAAAAAGGTCTCTGTAGCTCGTACTTTCAACCTAACATTTAGATACATAGACGATGTTATTTCATTGAATAACTCTGAATTCAGTAAATATCTCGCTATGATTTATCCTCCATAATTGGAGATTAAAGAAACTACAGAAATGGCCTCTTCTGCTTCATATCTGGACATTTTACTTGAATTTGACTCCAATGGTCACCTTTCTACTAGGCTATATGACAAGAGAGATGATTTCAACTTTAGTATAATTAATTTTCCACACCTCATCAGTAATATTCCACTCTCACCTGCTTATGGATATACATTTCCCAGCTTATATGATATGCAAGAGCATGCAGTTCATATGGTGATTTTGTAGAGAGACATGGCCATCTCTCTTTCAAACTGTTAAATCAAGGTTACACCAGAGCAAGACTTGTCTCTACATTCAACGCTTTTTTGGCAGGTATCGCAAGCTGGTAGATAAATACAATATCTCTCTTCGACAAATGATCACTGATGGCATCGGTGACATTGGGCCTTAGTTAGTGACCACTACCTATCTGACTGACCAGTTAAAGCGATGAAATTCGTTTCTTCGCTTCGATAAAGTGTGTATGTGCGATGTATGATAGTGAGCATGCGTGCGTGAGTGCTTCACGAACTCTACAACGTGTGGAGCGGTCTCAGTCAGAAAAATGTAACAACTTAGCCGGCTATTGAACCACTCTTTTTGGGAGTGGAGATTTAGCCGACTGGTTCTCTCTGTGGCCTCTCCGCTAGGCGACTGATGCCGTATGTTGTGGGTTCCAACCCGATTGAAAACTAGCCGTATTGATATATGGCGGGTGCCACATGTGGGGCTGGATGCGCTCACTATTCTCGAAACACCTGACATCACTTCTTGGTCTTTTGGCCAGAGGTCCATATATCTTTCTTTCATGAATTTGACTTTGTTTGTGTACTGTCTATTTACTGTCTGTTCTGTGCTGTTTTGTGTCTATGTTTACAACTATTGTCTTACAAATTTTGACCTAGTGTTATTGGATTATGGATTGGTATGATTGCGATTATTTCAGTATATATGCTAGCTTAATCTTACCAACAGTTTCTGTTTCATGTTCTTATCATTATTCATTCCCTGGCGTAGAAGGGCAACACACTTGATTTATTATTCATGAACATTGCCATAGCATTGAGGATAGCCCCTCTGACACTCTACCTAGATAATTCTCTTGTTTTGAAAACCCTGCAAGTTAGTTTTCTGTGTTGGACAACCATTACAGTTTTACCTGGTATTAAATACAGCCCGTTGCTGCTTACTTTCACGTTTGGATATTTGGTATGCACACATTGTATGCACAGAACGCATGGTGCTTTTTATCTTACACAAACAACAGGGTACCGTAAAAGAGATTGTGTCTTCACTAGTCTTTACATTTTAGTCACTACCGATTACATCAACAGCCTACTCGATAAACAAACAAACCCCCTGACTGTAATTAATCTAATGTAATCTGAGGAGAAATCAAACCGAGAGAAGAGACCCTGATGTTTGTGATAAAAACACCCATGCGTTCTGTGCACACAATGTGTGCATACCAGACATCGAAACGGGAAAGTAAGCTGCAACGGACTGTAACGCCCCCGTTGCTGCTTTTAAATAAATACAAGAAATACACGGCGATTGCCACGAATTAAATGGGCCTTATACCTCCCCATTCTTACCACAGAATCATGATTGCCACAGCCATTATTCTCACTTGTCATTTTGATTCAAGCAAACAGTGACATTTGACTAAAAATGTTTCACATCCAAGTTCAAGCTAACCAAGTATGACGATGTTGACGGCAGGTATCAAAACTCAAAGGCAATTATTACTTTACTCCGGAAACTGACAGTAAAATTAAAAGTCTGACATCATACCAGGGACAGTTTTTCCATGGAGATAATAAAAATCGTAAAAGGTCTTTGTAAATTAACGAAGTTTTCTCTGAAAGACAAAAACTCCATTTTCGTTCAGAAGGGCAAGTCATGAAAATAATAGAGATTACAGTTAATATAGATAATGAAAGTAGGGAAAAGAATGGGCAAGAACTGTTATTTACAATTGTTACACAGGAAGAAAGTCTGAATGAAGATAATAATATTAATAATCCGCAAAGAATACAATATTTCTTGATAGATATTATGATATGATACGAACTAAGGTTAAAGTACAGTCGATACACTTCGGAAACAGAAGTGAGATCGGTCATATGCTCAAAGAATGACACGGAAACAGACGACGGGTCAATATGCATTAATTAGACCACGGGAACAAATTATCTGCTGAATGTAAATGAGTATGGGACACCAAGTACCAGCTTAGACGATAAGGATTGCCGAGAAAACCAAAGGCATCATTTGTCTTCCGTCAAGCTTTTTGTCTTTTTTTCTGTGAGTCTGTCTGTCTGTGTGTCTGTGCGTCTGTCTGTCTGTCTGTGCGTCTATATGTGTGCCCGTCAGAGTTTAAGTCTCTCTTTGTCCGACTATGCCGAAATTTCTTTAAATACAATTATATTTTTTTCAAATTACTATTCTTGAAACTTGCTGCCTATAGTCACGCCCACAAAGCCATTCACTTAATATATCTACAGCGAAATAGAATTAATCTTCTACAAAACGTACGCTCGTAAGAAAGTTACGACTCAGCTTAAATAAACGTTTATCTATGACACTTCTTCTGAGTACAACATGTTTTTTTTTTTCAAAAACGTCATGGGGATGCAAATTGTCCATAACTATTCCTAAAATTTGCCGGTTTTTTCCTTTTTCAAAAATTCACCTCAATAGGTTAGTTTATTAATTAATACTGTAAGTGATCGTGTTCCTGTTTTTATGTAACTAGATGAATACATTTGTTGTACACAGGATTTATTCTGTGTTTTGGTATACACTTACCATGGCAATGCATTGAATTATATCAAATTTTAATGAAACTAATGGTTGACCAAAAATAATACAGAAGCAGTCGCTTGTTGTCTTGGTAAGACAAATTATCGAAGGATTTGCTCATCTTTCTAATATAACTATGTTTACCACGTTAATCCCGAAAATCACGAAATTCTAACCCTTGGAATGATCGCTACAGGAATGCAATGTAAATTAGACTGACTACAACTGTAATATTGAAGTGAAACTTTATAAGTCACGTGCCTAATACTCAAGGCCTCTATAACTCTTTTAAATGATACCAGTAAGTGTATTCGAGGTCACTGAGGAAGGTCGATCGTTGTGAACTCTGAGGAAATCTTATAACAAGGTTTCTGAAGTAAGCTTTCTGTGTCCTTCCACAAAACATGACGTTGACAGGTAATAATGATAATGGAATTACTGCCGATGACGACGATATCTCACAAGTTTCACCATAGTCATTAAACGCTGGTAAAGGTTGCTGTGCTAACAATTGAAGCGAAGAACCGATATCATTACTACTGCAACGTAAACATCACCAATCTAGGAAATGCTCGCAACGTCTTCAGAGCCCGTTAATTCAACAAAGACTTTTCAGTGACACAAAGCAAACTCCAACGAAAGCAACCATGCCAGCCAACAAGACGCATAGTCTGATAGTCATAGGAGGCGAGTCAACTGGTTCGTCGGGTCTTATGCGCCGCTACACGTTCAACAAATTCAGTCGTCATTCACATAGCACTGAAGAAGACAGAAGCTTGCATCTTGTACAAAGATCAGGTAATGGCGTATTTTATAGCATATCGAGTGCATAGCTTATTGGCTTTGAAAACACCTGCATTGCTGCAAGATTTTAAAAATTGTTGAAAACTTGATCTTCTTAATCTACACATATATCAACAACATTGATCATTGCAATTTTCGATCGGTGATATCTGATAAATATTATGTCATGAATTGTTTGCTTCAATATTGACGCTATCATCCTTTCATTAATGCGAAAAGCACTGTTTTACTTCAAGAACATTAGTTTCAACTGAAGGCAGACAATACAACCAGTATGGTGGAGTTCCGTGGGTTAAGGAAGTTCTGGATTACCAGATGCAAACTGTTCATGGTGTGGTTTACAGTTGACAACATCAAATCACTGGAAGTCGCCATAGAAACATGCATGGCCATCAAAAGACTCAACGATAGGTCATCTCTCCACGTGTTTGCTGGTTAGTCCTTAAGATAAGTTTGCATGTTGGTAGTACTGCGATAAGGCGACAAGAAAATATTCTTAAAATTCAAAAACTGATATCATCACTCATTACTTTAGGCTGGATTTTGTCTAATCTGTCTAATTTGTCTAATCTGACATACGTCTTGATGGGTCCTTTACGCATGTCGAGACCAAATCAGGGTAAGGTTTCTGGATGAATAGAGCGAAATCAGGCGACACGCTTCATTCATGTCCTGTAGGTATTTATTTAACGGCGTCTTTTTTTACATCGAGTATTGTGTCTTTGTCATTGTTACTTATTAAGATACCTTTAAGTGACGTATTTTATATTTTGTTGTCTTTGGTCAATGTTAAACTCAAATTTTGGAGATCCAAATAACATTTGCCGCAGCTCATCTTACTCATAAAAATTATCATCATATTTCTCAGTTATTCTATATATATCAGGATAGAGAGTTGTACTCGTACTTTCTCATAAACTGTACAATTTATCAGATCAGAGGATATGAAACCTCCGTGGTCTAAAATCCAACACGATATTACGAAAACGACAACACGCCGAGGTAAAGCTTGCACACAGCAATATGAAGATCAAGGTTGCTGATCAGAACAAGTTAGTTCATGTGTTCCTATGGCCACAGCCCACTGTCATTTTTATTATTTGTTGTTTTTTTTTCAAATAAAATAAATGCAGAATAAAAATAACATAATATATTTTCACATCAAGATGCCAAACTACAGCACTATGAGTTGGGACTAGTCTGATGTGAAAAAATTTTTAGTGGTCTTACAATCGGCAAATATGGAATTTGATTGCATGAAGAAGTTATTTTTGATGCCCAGATGTAACCTTTATTGTTGATACGTGAAAGGGACAAAAGGGGAATGAAATATGTAAAAGCACTGATGTCATGGACAGTCAATTTTGGAGTTACAGATTGGTCCTTTTTTTTTTAGTTTCAACACATTATAAACATTTCGTTTATTAGCGTAGAGGGCGCCTCTCCACATTTCGGGTTGCCTAAAAGTGGCCATTTACAGTGTGAGCTTTGCATTCGTGCTTACAAAGAGCTGTGGTTTCGCAAGATGTGTCCAGCTATTTAAACTCTTAGTTGATGAATATTGTGAATTAAAAGGTGACGCTGCTAATCAAAACAACTTTGTTTGGTTGAAGGGGGACGCTTAATGCCCATCGTCTCTCACTGAGACATTATTGAGGATCTAAATACAAATCTTAGGGCTTGCATTGCAATACTACAATAATGGAAAATTTACGATAGGTTTGATATTTAGGCAAGAGATTTACTAAGTGAATGAACAAAATGAGTGAGTGTGAAAGTATGTGTGTGCGCGAGTAAATAAGCTGATAAGAAAACAGTACGTAACTGAGTAAATCAGTCAGTCATAAAAGATATACAGTCACCTGTAATCTAAATATGCCAATATATGGTCAAAGAGGCGTTCCTTGATATTCAAAATGCCCATATGGGGGCGCTGTTTTTAAAAAAGCGGCCACCCGCTGAAAATCTGTTATCGGTTAGATTGTCTATTTCGATGGTAACCATGGTAAAATTGGAACAGGTGACAGTATACCTTTAAAATGCATCCTCTTGTACCTGTCTCTCGTTTTCTACTGTCTCTGATCTCCCCCCCCCCCCTTACCTCCAACAGCAATGTTGGTACACAATCTACAACGTGAGTAACGGCTTAAGAGGTATCAAATAATGATACCAGTCCGGTTATTATGTCTTATTGTTGAAACAGCATGATGCATATCGTACTTTGTCCGGGTATAGCCAACAGTGATCTGTTGAAGCCAGGGTATATATTGATTCAGAATTTCGTAAATAATGGTCATGTCGCTGAAAGTTTAATGATTACAAAAATAAACATCCTATAGACGTCTTTTCACTGTGGTTGATGAATTTTTCGCCTGTAAATTGCCTCTTAAAATCAAATTAGTTTATTTCTTCGAAAACGGCTATACAATTGTCCTTGGGTATTTGAATCACCGCAGTAGACCGGTTTTAGGGAAAGGTGGCGTATTCGGCGACGCAATGGGCGAAATGCCCGTTTGCGATTGGCAAAAACACGTCACGTGTCGTCACGGTTCGCTGATTGCGTGTTTTTCTGCCAATCAGTTTGTCAGAATTCCCACGTGTCTCTCTGTGTTTCTGTTCTGTGTGTCCGTTTGTATTCACGTATGCCTGCCTGCTCAAGTATCAACCCTTTGAAGAAGTCTCTCCCTTCCTTTTCGCCTACATTTACACGATTTAAGTATGACTGGTCATGCCTGTCTCTTTATCATTTGTATACTTTATTTGTCTCCGTACATTCTTCTTTGTTGCATGTCTTGTTGAGTACCTCTTGTCTATCTTTCCATCCATGAGTGTTTGTATTAGTCTGAATCCTGCCTCTTTCTTCTTTCTGAAGCTATCTTTCCCAAAAATCCACATGAAAGTATTTGATGTGACATACGCTTGGGAAAAATTGCAACGGTGATACAATAAACATATAGTAAGATAAACTTTACTGTAGATCATACATAGCTGCCAACATTAGTTTATGGTCGATGTGCATCATTTGGTAGTTTATCCCTCAACTCGAACCAACTCTTCGTGCAACACGAAATATCAGGCTTCTTTAACAGCGAACAGCAAAGCCGTACGTCATCTTTCCGAACCAAGAAGTTGAGAAGTTGCATAGTCTGAACTCACAAATTTTATGGAAAATGGGATTTAAAGAGGCACACAGGCATCTCCGATCTTAATAATATTAGATTTTACATAAAAGAGAAAACCAATGCAGTGAGCACTCGGTAAAAAATCAAATGACGTTATCAATGGCATTGATATCACTTTGAAGCCATATTGTCGACTTCAGAGCTTTCCAGCTTGGTGAGAAGAATACGTTTCCATAGACAAAATAAAACTGCGATACACCAAAATTACCTCTATACTGAACAATTGTAATAGTGTAACAAAATACGTCACAAGTCCATAGCTCCAAAACGAGATATAATATGCATGATAGGTTTAACACGCATCAATGGTATTATTACCACTCTCGATGCTGATATACTCGATATTTATTTATAAGAGCGTATAGACAACATAGAGATTATATTTGTTACGGGAAACTAACGGAACATACAGAAACTTAAACAGTCCAATGAAATGTTTCTATCTAAGTAGATTAAGTGAGGAATGCTCACGACATGTTTTAACATTTCATTTCAAATCGATTCCTCTGTTTTTTCACCGTTTTCATTTCAAGATGGTCCATCCATAAATTCGTGTCTACTTCTGTTTTTGTATTTGGAAAGGTTTTACTTCTTGCAGCGACTGTAGTTTGTAAAATGCTCGTTTCAAAAATGAAATAGTGCGGTTATTAGTTGTCATTTGTTATTGATGGTATATTAATCCATTTAAAACAACGTAGTGCAGTGTCATATTGACGAGTCAATCTTTGTATCTGACCTCTAACTAATAGAAAATGGCACTACCCTACTGTTTTGACATTATTTTTCATTTTAATTGCATCTATTAATCGTTTTGCTGCCTTGATGTATATTCCGATTCTGTCCAACATGATACACATACCAGTGTTGGCTTCGAAACTCAGTTATTTTTCAATTTGGAAATGTAAATTCGGGAGCCATGGAGCGTGGCTAAACAGATACAGTTTATGGTCCATTTGTTCTGAATATAGTACAGCAAATATGACCACACGCCACTCAGAATTGCCAGTTCTGACAAAGCACGGCCGATAGGTTTTCTTACAACAGTTAACTCTGACATTTTAAGTGTGAATTTACGTTTGATGATAAAAGGGGATTTACCTTTGTTTCAATAACTCGAAAACAGCTACGCATTGAATTGTTCAAAATGTTATGCCCACAAGGACGAAAATAATCCTGCTAAGAATGTTTACGTATTGCATATTGATGCACTTTAGCATGTTTTTGGACAAGTCTTCATCGATGCAGTGGCATAATTAGCAATTTCGCTCTGAAACTGGCACCTCTGAAATGACACCTGCATTTCATTTACTGAAGCAGGTTGGACTGTACAATATTAACTTTATACTTGTAAAGTATAAAACATTACCTATTAAAATGTATGTTTACTTTCATCTTAATTGAAATTCATGCTATCTTGAGCGGACTAATCAATTAATACCTCCCATGGTGTCTCTCACGAAATGCAACGTGAACGAAACAAGCAAAGCTATAAAACGCCACGGTGATCTTAGAAAAAAAAAACAGAAGTGTGACTTTCCAGTGACATTTCACCTAACTACACTCTGCGGAAATAGAAATGCTGACGGTACGTGTTGTTTCCCTCTGGTGTGCAGCTCTTTGCCTATCAACAACTACGATGGTGAGTTTTTCTATGCAGATATATCAATTTCCCTAATAGTTATTTGATCTCAATAGACCTATTCATTGTTCCACTGATAGCTGGAAAGCAACAAGGTATTCAAACAAATCTATACACACAATTTTTTTCTTGTGCTTATGGAAATCTGGAAATCAGCAATGCTGTAAATTTGACAATTTAGAGTTCTTAAACTTCATTCATATGCCTATTTTTTCTGACAACTCCTACCAGGCGTGTGTGGTTGCAACTCCCAAGAATGTAAAGACAACTGTACAGCCGATTTTCATATCATGTTGCAATTCTCCAAGAATCAGATTCGGCTATACAACGGCGAGGTACGTACACTAAATAAATTATGTGCTTTTTTATCGATTTGTAAGCCTTTCACTGCTTAGTTCATCTTGGTCATAGGTATTAGAATGACATCACATCATTTTCTTTCCGTTTTCGATTAATCCATTGGCATATCATCATGAACGTAACAGAGTGACTGAAAGTTCTCACCTATTTATAATGCAATACATTAAGTGATCAGTAATTTTCAAAAACGATTTCATTTTTGTACAAGTCATAATTATAATAAACATACTTACATTTTGATTAAAACTATATTTGATAGATACACTATGGCCGCCAAGGCTTTCTATCAAGTACGAGTTTCTAGTCATGAACCGATCTGTGGACGCACGGTGTACAAAAGATTGCAGCATGGCCATGCGTGCTATGCTTGATGGCTACAAAATGATGGCAAACTTATCATTTGTAACTTTTCGAATTAATTGCCTACTGAAGGACTGGATGTTGATGTACGACACTAAACCAGGAACCATCACACAGCCTGGGAAGTCCTGCAAGGACCTGTACACCTGTGGCGTTCGTGAAAGCGGTCAATATTGGATTTATCCTGACTCGAATGTCAAACAAGCGACAAAGGTATCCATAACTCTATTTAAAAACTATCTACTGTTGATTGACCAATCAGAGTGCTCAATTCAGGGTGTTTTATTTACTCATAAAGCCTTGGTCACCAAATTCCAAAAACGAATGACAGCGCCGTAGTAAAGTACTGTCCAATCACAAGTGAACATGTCATATTCTGTAGACATCTGGTATATTTTAATATTCAAATTTGGTAACACAGCGGAAACCAGCTGAAAAACAAAATCTGCTGTGCCCTAGGGCATTTATATAATGTGCACTAGGGCATTTATAGAATGTTTCATTACATTGGAAGGCTATTTCACAAATAAAAGTTTTAATTCATATCCTAAACATGTTACATTGACAAAGGGGACGGTTGACGTAAACACTTTGAAAACGAAAATATATCAGTTAGGGGCGATAGTTTTTAAGTCGGATAAAACCCTCGTACTCGGGCTCTTCTGGTATATAAAGTCCAACCCTACGGTAAAATGTCTCGGCCTGCGGCCTCGACATTTTATCGTTGGGTTGGACTTTATATACCAGAAGAGCCCTCGTACTTAGGCTTTATCCTATACATATTACTTAATTCACTTACGCGTGTTCATCTTTGGCTATAACCCAGTAATATGTGACGTATTATTTTGATGTGATTCCAAGACAGAAGTACATGTAATCTTTTATTTCAACACACTTCATTTGCCTTATTTCACTATTTTCCTTGCCATACACAAAGGTGTACTGTGAAATGGATTTTAACGGGGGAGGGTGGACAAGGGTCTTTAACATGATGACACGCCCTGATAGTGATAGCAGTGGCGCTGAATTCTACCAATCCATAATAAGGTATGCATACATAACAATTTGTTATTTTTACTACGGCTATCATCATCATCATCATAATCATCATCATCATCATCATCATCATCATCATCATCATCATCATCGTCATCATCATCATTGTCATATCATCATCATCATCATCATCACCATCATCATCATTATCATCATCATCATCATAAACGTCGTCCTTCGTCCTACTTCTCATTGCAATTATCATCACGGTATAAGTATACACGTTAAACGGTATTTTTTTGTTCAGGAAGGCGTTTTTTGTCTAAATGTTATGGTTTGTGAGTCATCCGCCTTGCTGAGGTCATTTACATGGCTCCTGAGTTGTCGCCGTCCCACTTTTGTTCAGCGTTAACACAAAGTACCTGAGAAAGGTGATCATTCAAAGGTTAATACATTTCGGTAACTTAGTGTATATTGTCATTTTCATATAAAGTGGAAACAACAACAAAATTGCCAAAACTTTAGAAATAACATCACTTACACTGTGCTTCGATGGGATTGAAGGTGAAGGAAGTAACAGCAGACATTAAAACTATCTACCAAAAACTTTCAAATATTTGGCCCATAAAAATTCACTTATGCAAA
The DNA here is from genome assembly GCF_041260155.1 of Ptychodera flava. Lineage (NCBI taxonomy): Eukaryota > Metazoa > Hemichordata > Enteropneusta > Ptychoderidae > Ptychodera > Ptychodera flava. Next base: position 10,815,186 of record NW_027248279.1, read on the forward strand.
TTTCACCTTAAGGTTTAATTATTACTTTAGCTCATCATAATGACAAGTAAGAAGAAGGCAGCAACAGCAAGACTAGAAAACAAAACTAGAATAAACTTTCACATATTATTTAGCAGGAAGAGTGGGCAAATTCCGATAATGGTATTGCATCATTTTGCTTTATCCAAATTTCAGGAATGACGATATTCGATTTGTTGCTGCCAATTAAACAAGCAGATGTATCTACACTAATGGACTGGATCTCAATCTTTACACAGAGGTGAGACTAAAGAAATCTATTGCATTACAAAATGTTACCGAAATGTATGGTATAATGGTGAACTATTAAATTCTAAGAACATGTTGCTGACTGAAGTGTTTTGGATACTAAAAGTGTGTGATGAAATAAAAACCCTACCCAGTCCTTACCTCTTTACACACCAGGTCATTTATGGCTGGGCGCCCTCATCGGCTGATATTGTGTCACTCTATGGCTACTATATGAAGACAACAGGACTGATGGGAGAATGTTACATCGATGGATTTTGCGGAAAACATAGTTTGATTGCTGCCTTGAAGAGCAGCGCCACCAACAGTCAGAGGACGTATCGGGTGGGTCATCTTATTTTATCAATGTCAAGCTTCATATTTTTGAAACTTTTATCGATGTGAACATATTTCAGCAATGTATTTTTTATTTAGTCCACTAGAGCACTGAGGAGAAAAGTGCCTTGCTCAAGGGCACAGCAACGAGCTAGAGTCTAGAATTCACCGTCCTCCGACAGTGAATCCGCTACTCAGGATCGGGCTCTGATCTACCGCGAAGTTGAACTGGGTCTCAAACTCACCATCTTCCGATAGTGAGTTCGTTACCCTAACCGCTGGTCCACAGTGCCTCCGTATTTATAGCTTATTAAATGCTTCCCAAAACGTTTTAAAAACTCTTTCAAAATAGTTATGGCAATCGCTCGCAAACATTTCATGTATCTTTCAATCCTTTTCTTATATTTGATGTTTTCTTAAGCTTATATTTTTCTATATCGACTCTTATTTCAACTGTGTGTAATAGACAATATTAGCATTTATACAGTGCAGTCTTTGTAACACTAAAAACTCACATACCGAATGGCTTCCATTATTGACATCAAATAAATAGAATTTACTGGAATAGCAAACATATCCATGGATAATGACTTAATTTTTCATACGGTTATTGTTACTACAGTTTCCCCGATCGTTTGGGAAAAAAATTCGAATCTAATTTGACGATAATCAATATAGTTCTTTAAATTGTAAAAGTATCTTTATAAACTGATTTTCATAAATCCTCACGTCATTTGATTAAATGTGTTGCTTTACGCTGGTCTTGCTATCATCTGCAATAGAGTGTTTATCAATAAGTAAATTTAGATGCAGATCAATACATATGCCATAATATCACACAAAATGTGAACCCTTATACGCTCGCGCAGATATACGTGACAGAAATTGCCCGGTGGGCAGAGGGAGAGGGCAGAGTACTTTTAAATGACGCTGCGTGAAGAATGGTGACCACAGGAGTTATGTTGACTGGGTACTTTGTAAAAATGTAGTTGATGCTGTGAGTGTATTGTACGTTCTGACGTTCTGATATGTAGCGGTGGTAAGGCTACGTATCAGAAGGTCAGAACGTAGCATAAACTCTCAGCATAAACTACACTTTCACAAACTACTCAGTGATGCCTGTGATGGTGACCCTACAAAAGTGTTAGCCAAAAAAAAAACAAGTGACCTGCCAAAAATTCAAGCACAGAAAACTGTGACCCTCACCCTGGGTGTCACAGTCCGCACCATCCTAATTGACATATAATTTCTCGTACGACCTTTGAACTTTAAAAACAATACCTTTTAACCGGACAACAATCCCCTGGGGAAGGTTTCAAGCAATTCGATGAAATTTCAGTAGACTTTCAATCCAATTCGAACACAACGTAAGGCATCCAATCACCTAGCGAAGCGTCACCGTCAAATGCGCTCGGTCAAATCCACACCCTATGAGAGAAAAGCGTGTTCAACAAACGAGCTAAATTGTTGAAATTATTCCGACTGCGACCCATGCACACTGCTGTAGAGTTCATACTCGCTATCACACATCGCACACAAACTTTATCAGAGCAATTTATACATCGCCAAAGTGGGCAAAAGGCAGCCTCAAGGACAATTCTGCCCAACAGCAGAGATCACATTTTACAGTAAATGATGCTATCACCTACATGACTGCATTGACTATTCAAATAACAAATAACAATAGTTGTAATGTTTACCTTAATTTATAGTTTGGTTTGTAATTTTGCAGAGAGCAATATTATTATTTGTCAAGAAATTGATTACAGCCTAAAAGTTACACACCATTGCATTGTATAGTTAAATAATAACACATGAGAGCGAGGGCAATATCACGATTTATTGCCTGCCCAAGGGATGGTGGTCATGATCGAAATACTGACCACCAGCCCGAGGGCAGGCAAAAAATCGTGATATTGCCCAAGCTCTCATGTGTTATTATTTTTATTACACCGAACGTAACAAGCAAACATGCAAAGAAACAAAAACACAAAGACGTCTTCGAGTACAGTTCGCCTTCTGAGTCCGGACCTCAGCGTAAAATGTCAGTGCCGAGTCTAGGGTAGTCTGGCAGAGACCCTGCGATTCGCGTTCTTCCCTGTTGGAACACGCGCCGCGCCCTTCAGAGACGCGACGCGAATCCCAGGGTCTGGACGTTCTTGCAAGCGACCGGTCGGATTTCTGCCTGATCCGGGTACTTTATAGAACTCCACACATCCGTTAATCAAAACAAAAATGACAAGTACCATAGCCAAATAATAAAATAAAATGAAAAAAAAACATGCCGTGTATATAGGTCTACCAGCTACTAGTATATATTCTCTCCGCCCAGTTAGATAGGTTTTTCTTTTGGCGTCACTACCCTTATGAATATTCATATACTTGCAAGAACTGACAGTCGCTGTGTCTGGCAGCGCGTGCTCACAGCTGCACAGCGTAGCCTTCGAATGCAGGCCCCCGCGACGGCTCACAAAACAAGGCACAGCGACTGTGGAGAGTCTAAGTCTAGGGTTGCTGCTAAAGTTTGCCGATCTCCTCGGTGGCGTATCCAATTTGTTGCTAGTATAGTCCCTGAACACATAAATTGCATTCCTTGTTGCCATTTTTGTTCGTTTGCTGTTTACCTGCATCAAAATATCGTCTAACTGTGCCGGCGACAGCTCTGCATGACGTTTCGCAGCCATAAGTTGCCAACTGCAAAGTACAACAAGCGAACGACAATTTGTTTTGCGCAGAAAGGATGCGCAGTAAGTAAAATGACGTCATCCATGTAATATCAAATGCAGAGGGCATCATCAAGTTCGCAGAGGGCATCATCACGTTCTTTTACATGTCACGTGAGTCGTGTTTAACCAATGGCAGTGCACGCTGAAAGAGTGAGGTGTAATAGTCATCTCATATTCACGTCTAAAACACGATTGGAACTAATTTGGGATAATTGGATTGGCAAACATTTCTCAAAAATTTTAGAAATTTGTCTAATATTACTCCATATTTGCTTACCATCTTTAAAATTTTATTCAAAATTTACGATGCTGTTAAAATGTTATGAGAAAGAATCAGTGCATGATAGTATCTAATGCAATATTGTTCAAACATTTGAACAATATTCATATTTTAATGAAAATATGAGATTTTGTCTGTAGTTTCTTCATTACTGAAACACTAGTAATAATCTCAGTTTGTCACTTTTCCTCGACCAAAATGAAGCTTTTCGATTGATTTACAGTTAAGTCAGTCAGGGTCATTTAAATGTGCCCTGACTCAATTTAATGTTTATGAAGCCTTAAATTCACGAAAAAGTCAGGGGCATTTCAAAAGTGCCCTGACTCAAAAGTCGTTAAGTAGAGAAATTTTAAGCATTTTGTCTCATTTCTTTAGTACATTTACACAAAAATGAACTTTTTTTATGAAAATGAATCCGATGAAGAGGTATGCAATAATCGTTGTGTTTTCGTTGTTTCGTTCGATGAGAACAATTTTCAAATTTTACACTATTCTATCATTTTGTAAAATTTCAGCTGTAAAAATTTCGATTTCATTACATTTTCCTAATATTTACTCTCATCCAATTTTCCCAAATTAGTTCCAATCGTGTTCTAAGAATAATCTGAAGTTTGATTTCGACATTCATAATCAACATGTTTTGAAGAATATAGTCACAGACGTCATAACAGCATGCTAAGGCTTGGGGTGATGGAGAACTTTGAAAAAATTCTAAGAGACGAGAAAAAGCCACCGTTATTTGTGTGAGAAAGAACTAACTTGGGCGTCTGAAATTATTGATGTAACCGATGTTGAAAATGGACGTACATATAATAAACATTAATGTATGTCTTCCCACAGACTGGCACTTATCCAGATTATCCGCACCATGGTATTGGTTGGACAGGTCAACAAATAGTCTGGGGTTATGACAAGAACAGTAGCCCCTATGGTCGTTGGGGGAATTGGGTGGATACAGAATGTTGTAACGCTGGCAACGACGCTGCGATTCAACAAGCAGGAAGTAACTGGAGATACTCTATACTAATTCGCTGAAGTGTATCATGTGTGTGAACATTCTTCAGAATAAACATATCAATAGAGTGATATTTAGCAGGACTAAAATGACAAATAAAACAAAGACTCACTGATCACGTTGTAAAATGATGATTAAGTTTGAATAAACGAGGTTGTAAAACTCACCAAGCTTTGGCTCCCATTTTTTAAATCTGAATATTCAAATAAATTATGTACAATGGCGAATAATTAACTCAGACTAAATGGGATGACCTCGTATAGAAGTTGCGATCGAATCTGACCTCCAAGACAACAGGAATCGGCAAATGTTTTCCACTGTGCTTCTAATCTTGTTGAATATATGGATACATGAACATATGTGCATGGAAAGGTTACATTTCCCCTGTGTCATGAAACAGCTGTTGTTTTTACTGCTCAACAACATACTCAAGGAGTGTGGTAAGGCAAAAATTACAAAACTCAGCAAACTCAGGATGAAGCTGCTGCTGGGGGAGGAACTAAAGTACAAGAACTAAATTTGGCAAGAGGTAGTTTATCTTTGTGAGTAAAGATATACATGAACTTTTCTCTGTCATTCAAATCAAGAAAGCCTGGATTATACAAACTAGTGGATGAACATAGACTATCTCGATAAGCTCTGTATTTTGGACATTCTATTACAAAGTGAAATTCATCCTCAACTAAAGACTTACAAAACTTGCAGAATCTTTCATATGAGGAACTTTTGGAATTGACCTTCTGCCCAATTCTACTTGTAGGTTGTGATCCGAAATCCTTAGTTTTGTCAGTCACCTCCTATAGGTAAATGATCTTATATCTAGCAAGTAACTTTCAAATCCAAATTTTGTCTTAAAAGGTCTGTAAGTTCGGAGCTTATCCACACTTCCTTGTATCATTATGAATGTTTCTCAGCCATGTTTGTTCATAAGTTTCACACAAACTATCATATACATTATTAACTGTGGAATTGACTGGGTTTTTACAAATTTTGCATGAACAACTAAGTCTCACTGATGCTAAGACACTGCATCCGAAAGCACGATTATTCTACAAATCTCTTTTCAAAAAAAAAGAGAACTGGTTTTCAAAAAACCCATCGAAGCATCGGATCTCGCACCCCGACGATTACAGAATCGGGTGAGCATTTTACGTTGCATCCTCTGATCATATATGCAAGGAATCCGAAATATATTTTCACAAACAGGCATCGCTGCCGTTCATATTAGTTGTATATTTTGATCTCTGATTGTCATGCCAACTGTCTGTATTACCGAACACTAGGGGTACTTATGATAGGCGAGGACACCTTTGTAAATGAGATAAATTTGATGTCGACTTATTTTATGTGCATGTAATGTCCCTCACATTTAAAAAAGTCCTACAGTCTCTCTCTACAAGGTGTTTCGTTTTTATGACATCTTTGAGCATGGCACATTGTTATTGGTAAAAACCTGAGTTAACATTCAAAGCTGCCAATGTCTTCAGTTTGAATGATGATATACAGACTCGTGTTACAGTATGTACAGCGCAAACAACACTGCAAAATTTAGGCTCAGTCAATAATACGCGTAACATTGAATTTTTGCTCTTTCCCAAAGTGTCTTTTGAACAACTCAAAATTAAGTTATATATTGATTAACGAAATAATGCTGCCACATCAAAGGGCAGGAAATTTCATTTAAATTTTGCTACTGTTGAAAACTTCACATAGTAAGACCTGATTTCTATTGTTGATTCTAAAGATGAACATTATTTAAAGTTTCCTCCAGGGAAATTTAAAGAAATTTTAAATCCTTCTGCTTCGTTTAGCGTGCTAAAATACTTACAAGAATTTCATTGCCTCAATAATATTTTTCATTTGCCAGTGTGCAACCAGGAGAACATCAGACAGTGAAGAGGATTCAGGTTTACATATCTGTATAGCCGAATTGTACGTCAATACCTGACGATGCTACTGATTTCTAGGAAAAGAATCGACACGACTGAAAAGGTTCTCATCATTGTCTTCTGTCTTGTCGTCGCGTATCTCTCGGTAAAGTTTCTTGGGGCAGCAGAGACGAATGTGGCAAGCCTTGGTTTCGGAGAGACTGTGCTGAGAAGGGAGCCAGATTCTTTGATCCATTCCAACGTCACCATCCTGGCGAGAAAAATTCATAGCAAGTAAGGTTTCGTTAATCTTCAGTTTCTAAAGTTCGCATACATTAACATTACTAAAATCTGGATTTGCAGTGTTCAGTGTTTTGGTAAGCTGGTATTACCACAGGTTCTTTTTATTACCAGCGATGTTGAATCCTACAGACATCTAAAGGCGTGGAAGCCTTCTTTGAACGTGGCGCTGAAAGAGTGTGGAGTGGAGAACGTGTCATAACGTGAAGGAAAGAAGCTGGAACTGACGACGAATGCTGATGTATAACTGGAACTTATTTTATGAATACGGAACCATAACTGTGAATGTCCTGTCTCGGTCACTCCACAAGAGAGTGACCGTGGTTATCGGTCCTCGAGTTCTCCTTCTTTTTTTGAGTTAGTGTGTCTATTTATACAGTATCTTGGCTATGTCGGATGCCGACGCCATAAAGAATGTAATAAGAAAATGCTTTGATTTACCGACATTAGAAAAGATTACAAAAGTAGAAATTATCACATGCCCGTGTATGGCTTGCTACAATTCTTTTGTTTCAAACCCACGCTAGGAATAAATTAAAATGATAACAACGGCTCAATATTACGATTGGTTGAAACACATTAGAACATGGGGGTAGTACGCAGAATACCTCCATGAGAAAATAAGTTACTGGGTAATTCTAGTAAGTGTGTAAATGAGTGAGATCATGTCGGCGATACTGTGCTGGTATTTCGTGGCGCCAGCATTGTTAGAGTCCAAACAAAGAAACGTCAGCTTGATCACTTGCGTCCCAGAACGCTAATGTATTGTGAGCGTGAAATTTTACTATTCTGTGCGCCAATTTGGAAGATTATGACATGGGCCAATTTCGAAATAGAAAATGACCTCATTTTCAAAATAATACGTCCGTTCCCTCTGAGTTGAGAATATGACAAAGTACATTTCTTTAAAAGAAAGTTTGAAACACGTGTGATTTATAATCATAAAATGCATGATCGCTATTAACCTTAAAAATAATCCTCGCGTCTTTGGCGGGTAATAATTGGGCTCGTTTGGCCTCGAAGAATAATAGTAAAGAGCGTGTAGGCATTCGGATGGCGGACTTTGTGCGTCTTCTTGTGACCATCTCTTGGTTTGCCGTCAGCATTATAATAAATAAAGCCTGTTTGTAAATCTTACTAACAAGAAAAACACGCTGGCTTAGCGTAAAACGGAAATAGAGACCAAGCATTGGTGTTCCAAAAATCTTTGCAAAAATGGCTTTCAAATAGATCCTCATTCGTACGGAAACGTGTGATTTAAAGTGCATGAAATGATATTTTGTTGGACTAAACACTGTTAAAGTTTTGAGAGAAGCAAAAAATGAACGTTTTCAGATTCGGGCATTCAGCGAAAGTAAAACAATTGAATTTCATACAAAGGGAAATTTGCATAACTAAAGGCACGAGTTGACAATGAGAGGCAACGTAAAAAACATACACAACAGTAACTAAAAATGAAAGAAAAAATATACAATACTATATGATGTAGATAAAATTCACATTGCAATATCATACTGAATCGTGAAACAAAGAATTTTGCTTCTGAGGATGGGTGTGACATCAGGCAGTATGACGGAGCCGGCCGTTACCCCGCACACTACGAGATCTCACACGATAAAATCACAGCAAATGTCAATGTGTCACTCAACAGCTGATAAAAACACTTAAGAAAAGTCACAGTGATAACAAAAATACAAGTATAATTTTTTTGTGATGTTTGTTCTTTCTTGTTGAGATCTGTTTGTTTAGTCTGGTCACTTTCTTCTCAAGGTTAATTGTTCAAATTGTAAGTCCATGCAGTTCTGAATCAAGATTAAGGGGAACTTCAGACCACAGTACGCGTAGATGGAGTAAATACATAGATCAGGCGACACAGGAATTAACGTTGCGCTCGAAACTTTATTTCCCAGGTCAGCCTGATGGCTGCCTGGGGCAACTCTTAGCTCCGAGAGCCTGGAGATATGCTCACTCCAAGGCCCCCAAAGTCCGACTCCCAAATTTACAATACTTTGTCGACAAGAAAACTTGCCAACGCTTGTTTCACAATGATTAGGCCTAATACATAGTATGCATGAGACATGTCACAACACCATTGTTTTAAATCCAAGCTGTGAAAATATGAAAAGCGATACTTAACAGCTACAGTTCTGATAAAAGTTCGACTACATTGTCTTTCTATTGTCCAACCTTGCGTGAGACATTTAATGCATAATCATAGGAATTCACGAGACAAGCGGGTGCCTGGAATGGCGTTGCCATTGAATTTAAACAGAAGAGACTTGAAAATGTAAATTTGCCGCCAATTTTGAAGAATTACACCTCCGGTAAATCGTGGGAATTCAAGCCCAAGTGGCGAAATGTTGAAATTTGGCGAATTACTAGAATGAAGATTTACAGTAACCGGTACAAATTATAGAAACATGACATCGTTCTTTCTCCCACAAAGGCTTGCCCTCAAGCCTTATAAAAGGTGTCTCAAATATGGATAGAATACAAAAAATATCACGTTTACATAAAATACACTAGGAAAGTACAGAATTTCAGAAGAACATCAAGTGGAGAGTACAATTTTTTGTTTGTAATTAGAAATATGACATCGTTCTTTGAATATAATCGAATAATGTATGTGTTGCAGTGCTGATAGCAGATGTATACAAGCTGTATCTGCAATGTCCGCGGTTATGTTTGTGATCAAAAGTTTCTCCCAGTAAGATCCGTTTCTAGAACAATTTCAATTACCATATTGACGATGTTCAAATTAAAAACTAGCTATTCAACTCTCCAACCCCCCAACCCTTCGTATCGGGGACGTCTTACGCGTAGCACTGCAGCGTCGGTAATTCTCGTAGCTCTATAATTATCTTCACTTAATAAAAAACACTCCCAACCCCCAAACCAACCCGCGTAGATGAGGCTTCGTATAAAATAAAGACAAACGAGTATAAATAATTAGATTTCTCTGTTGAACAATACCAATATTTGGAATTAAAGCGAGTCTACTATACTAACTATTTGACCACAAAAACCCCTCGAACAATTGTCAAATTCAGTTCGCAGACAAAACACGCAGTTCCAACGATCATACACAGTTCTCTTGTTCAACTTCGACAAATCTCGAATCTGCTCACCCTTCAAAATCTTAATACTGTTATCTTCTCATGGTTGATCTACCTTGACGTGTTCTTCGCTAGCTTCCTTGGGTTGAATGATTCAGCTTGCCTCTGTAAATATCACCTTTTCTCCTGTAATTTTTTTCGGTCTGAATTCTGCATTCTCCATCCTTTATGTCATCCGCGGAATTTCACTCAGGTGTCCGGGAGCGACTCGCTTCTCGCAGTTCTATCGGGAAATTCCATTCAGCTTTGCTGTGAGAGGCTTCGTTTTCTTCGTTTTCGGGGAATCATGCAGCTCAGATTTTGGCAGAACGACTCGCTTTGCAGCTCGAGGCTCGACCAAACACCACATTTGGTCGATATTGCAACCGGGTTTTAGTTCTCCACCATATCAAATTGTAAAAGAGTGTTCTTGGTGTTCGGAATCACGATTAAGGGGAACTTCAGACCACAGTACGCGTAGATGGAGTAAATACATAGATCAGGCGACACAGGAATTAACGTTGCGCTCGAAACTTTATTTCCCCAGGTCAGCCTGATGGCTGCCTGGGACAACTCTTAGCTCCGAGAGCCTGGAGATATGCTCACTCCAAGGCCCCCAAAGTCCAACTCCCAAATTTACAATACTTTGTCGACAAGAAAACTTGCCAACGCTTGTTTCACAATGATTAGGCCTAATACATAGTATGCATGAGACATGTCACAACACCATTGTTTTAAATCCAAGCTGTGAAAATATGAAAGCGATACTTAACAGCTACAGTTCTGATAAAAGTTCGACTACATTGTCTTTCTATTGTCCAACCTTGCGTGAGACATTTAATGCATAATCATAGGAATTCACGAGACATGCGGGTGCCTGGAATGGCGTTGCCATTGAATTTAAACAGAAGAGACTTGAAAATGTAAATTTGCCGCCAATTTTGAAGAATTACACCTCCGGTAAATCGTGGGAATTCAAGCCAAAGTGGCGAAATGTTGAAATTTGGCGAATTACTAGAATGAAGATTTACAGTAACCGGTACAAATTATAGAAACATGACAACGCAATGCAGTATGGGGAAGTTGTTTTCTACAGGTTTATACTTCATCGCTCACTTCTTATCGATTGGTTCTTGAAATACGAACACATTCCTGTATTATTACAGAGGCAGACGCATTTGGGTCATCAATCCTATGACATCGCTATCTAAATCTCAGGATTTCGATATGATAGCTATGCATAACTGTGATGGCCTGAAACCATCCTACAACGTGACAGGCGGATTTCTATATCTGAATGCTACATCCGGGACACTCAAAGTTTAGGATGAACTCATCAAGAGGTTGCAATCAATTTTAGATGAATACAATTCAAACACTGAAGACATCAATCACAAGGGTTCAGAACAAATCTTACTCAGCCAAATTGTACACGAAGATACCTACAACTTGCAGATACAATGGCTTCCAATTGAACAGTTTATCGTCGGAAAGTAGTAGTCACGGATTGAGGTTCAGGCGAAGGCAAAATCTGTCATAATTGTGAAGAATCACATACGCGGAAATGAAGCAAAGATTGAGCGTGCAAAGAGGTGGTGCCATTGGGCACTATCTGAAGACTGCAACGTGTGCTTGAAAGCGCGTGCAAACGTTTATGTGCTTACTTGGCCAATTGGAGCAGCAAGTGTATGAACATGGATAGCGGAATTATCGTTGATAATTATTTGTTCTGGAGATTTTGTTTTCAACTTTCGCCAGGAAATTTCAATTTTCAATTCTAAAGGGCATAAATATTATTCACAAAGTATTCTACAGTGTTGAGGTGTTTAGGCTGGCCTTGAACCCACTTGTCCTATTATCACGTATGTCAAAGCGCCTCTCGGGCAGATTGTAGGGACCTTTTTGGACAAGGGCAATGTTACGCTCGTCTGTTATGTCTTATCCCGTCGGTCTAGGGAGTGTACTCGCTGCTGAGAGGTACGTTGAGATATTGGACAGAGTAGAGACTCACGAAGTTGTTGGATATCAATCGATGGTGGTTTATCACTGAAGTGTAAAGTTTACACATCGGAGATGCCCAGCTATCTCCCACTGAAGATAGTGGATGATCATCACTTTTTAAAAAGAAATTGCAGCATCCTAATTGGATTAAATTAGTTAAGCCTCCCATCACTAATCAACTAGTATTTCTTGATTGGCTAAAATAATTAAAATATTCTTCCCTTTGAGAAATACATTACTACACCTCCTTTCATTGGGCATGGATCATATAAAATTTTACATAATCTGCACAGGTGACATCATTGTTATACAACATTTCCCTTATGTAATCGTCACAGGGTCCTGTCTGGAATTTAAATATTGATGATACGAATTCACTCTACTGCCTTGACAATAGATGTCACTAGTACAAGTTTCTACCTGTATCCTTGATACTTAGGTATCAATGACGTAAATACATTGAATGTCCCTGACAAAGGAGTTTAACCAAATGTAGGAAATTCGTAACGATCATTAACCCTTACACAGACTTGGAAAGTTCAGCCGTCTCGTTCACTGACCTTTATACAGATTCCGAAAGTACAAAACAATATCAAAAAGCCAAAGAAAATTTAGTCTGTAATACGTCCATGGAAGATGGCCTCCATGGTCTCAGTTAGCAGGGACGTAGTTTCACAGGAAAACAACAACAACAACAACAACAACAAACAGATACAGCCGATCATGAATTTTTGAGGAATATCAAAAATATTTTGCTTATGAATATGTTTGGCAAAGAACTTTCAAACTGAAGAAATTTGTCGAGGGGAATAGCCTTCGAAAGCAATCTCTCTCGTCTATTTTGGTCATGATGTTGAAACTCTCTTTTACACAATCAAAATGTATTTAATATTGCAACTCAAATTATTGATTGCATCATTTTCTTCAAAAGTGCTTGCAGTAAGAACCGTCTTAAAAGTGCTGTAAGTATTAGATTTTGTACGTAGGTTGCAATGTGATTAATTTGTATTTTAAATTGATAAAATCAACGAAAGCATATGGAATAATTATGTTCTGTGTCTGTACACGAAACGAATTCAATACAACGAGTCTCATGCTTGGGTCTAAACGTTTTCCAAAGATAGACTAAACAACTTTAAAACATCATTGATGCATGTTAAGTGGTATGTAAGTATTTAATGACGTGCTTTTCTGACTTGAAGTGTAATTTCATTGTTAGGTTTAATATAATGTTTCTATTGATTTTCTATTTAAGCAATAAAGCACACCAAGCTACGGTATACCACGAGATTTTGACAAGTTCACGACATATATGCACGAGCGATAGCTAGTGCATAAATAAATTGAACTGGTGAAAATCGAGGAGTATACCGTCGCTGGGTGTGATTATTGCAACTATATCATAACACTTATGACAGTATATTGAAATTCTGGCGTTGAACGTCAAAAACGGATTTTTGCTCAAGCTGAGAGCTCGCGCGTATGCCAGCTGTGTATAACGCCAATATACCATCGTTCTTTTCGCGTCTCGACCAATCAGATCGCTGTATTTGCGCCATCAATATACTGGTATGATATTATTATTATTTTTCACTCTGTACAATGTAACTACCAATCTTGAAATACCCGTTAATATCTCAAACGATCTTTAGTCCACATTCAGTTCCAGTGTTGGTAATTGTTCTGTAATTGAGCAATAACGAAGATGTCACGATTTTGATTTGTACTAGAACTGTTGTAAACAATTATGAATAGACAAAATATTCGAAATGCATACGTAATTTCAAGTCTTTCAGTAATTTTTCGTGTTCTGCACTTTTCGTATATTCTGCTGTATTCGGCACTGCATTGTAATTGAGGAAATTCTTGTGCTCGCTGTATCAATTTTGATTATTTATTTTGATCAATTGTAACATATTACGTGATTTTTGAACTATTTTCGCAAAGGTATGGCGATATAAAATGCGATCAACAAACTACTTTGCGATAAATTAAATTTAAAATCTGCTGCTTAATTGAGTGGAGTTTTAACAATTAATTGTAATAATTATATTCAATTTAAATCGTCAAATGGGAGTTGTGTTTTCGATGACGAAATCAACAAAGTAGGCTGTATGTAAAATTTTTTTTAAATACAACGAATATGTAGGAGTGATGTTTTTCATCAATATGTAAGTGACTGTTGTGTGACAGTACGTTCAAGCTTTAGCAAGCAACTCACTGAAATATCACTTGTAATTGTAAAAATGAGAGAAATCATCGCTAATTTTTCTAGCGTTTCTTGGGATTAGCCAGTAGTTGTCTGCACGAAAATAAGGAAAGCTTCAAGGGGAGCATAGTTTCAAAAATACACCTCGCATGATGTTACTGGAAGCCACTTTTCATGAATATTTTGTCGGTTTCGTTGTGTAAAAGACAACAAACCAGACGTATATTTTGCTATTCACCATGAATGTCTCCGTAACTGTGTATGTAGTGCAAACCAACCATATATGGTTACATCCAAATCGTGATCATGGTACAACAAGAATGTATAAAGATTAACCACGCAGGAAATGTGATCATTTTTTTAAGGAAAGAAGGAATGCGGTCGAACGCTTCTACTCTTAGCGACCTGCCTCATTTTCTGAATGACTCTGATAAATCCACTGCTATAGTGACGACAATTTTAAACAATTCATAATTATCGCTGACTTTCTACTTGTCCATTACCTGCCCCTAGTACATCATGCACACATAATATGCTGACCGTTATCGCCAAATGTCAACAAGGACAATTCCCCGTTTATATAACATTGCGTTCATCGGCTTAAATGTGCATACACGGTTCATCAGCTTGATGGACATTGTATCTTAGTAACTGGTTACGCTTATCATCAATGTGTTTTCAGTGACGAAAGATTCATGGAGCTGACAAAGTACTGTTACAGCGCTCTTTCAATGATCACCTAAAGTAAAGGAACAAAAGCGACGAATAATTAAAGCGACATTGCCATTTGACAAAATAACGTCAGAAAAAGAGAGATTCGAATTCGATGCACTCTCAAAACCACGTCATCACCATCTTATGACTGTACTTTGCACAATATGGTCGCATGTTCGCCTGCTCTCTAAGCACAGACAAACATAAACAGACTCGTAACGGGTATTGTTTAAGGCGTGAAGCGGTTACGTAATCCATCAATGTTCGCCTCGCCTCAGGTTGCTCTCACCTCTCTTTTCTGAAGAGTGCCGACCATGCATCCTTCGAAAATTTTTCGGATTTTCACCAATTGTTAAGCAAAAGTATGTTCGGCAAAGTTTGTGTTGTTGTTGCCGTGTGATGCTGAGCGGAATTGACGTGCTGGCGAAAACGGGAGTGTTTTGAGCTTCAGGAAAGTGAGTTTTACCGTTTTAAAAATTCCTCTAATATTTTTATGAATATATATTGAGTGTGTTTGAACCAAATTTGAAGTCTTTTAATCGATACTGTCTGGTTTTACACAATGATTTACGGTCAGTCATACCGTCTTTCACACGTGCGTCAGGGAAGGACATGTTCATGAAACTGCTGGCGTGTTATGTTTTGATTGGCGTGAAGCAGTGTTTCTGGCCTGAGAGCTCACAAAGTAACTATGGTTGCTACGCGACTGGCAGTACGATGCCATCTCGTCGTATATTTCGCATAATCTCGTGCAATTATCAACCAAAACAAAGTCTCCAAAATGTTTAACACCTTTGAAGCTCATTTTAATATGAAAAGCCAATAGTCTACCGAGACGACAATGGAACAAAAGGCATGCCGGATTCCAGTCTGTCTATATTTGTCTGTGTTCTGAGTAAAGTGACAAGGAAACGACCACTTTCTCTGTACT
Source organism: Ptychodera flava (assembly GCF_041260155.1). Lineage (NCBI taxonomy): Eukaryota > Metazoa > Hemichordata > Enteropneusta > Ptychoderidae > Ptychodera > Ptychodera flava. The sequence continues at coordinate 10,830,907 of NW_027248279.1, forward strand.
CTGTAAAATGATCTGAATTAAGTCTGTGTAAGCAATCCCAGAATGCATTTATCAGATATAGATATACAGGGCTTCTCTTATTTTCTCTGATAAAGTCTGTAAATCATCGTTAACAGAACACTTAAAAAGTGATGACAGCAGTTCTATAGCTTGGCAATATAATAGATGGTGTAGATCGAGTTTTGTGAAAAGCTTTTTAGAGTTGGCATCGTCGAATGGTTTATACCTCAAGGTGATATCTTAAAAACGGTTACGAAATTGAACATAATTACGAAAATCAAACATGTTTAGCCTGTGTATTCAAAATGCATATATAAATATGATTATCATAATTGATTGCCAAAGTTAAAATGCCGCCTATTAACCACTTAGAACGCATGATAAAAATAATTCAGTACAATTGTTAAAACTTCCCGGGAGGAGAATAGAACCAACCTTTCAGTTGCAATGTACAGGAAGTTGGTTAATTCTTTTCTATCATGTTCATGAGCTAGGGATAGATCTAAGAAAAAAATCGCGGACATTTGAAGCCTTTTCCTGAGTCGCGATCGCCTGTTCGTCACTATTCGATGTCTAGCAAGTTGTATACAGTCATACTGTAAGTCTGTTTACTTAAGTTACCCTGTTTTTAATGATGTTTGTCTGTAACGACTACGCATTTCGCATGAATTTTTAAGTCGATATTTACATCTGCCATTGCGGTAGATCACCGGCCAGATTACAAATCTCGGCTTTCGTTTTTTATTGAATAACACACTTGTTTAGGAAGTTATAAACCCATAATACAAGAGACATAGTGTCGTGTATAGTACATTAGGAGTCTTCGACATAAACTGAGTCCAGAAAGACATAGATTTGTCGTCAACTAAACGTACAACGTTTTGTAAATCAATATGTATTTCACTGTAAGTTATACCATATTCATTGAGGTTTTGTAGAGGTTTTGGCTATACTCTCTATACACACAGAAAGTTGAAGGCTTAACAAGTGGAAAAGTCACCATACCCTGACAGATAATGAACAAATATGTTTTTGAATTTATACTGCTGAAATGCTGCATATTGCTATTTTTACTTCTGGTGTGTTAAGTTTATACTTTACTTTAGTCAAGCATACTTACGCGGTCATCATGGCCTATTTTCATGGAAGCGTACATACTCCGGATTTTGCATTTTGTAATATCCTGTTAAGATTGAAGTGAACATGTTTTATCTGACAGGATGCAGTGGCTTCATGTTCCAGAGTGTACAGTCACTGATAAGAAATTGACACACACACACTGCTCTTTTACTTTCAATAAGTGTATTGTGTAAAGGTTATGTGTAGGGGTTAAAGAAAATTTAGCAAAAGTCGATAGCGTATCAGGAAGTCATGTGTAATACCATAACGTCATACGGGCAATGCGACAACAGAGAGTAGATAAAAGTGAGACGCGGAGACCTACGACCAAAGCTCTCCAGTGTTGAATAAAGATAAAACATACACAAAATTGAATATATTTTACAACTATTTAAGCCTGACCATTAATGTGATAATCCTTTTACTATTTTCACCGGCTAACAAACACAATAACTCACTTCAGTATTTTAACGGGAAATTCCTTTGCAAAAGGAAGGGAGTCTTTCAGTGCCTTTCCTGGACCATTGTATGGTTTGTAAACATTGTCAATGAACAAGCCGACAATTAGATCACTTTAGTCATATATGACCCCGGTTGACATTTTATTCCGTCTAGGGCTAATTTGTTGGTCGTCGGTGGCGGACTTTTGGAAAAAGGACCACAAGTGGTGATTTTGGAGGGTACGTGATTAACTAGGTAACCTGTCATCGTGTAAGAGGTAAAAGATATTACTTGAAACATTTGCGGGCTGGCTTCCCAGAAAGCAACATTTTCTACAAACAACATCGTCAATTAAATCTGTACTAGCAGCATATATATCGTTTTTGCAATACTAAACATTTTCTAATTGGCTGCAACTATCATGTCTATACAAGCTGATTTTGGTTTTCAGTGACCGAGAACTGCATTTATATATCTCCTATGGTGCTGTTGACGTGATAGTTTAACTTGGACCTGATAGCAACTGATTATTCATACTTTTCCAGACCATTCAATAAGTGAGCAGAATGAATATCTTGGAGTTATTGGTCTCGTGTTTGCTTCCACTATTGGGTGAGTAACGATTAACTTGATATCTTGGCTAGGTGACTGGGTGCCGTACGTTATGAGTGCGAACATCATCGAGATTTCACTGAATTGACATCGATGGCGTGCATTTCTGTATCTGTATCATACCTCAATAACACAGTGGGCAATATCTATCAGGGTAGTACGCAAGGCTGTAAACATGCATTGAATGTATTTATTTCAACATAAGCATAATGTGCTCCAATCACGCCGCATTCGTCACGTCCGTATTAATACGAAAATAGGCGATTTCTAACAGTTCGTGAAGCCCGACATGATTTTGACATCTTTTAATATTTCATTAGAATGTATTAACTACGGAATTAAAATTAAGGAAAAATTTTGCGATTAGAGAAAACTCGAGCGATTGTTTTCTATGGACGTCAATTGGGAAGAAAGATGATTTCTTTAAGAAATAAACAGTTTATTTTGCAGGAGTCAAAACATACATAGCTTAGTGAAATCAAGAGCTTGTTAAATTGGCATAATTTAATTGTCCAGAAAATTGCTTTCAATAAAATCATTTTGGGCATTGATTTGTGAAAATATTGCTGTATTATCTTTGTTTTCAAACTGCCTTGAGCGAAGTAAACTATTAGGAATAACGTTGCGTTATTACTATTAAGATATTTAGTTATAACTATTACGAATGATCAACTTCCAAAGCTCTTCCAATCTATAGGCGATTCTTTGTGGTAAGGAAATGTATATGATGGTGAACGAAACAAGATTGATAAGTCAACTTATATGAAAAGAGCATTCTACTTTCGTAGATTCATGAAGTTTAGTGATTCAGTTTATCCAGTATTTGATGGCTTTCATCAATTAAAATATATCTTTTTTTGTAATTGTATATTCCAGTCTGTACAAATGGTAATGTTTTCTTAACTGAAACTTGAATACTTTCCTGTTTTAAAACAAATTGCTTCGTGTTTTCAGAAAGGTGACCTGTTGAATACTTGCCATGTCTCTTTGAAACGCAGGCATATTAAAAAACAACCGGAAAATGTAGCATGTACACTTGTCTGTCTACACAATATTATTATATTCAGCCTAGATTGTCCATAGAAGTAAATGAGGAAAGGGAGCAGGTCTGTCACCGGGTTGGGACGTGGTTTTTTTTGTTTTGTTTTGTTTGTTTTTTAGGGGGTGCCCACAGGACCTGGTTTGTTGTTGTTATCAGAAAAGGGGAAACATAAATTATCTTTACAAAATCCAGTGCTCAGTACAATACGTCAAAAGTTTAAATGTTTATTTTAAATACCACAGCCAAATTATTAAGAAAAATGAACAATAACTGTAAGATACGTTTATCACTATATTTAATCTCCTTAAATAGTCTGATGAGTTTGATACTCTAAGGCATCAGAAACCAGAAGTGAATTACTAATCTGTGAAAGCTTTTACCGGATTATCTTAGGATTAACTTTGAAAAGTTGAATGTCAACTACATGACTTCTTGTTGTTACAGTCTTTTCACAGGATGCTCAGTTTATCAGCCATCCTGTTGACACTCTTGTAAAAGTTGGAAATGAGGTTACCTTTGACTGTGTGTTGGAAAATGTGGGCGATGGAGCAGTGTCATGGCTCAAAGGCGAAGAAGACCTCTACAGGGGCATAGCAACAATTCCTGACCTATACGAATCTGATGCGTTCAAGGAATGCTGTGAGCTTACAGGAGATACTGCAAGCGGTGATTTTTCCATGAAAATCAAAAGCGCAAAATACGAAGATGCTGCTGCTTGGCATTGTAAATACAGTGGTGGTGGAGTTATCTTTGAGGAACACGGCAGCCTTTCTGTGCTTGGTAAGCTGTCACTCCTGTCGTCAATACAATGAAAATGTCATGAAATTTTTTATGCCTTCGTTTGATATGATGTTTTACCTTGGAGTGTAATCAGAGATATTGACATTGTAAAAATGCTGACGAACAGGGTCAGTCTAGTTCAAGTCGAACGTTTTTATATTTTGTTCAATCTAATGTAGTCCACCACAGACTCAGAAACAGATACTCAGCGACGCATTGCTTTTTGTAAACTCCCTGGTTTTGATCACTAAATTAAGAGCGAATTACTAAAATTAGATTTACTGAAGAATTGTTTTTGAGGAATTGTATGTCTCTCCAAATTTCTATCTAGATCAACATCTAAATTATGAGCAGTGCCATCTGAATGAAGTAGACAAAAATGCCTAATGTGTTCCTTTTATAATGTATAATCGCCTCATGTAGCATTCACTTATCTTATCTGAAATAGGTTCCTCCGTGTCACAGATAATACCTATGCTGTTACTACTCAAAATTTTCTTAGTTTTAAGCGTTTTCAGTAAGTCTTAGACTTCTATTTGTTAACGTTTGACTTGCAAGGAAATTCGCATACTGGACGAGATTGAGTGATAAAGTCGTAGGTAACCTTGACAAGAAAGGGAGCGAAGTTTCAAATTCTTTCTATGAACATCAGTTACAGTTTCAAATCTTGATTAAAATAGACACTTTAGTTCCAGTGATATCAACACACATTCTTAATACGATTTATATTACTTCATTACATTTTTCATTTATGAATTCTAATATGACGTAACTTTCGATTCACTGGTAACCAACACACTGGAGCAACCGTAACGGCAGTCATTGTATCATTAGTGCTGAAGTACTAAGACTCGTTATGTTAACAGCCATAACATTGAAATCTCGTATACCATTGTCGTCGATATTGAAGCTGCGTCCACTAACAGTACAATTATTTCAATTATCCGGGCACTTTTGCTTGTAATATTCTCTTGACAACGCCTGCCAGCTCATTCTACATCGTTTATTTAACATTCTTGTCCCTGCCAAACAATGACACCATTATTTTTACTCTTACAAGAGACATTAATGTGCCCTGCAGCCCCGGAAGTATAACCAATTTTATTAGATTCAACTTGGAGACAAAAACTAAAATATAGTCATCCTTCCAATCAGCCGATGCAAGCTCCCTCTGTTTTCATACAGTCGTGTTTTGGGTCGTCTACTTGTTGGCATTGTCACCCAAAGAGTATTTGTTGGCTGTGGGTTATAAGTCTGTGGTATCATGAAGGAGATTCATTGTCGTGCAGTGCTGTTAGAGTGGACGAATGTTAACGATTCGAAATATTAAAATGTGAATTGTTACCTGTGAAAACAACTGTATGTGATAACATTAGCACAGCGCAGCGTTTACCTTGGTAATCGTGGCCCTGCTATTGTTACTTAAACTCTGGCCATTTTGTTCTTGCTATAAATGTCCGTTCGGTCTGCGATCTATCGTCGATTGATTCTACAAGATCTCAAGATTTATAGCCGTACTTCTTTAATTACACAATAGACTTCCCCAGTTTGTTCAATATTTACTTTACAATTATTAGTTGTTGTATATGGCTGGGGTATAAACGCTTTCAATAAGTGAAACTCTCGCCAAGCTGTGGACCACTTGGGATAGTTATTTCTGAGCGAGATCAAAGAATCGTAGCACGAGGTCCTCCCCAGCTAGAATTTATACAATTCAAATAATTTTAAATCTACATATTTTGAAGAATAATTCAACTCCAACTTTATTTAAATATTTATGTGTTACGACAGGCATATCCTCCATATCCATATTGATATCAAACAAATCAAGGTTACGAACGCGGGGAGCGGAAAATGATCTAAATCCAATTGTATCATAAAATTTTAAAAACATAAAATACCAAAAAGTGTCACGCTAAGGCTGAATAAAGTGACTAAAGGTTGCTATCAAATAATCACTATTAATGTGCAATGTTTTTTTCCGAAACGATAACCTCACTTTCTATTTTCACATATCTCTAATAAAAGATTTACGATGCTAATGTAGACGATGTAATTTCTGTTAAAACGAAATCAGCTCTCGATTCCTAATTAAAAAAAGATAATTTTCAGATGATAACAAGAAGCATTGCATCATATGAGGGATAATGACGTCTGCCAATAAATATTCAATTTGTTATTTCTTTGTCTGCAGATGACCTTGACTGTTTTGTAGAAGATGGCACTCAGAATGAAGGTCTTTATCAAGTTATTGAAGGCAACACCAAGAAACTAAATTGTCTTTCTGACGGAGCTCCACCTGGTTCTCTGACCTGGATAAGAGATGGCGTAGATTCTGAGTCGACGGGGGATTCACCACTTGTCTGGGAACCAACCTTTGCTGATGCAGATTCTAACCTTGTCTACGATTGTGAACTTCGTCATGAAACTCTTTCAGAACCGATATCATGTGAAAACACCATCTCATTTGATGTTCAATGTAAGAAAAATTTTCGCTAAACTGTCTTTTAATAGTATGATGGCTGCCGCTTTTTCTGGATAATATTCTGAGGGCAATGTTTGAAGATCTTCTCTCAGTTTCAATTAGTGTAAGGTGTGCTTGTGAGGATAGATTTCCAGACTCAACTTCTCATTCTTCATGTCATAGAAAGTTGGTGTAATATTTCTACGATAAAGACGCTTAGTATTCAAAATGATTTACACTTTCTTGCATTTTTGAAATTTAAACTTGTTGCAACATGTGTAAATTACACAGTCTGCATCCTCTTCATTCTTACGGCAGACAAACCAATTCTAAAGATCGATATCAACCCAGAGAACAAAGACGGCAAAGTGCTTGAGGGAAAGAGTTTCTCTGCCGACTGCATGGTTGTACGTGCCAAACCACCTATAGAGGGCAGTGGTCCCACCTGGAGTACAACAGTAGAGGGCGCTGATGTCGGTGACAGCTCCTCATTAAACTTGCCCGCAGTGCTGAGAAGTCAGGCTGGTGACTATGTCTGCTCTGCTGAGAATGTGTTCTTTGATGGAAGTACTGGAAAATCAGAAGAAACTGTGACGCTGGAAGTACAATGTAAGAGTTTTGATCACACCGTATTATGGGCAAATCGAACGTTTCTTCTGGGCCAATACAAAAACAATATTACGATTCAGTAAAAGATGGGGTCAAGTTATTTCTCAGAGCTCAAGCCCCTCCCTCCGACATGATTGTTTTTGTGATAGGGCTACTGTTTTTTCCATGTGCACATTACTATGTATCACTTTTTAAACATGGGGCAGACTACTACATTGCGATTTTGTCTTCGTGTATTAAATGTGTAATCGCCTATACTATTGGCTAAAGTAACTGGATCTAGAAATTCCGAGTCATAATACTCATGCCAGTAATCTATTCCTTTTAAGCGTTTCTAACTTTCTTAAGCAACATGACTCGAGGGTAGTGGTGTTTTCGTAAAATGTGTAAGGGTATGACCAGTATTTTTTCATAATTATCATATCGTCACGTGGCAATGAAATGGTCGCATCATTCAATATGTATATTGTTCAACATTATCGTCACTATCACGCTTACCTGATATAGAAGTTCAATAATATGCAAATTATAAAGAGTCGTTGGGCGATATTACGGTATGTCTATATGTATGCATGTATGTATGTATGTACGTATGTATGTGTGTCTGTCTGTCAAAGTGTCAGTCTGTCTGTATAAATGAATGAATGAATGAATGCATGCATGCATTCATGCATTCATGCAAGTATGTATGTATGTATATACCTTCACCTTGCTTTCATAAGTCTAGCGCCCTCTTGTGGCGTCTGTGAATTTGAATGCAAAGTGAGGCCACTGGAGCAAACCCTGGGCAGCGGCTGGAGGGTTTCCCCAGTGGCCTCACTTTAAATATATGTCTCAAAAGTTTTACGTTTTTAACCATATATGCTGTTGATTTTACATTTGTCACTTGGCTGTTTTTAATTATGAGCAGTAGCTATTTCTCAATAATTTTCTGTACACTTACAGATCCACCAGTTCTTACATTGCCTCAAACTACACATTCAAAGTCGGTGATGCTGTGTCTATCAACTGCAGTGAGAAAGTCACTGAAGCCAATCCACCTGTCACGGAGTTCACCTGGAAAAGGCATAATGATGTTTTCCAGACGAGAGAAGTCTTGACGATTGACGCGATCACCAGGGAAGGCCACGGAAGGTTTACTTGTGAGGCAAACAATGTTTTCTATGATGGCACTAAAGGCAAAGCTGATTCAACACAGAATGTTGATGCAGTGTAAGTGAAAGGAAAGAAAGAAAGAATAGTCTGTGTCGTGACCTTGAGAGGACAGAAGCCCCAACTTTAGATACTTTGCCCAAGAAAAAAAAGCGTATAATTCTCTTCCTTTAAAAATATGTTTGGTAAACACGTCATTGTGCACATTATGAAGTGGCATTGTTAAGGGTAGATTCCATTCCTAATAAAATGATCTTAAACCTGAAAGCTTTCTTGACGAAATGACACATAAAGAGGCTTTCTTGACAAGTTAAGAGAATTATTTCGGGTTGATCATAAAAAAACTGCATTTTTTCTGACAACAGTGATCTAAATGCATCAAAAGCTTTTAATGATCAAGTTTAATTGTAGCAATTTTTGTCAAGGTCAAAATTGATTATTTTAGTTATACCACTCTCCGCCTCGTGCCCATTGTTCTAACCATGCTCTCTAATTCCATAACCGAATATTTTATTATAACCACCTGGCTTTCTTTTGTTTAAAAAGTGTCCGATTTACAAGTTCTTTTGTTTAAAAGTGTCCGATTTACTAGTAAATCGGACAGTTCTTTTGTTAAAAACTGTCCGGTTTACTAGTAAATCGGACACTTTTAAACAAAAGAACTTGTAAAATGGACACTTTTTAAAAAAAGAAAGTCAAGTGCCGACGAGTAAAAAAACAAATGCGAGACATTATACCAGAAGAAATTTATTTCACCATTAAGTACAGAGTAAAGACACTTTAAAAGAATCACCGGACTGAATTAATTTTGCACGACGGTACATCTCAAAATCAATTACAGGTTACCGTGAAATAACGGTATTGATTGCAAATATCACTTCAGTGTTAAGGTATTGTTATCACGATCATTCGAAGCTGAAATTTAAGACTTCAAAGTCAGTTATCAACACTGAATGTAGAGGTTTCAGTCGCCTTTGGTAAAGTTAAATCTAGCGACAGGCAAACACACACGCAGTACCACAGTCATTGTGGATCTACACGTATTTTTTTGTACTTGCAGTTTCTGTTGCGCCTTTCTCTGACGTGGCTGTGTAGCTTGGTCTTCCGATTGTGGCCGTTAGCACTGGCGTGACAGGGGGACTTTTCTTTTCCATCTTTGGCTTTGGTAGTTGAAGTGCACCGGATACAGCTTTCATTTGTACTTCATCCGCCATATCGATATACGTAGAGCGACTCGGCAATTGCGTGTATGCTGCTCAAAGTTTTCGACCCAAATGAGCAAAGCGTGACTCTAACGTCGATCTGCAAACACCTTTTCACTTCATTCGACCAACCAATCAATCAAACATAATTCATACAATTCAAATCAAACCAGGTGCGCAACCACGTCATCGCACTACAATAGCAACACATGTCAACTTTGTTTTATCCAATCATGGGTTATTTTTTTATACTTTCGTTCAACAAGGTGTCAAAACGCGTCAATGTTTTCCTGCCAAAGTTTCAACTTGCACTGCACTAAAATTACAAATAAAAACTTTCGGCATGCAAACAAGGCTCTAAAACTCGGCAAATTCGTGGTATAACACGGTCAGCGAACTCGTAGTCGGCGGTTTACGGAATTCAACGGTACAGTTTGCCAGAAAACTCCTCGGCCCTGCGGGCCTCGGACTTTTACTGGCAAACTGTACCGTTAAATTCCGTAAACCGCCTCCTACTCGTCCGCTTACCTATAGAAAATTGCTAAAATGCAGAGCCACTACGACGTACTATTATGTAGACAGGCATGCAGAAAACGACATTATTTGAAGAGATACTACTTAACGTTGTACATTTGAACTGTAAAAGCATGCTGCTTTTCCACTTTCCAGACAAACCTGATGTTAAAACACGGCCGTTGTTGCGCTCAAGGGAGGTGAATCAAGAGATGTGGTTTGTAATGTTGAAGCAGATCCAGCGCCCTCTACAGTCAAGTGGATCAAACTGCCTGGAACAGACGCAGTGTCAGAAACCGAAACACTGACCCTGACTGACGTCACTTTAGATGATGCTGGCGAGTACAGATGTGAGGCCAGCAACACATTTTATGACGGAGAAGTTGCAACTAATGATGAAAGCAATGGTATCTCTCAAGTTGTTGTACAGTGTAAGATTTTTTCTGCATATTTTTCTTGCAAAATTTTGCAGGATAGTATAAGTAACAAATTATCTTATTCATGATTAACCAGGATTTTTCGGTAGGAAGTGTTCTATATTCAACCCAATTGCCAATGTAGGCAAAAATATAAATATGTAAAATGACTGTGATGTACTGGAACAGGTTATGTCGGAATTGTGACCGCTCCTGGCTTTTGTTATTTTCATATCTGCAGTTGGATTATTAGAGCTAAATACGAATCACCAAATATTTGTAACGAGCCAAAATTACTAAGTGTTTGTTTTTATTTTTGGAGGCACGGTTAAGTCAATGTGCATTACATGACTTAGCAAACGAACTGGTGTTTTGAATTCATGATTGGAGCGGTTCACAGTGGACGCTTGTTTAAGTGTACTTCACCTTATCGACTGTAGTGCACCGAAATGAAGATGAATCAGTTTGGTGTTGATCATTTCGTAACAAGTTATAGCCGATTGTGTCAAAATCTGCTGATATATAAAAAAATAATTAGTATGAGAATGTTTTCCGTATCAAAGACAGGTAAATATCATATCGATATTTGCTTAGAGCAGTCTAAATAAGTCAAAATGTATTGCAGCCTGAACGCTTGAAAAACTAGAAATAATAAACTGATAATATCAAAATATATATCACAAAATTACCTAAATACATTTAACTAGGTCATGTCCCATAAAAGGTAATTGTCAACACCGATATGAAACAAATTACAACACTCACCTTGTTTTCTCGTAGCTTGTACCTATGAAATCACAAAATAGAATTAATGCAACTGTTATGATTTTATATTTTGACTTACATTTATATAATTCTTATTAATTACTTTACAAAAAATCAAATCATTACTTAGCATGAATGATATACGAGGTAGAATCCAGGTTTTGAAAGATATCGATGATCTTCTGCACTTACGCGATCATCAAGTTCGAGCATTATTGTGTGCTCTTGGTAGAAATGCAGTTGCTATGAACATGATGTGGTAGTGATGCAAAAAGGTGATCCCAGTCTAACAAAGTACAATGGATCTCCAAATATCTCCTTCAAGAGACTTCCTTCCAAAGATAGCCCCCTTTTACCGTTGGTTCGATGTAATTGTGTCGTTGTTTTACTGTATCATTTTATTTTATTGTACTGCTGTGTAGGTAGTATTCATTTAATGAAAATATGTTTGGTGAAAAAATTGGTTAATATATGAATCATTTAATTGCACAGCAGCAACAAGTATATCCAATCAGTTTTGCGAATATCTCTGACAGATATATCAAGTGCAACCCTCAATGGACCCACAGATCCCGTCGGCGAAGGCGATAAGAACATCGCATTGAACTGCTCAGTTGAAAGTGAACCCAAACCAAATTCATACAAGTGGGAGTTTGTGAACAAAGCTGGTGAGATGACTTCTTACAGAGACATCGATGATGTTGGATCGTGGAGTAGCGTCTCGGGAACATGCTGGAAATTACACCTGTACAGCCACAAACACCTTCCATGATGGTTCAAGAGGGAGAAGTTCAGCTACGATTAATGTATCTATTATTTGTAAACACAATTAACAATTAAGCTCAAACGTTTAAGGAAGGCATGCAGACATTCTTGCCGTATTCCTTGAGAACTTGACCGGAACGAAAAATTCTGAATCACGCAATGTCATATATATATATATATAATATATATATATATATATATATATATATATATATATATATATATATATATATATATTATATATATATATATATATATATATATATATATATATATATATATATATATATATATATATATATATATGCCTTTCAAGGTGATTTAGCACAATTGGAACTAATTTAGGATGATTGGATGGTGAAGTGATGTCGTTTTGATCTGTTGATGTAACCTCGTCTCCTTTTCGTTTTAAGTTACACAGTTTTTTATGGATAATTTGTAATATTGCAACATTCAGCTATAGGGCACCTGACACCTTTTAGAAATTTGAAAAACATAAAAATCCAATTATCCCGAATTTGTTCCAATCGTGTTACATTTAATTTGCTTGCTGATGTTCACACACAAATTCTCTCCTCGTGAGAAATAATTAAACATTGTAGAAATGCAAGAATTATTCTGAAACATTCGACGTACAATATTCGTACATCTTTGAAATTTGCATGTCTCAAGTTGATGCACCTAGCATTACGAACAAGGATGAAAACGTGGTTGTAGTAGAGGTGGGAGCCACTGCTGAACTCACTTGCAAAGTTGAAGCCGTACCCAATCCAAACTTCAACTGGTTCAATGCAACTGGAGCCAAGATTAAAACGACAAGAGCAAATATACCATTGCACAACAGTCTGAAGATGGCGTTTTTACCAACACATTGATGATTAGTGATGTCGTTCTGGCAGATATCGCCACCTATATTTGTTATGTTGTAAACGATATTGGAAGCGATATTTACACGGTACAATTATCTCTACAAGTGAGTATTAATATTGATGTCACCTTCTTAATCGTGCTGAAACGGTTGTGAAGTCAAAATAATTTGATAAAACAGCATTGTTAAAGCAAGGCAAAAATGAATAAGACAGGCACAGAATGATACGTTTAACTCGGAATCACCTTGCTTCAATGGAGTGTTAATTAGTATGACTGCATGTTGGTCTGCAAGTTCATTAAACACTTTGCCATAATTACGTATCCCTCTAGCATTATAACGTAACTTCCCATCTACCCCTTAAGTATTTAAAATTGATAGTCGAAGACTTATTTTTCATTGTTGACCATGTCTCCATTTGTAGATATCCCTGGCTTAAATATTACTGGCATTCTGGGCATCATGTTTTGACTTCTTGTCGCTGTCTTACTCGGGAGTATCTCTGTTTTCTTCTGGTGCTTTTGTCGTAACAAAGGCAATGGGAAAGGTGAGTTCTCTCCGTCAAATATTTTGATTGTCTCTCTTAACCATAATGAATCAGTTGAAACATTTTAAATATTCCACACTAGGTCACTTACAAATTTACATTGAAGGGGAAAGCACATACGGAGACCCAAACACAGCAAACCAAACTGCATCCAAGATTTAATCATTTTCTCCTTACAGGAGGATATAGTCACATTTATTCAAGGAAGTCAATACGCAATTACGCATTTCGTATATCATTATGCTAAGTAATGATTTGAAACTTTGTAAAATAATTAACAAGAATTACATAAATAAATGTAAGGTAAGATATAAAATCATAACAGTTACATCATTTTTTGTGTGACTTCATAGGTACAACCTGCGAGAAAACAAGGTAAGTTTTGTATGTTGTTTCATATCGGTTTTGACAATATGGCCTTTTACGGGACATGATCTAGTTAAATGTATTAAGGTGATTTTGTTATATATTTACCATAAAGGAGTCATGCCAAACAGAATATCTCTGGGGACCTTGAAATGACGCCAGCCAATATCATGTCCGCCGTCTCATCTGGTGATGTTATAATGCTGACGTGCCTGATGACCCTTGCCGCCGTATTAATGAACCACACCATCGTCTCGAAGGTGACATGATTGCTGCCGTCCGGGAACATCGTGAAAATGAGAACCCCGAGAGTAATGCCGATGCTATGCCTGTGAAACCAACGATGAACATTGCATCTTTATATGCAAGTCTTGCAGAAGAAGACTTAGAAGATAACGTTACTTGAAAACCGGAGAGGTTGTTTGGGAGTTTCCAAGAGGTAACATCTTTCTGAGGGAAACTCTTTCTGAGGGACGATTCTGTAAAACTGTGAAAGGAGAAGCATGGTATATTGGAGGGAAAGATGGAACAAGTGAAGTCATTATCAAGGTTGCTATAGGTACGATATTGATGTAATTGAACGTTAATACTTGACTTGAGTTATATTTACACATGTTCCATTGCAGTACTTTGTGTCTGTACCGAATCTACATAATCTCAAGCTCGTATATAATTGCAGATTCAAACCTACGGATTTATATCTTGTGCTTGCTGTATTCTATACGACGTGTTATATATATATATATATATATATATATATATATATATATATATATATATATATATATATATATATATATATATATATATATATATATATATATATATATACTGAGAATCTAGGAACTTGTAGTTGTCACTCTACAGGCTGTTTCATGCGCTAAGCAATCATCTCCTGATGATTGCTTAGCGCATGAAACAGCCTGTAGAGTGACAACTACAAGTTCCTAGATTCTCAGTATTACCGCCCTGCAGAAATGCATTGAGCACTATACTTTGCCTGTATTGACAAGCAAACCATTTTCGTATATACATATATATATATGTCGCAGTGTGTGGTTTTATGAGTGCGCAATATACTTTAAATTTGATTGGATACCAGGATATTTGTCTTATTGTGACTGGTAGTTTTATTTTGTTGAATGTGCGCTGAATGTTTGTCACGTTTTCATCTGACTGACTTTCATTTAGCCAATCATTAGTTTGTACATATCGCAATTGTATCTTAATCCACCAATAGAAACACATACACGTTGCAGTACTTGCACGTTTTGTGTACATCTGTCTGTCTCATTTGCATTTTTATCCACTAATAGTTAAATACAGACATAGCAGTACTCGCACCTTTTGCCACGTTTCAGTCCGTTAAAAGCAAAAGTGCGAGGAAACGTGCTTCAGTTCAAGCCTGTAGCCAGAACGGCAACATGTAAAACTGTGTTTCTGTATATTTCAGGTTAGTAGTTATATTCTTCACAGCCAGTTATATTTTCACAATTTTAATGTACTTTTTGCTACTCAGAAATGGAATAATTTAGTTAGTTTCTGTTTGATGTTTGATGTGAAAGCATTGTAATTAGTCTTTGTCAAAATAGTTCTTTCTCTCGGGATTATATACATGTATTGTCTTCAGCAAACAGTGTATTTTCTAATGAAAGTGTTTTGTGTTTTGTATAGTTTCAGTTCAAGCCTGTAGCCAGAACGGCAACATGTAAAACTGTGTTTCTGTATATTTCAGCATAATAAAAGTTGGCTGTTTCAATGCCATTGCTGGAGTGCTGTGTATCCATGTAAGGGCGGAACCGTGACATTTGGCGTAGTCGGCAGGATGGCAATTCCGTGTACCTGGTGTTTTCCGTGGATGCCACGCCCTAAATGGTTAGAGGACACGGCCGTAGCTGAAAAGCTGATACTTCCGGACTGGGAGCGGCGAACCCTCGAGTGGCGGATTTGCGATAGTGCCAATTGAACTGAAACCAGGCCAAACTGGACTTTGGTGAATTATCAGGTAGGCACGCTGTTTCAATCCAAGTCGGGAAATTCTCTGCGCAGAGTGTGTGTATGGGTGAACTGATAGTAGTGACCTGACCCGTCGCCTGGCCAGCGTAAGTTTCGTGTCTGTACGTGTTCATCATTGGTCGACTCAGGATTGACATGTCAAGAAGAATTCAGACTAAAAAAAAGCCCTAACTGGTTGATTTGAACGTGATTTTAGTGCATTGTGAACAACGGGACACCAAGTCGCGGTGATATAATTGCCAACGAACTTCAGTTATTTGGTTGACCGCCATTTTCTTAATGTTGAATACATACCGCAATTAAGAAGTTATTATAGTGCGAGGCTACACGCTTAGAACTTAATGTAATTGTGTTATATGTTTGTGTCTACACGAATGTTCGTTTAGTATAGTCTGTTTCTTTCAGTTTTTGTGCTTTGAATATTCCCGAAATAACCAAGCAATCAATTTCTAGTATAAATGTAATGGAGACTAGATTTTTTTTTCTTCAGATTCCGTAAATTTGATTTGACTATTTTGAATTAGATTATCGCTTTCAATTACTTTAAGTTGATTTCCTATGTGTTCTCTGAATTATAGATTTAGTTTAGAGTATCTATAAATTAATTTGTGTTATTAAGTTGGTATAGATTATTAATTTGGTATACATTATTACGCTAATTTTCTGTGTAGTAATCAGATTTAGTTGTATTTGTAATTTACAGAACTGATATAGAATTGATTTAGTTTCATACAGTAAAAATTTCTTCATTACTTCGGTTAGTAAAATTTCAATTGAACATTGCAATCCATCCTTACAATTTGTGAAATTTGGTTCTGTAATGAATTGATTGGTTTGAATTATCAATTTGCATAAATTATTGGTATCAGTTGATGTTTATAATTATTCAAATTATTGATATCAGTGTTGAAGTTTGAAAGTTGTTTTGCTTCCAGTTTGTTTTCTATATTTATGAAAATTCCAGTTGTTTTAATTGCATTGTACTCATACGTTTAGTATTATTACCCTGCAAAGTCGTTATTTTGTGTGGCAAACAAAAGTATCGACGCAATATAATTTTTCTGTATTCAAAGCGAGACGATTTACAACTGCTTTGTCGACATCCTCCAATATCTATTCCGTTATACTTTAGAAATACTTCCAAACTATTTCATTGCACTCATACTTGTTTTATTCACAGTGTATCGTAAGAATATAAGTTGAGTGTAGAGTACATGTGTGTAAGTTGTTTGCCGTTACGTATCTTATGCGATTTATTTTGTGTTCTGTATAGCTTATATTGTGTAACTTGATCAACATGGCTACCAGTTCAATTCATGATCGTTGTCTTTTTGTGCAACAATTACCACCGAAGTGTGCCAAACAAGATTTATTGAAATTTCTTGACGAACAGTTGGATTTAATTGACATTGAAAATGTGTATATTTCTGGGGATGATTCTGCTTTTGTGTTATTTGCCAACGTACAGTCAGCAACTGCATCTTTGCCCGTAATCCATAGGAGTACTTTTAATGACCATAAATTAAAAGCTAGCCGTGTCCCCATGACCTGTGGCCTAGAACTTGGGAAATTAATGCAGGAAATTAAGCAAGATCCTGGTGCAAGTGAAGCTCAAAAATATGATGCCCCGCCCGCTTCTCCAAAATCTGATCACACGAATTTGCAGAGCATTATAGCAATGTTAAGCTCATTATCAGAGACAGACAAACGGGTTGTTGCTCAGGCATTGCTCCCTAAACAAATGGAAACTTTCCCCACAACCCAGCTGTAACCCCAAAAGTGGAAGATTTGCTCCTCAATTTCCATTTACACCTTCTCCCAGTACAGCCACTACACAAGCACAAGCGCCTCCATCTCGAGCTATACACTCTACATCCCAATCTGGCCCACCCACTACTGCCATCCATTATTTCCGAGAATAGTAGTGTTTTCTGGTAAAGGGGACGTAACGTACGAAATGTGGCGATATGAAGTCAGAGGTTTATTGAGGGATAATGTTTTCCCGGAAGCCATTATAATGCAAGCAGTACGGAAATCTTTGAGAGCAGCTGCTGCTGAGGTACTCTTGCAAATGGGCGAAGATGTTACAGTTTCCCGTTTAATTGACAAGATGGACATGGTTTTTGGAAAGGTTTTGCCCCCTGAAGCAGTTCTAGCAAAATTTTACACAGCACATCAAAGTAAAAGTGAGAAGATTGCAGAGTGGGCTTGCCGTATCGAGGGACTGTTAGATGAACTCCGGCCAAGACAAACCATGGCTAGAGAGACACTAGAAACCATGCTACGGACAAAGTTCTTTTCTGGATTACAGAATGACCAAATCCGAAATGCGATTAGACATAAATACGACGCAGGTGAAAGCTACTCTGGTTTGCTACTGGCTGCAAGGATGTTGGAAACTAACCAGGAAGCCACTACTCGCATTCAACAGGCTACAGTTGCTGATAAAGACATGCTGGCTAAGTTGGCAGAAGTTACTCAAGGTTTAGCGAAGTTGACAAAGAAGGTGGAAGATCTTGAAAGAAAGAGTGCAAATCAAAACCAGCCTCATCAACGCAACAGTAATCAGCATACCCAGCAGAGATCTAATTTTGCAGGCACTGCTACAAGTGTGGGCAGGTTGGACACAGGAAAGCTGAATGCCATTTAAACGGACAACAGTCAATGAGGGACATGCACTAGGCCAGAAGATTCCCAGTCCCTCAACTACATTAGATTCATTGATTGGTGATGCAAATGAAGCCGATATCCTATTGGGAGGATTTCCTTGCTTGGCTCTTATAGATACCGGGTCAATGGTGTCGACAATATCAGAATCCTTTAATAAAGAGAAACTTCAAAAACCAATCCGGACATTAACTGATTTTGTGAAAGTTGAGGCCGCCAATGGGATGGAAGTTCCATACTTGGGATATATTGAAACTGAAATCATAATGCCTGATTGTTATGGAAGACATGTCTCAGAAATGTTCTCTTGTTAGTTGTAGATGACATTGAATATAACCTGAGGGTACCGGCGGTTGTTGGCACAAATATACTAAAGCATTTCCTTACAGAGTCTTCACCACAACAGGATGGTTCAACATCGAAGTTGTCTGGCCCATGGAGACTGACGTATCAGACCATACAACAACAGCAGCAAGTTCAAGGTAAATCTATACAGGTCAAGAATACCACATCACCATAGCTGCCAATCAAAGGACTGTAATCCATGGATTCTGCAGAGTAGACCCAAGGATATTCGGACAACAAATCATCATTGAACCAGAAGATCATATACCTCTACCAGGTGGGTTACTTGTCACCCCTACAGTGATGCAGTTGCGTTCAGTTGGAACTGCATGCAGAGTACCAGTAACTATAACAAATCTTGGAGTGAAAGCCATCACCATCCCACAAAAGACCATTTTATGTAATGTCAACCAAGCATCCACATTTCTAAACCCTTAGATCCATATCAGGAAGAACCCATTAGATTGGCTGTTGATGATCCCACGGGACCCATAGCACCAGAATGGCTTATTAAAGACCTTGGTTTAATGGATGAAGAAATCGAAATAAATGAAATCCAAAAGGACCCAACTATGAGAATCATCGGGATGTGGAAAACTGTTTACTCTGAAAATGAAATGGACTTGGGGCACACAACAATCGTCAAACACAAGATAAAGTTGACTGATGAAACGCCCTTCAAAGACAAGTACTGAAGAATTCCACCTGGGATGCATGAAGAATTAAAACAGTACCTAATTGTTATGCAGGAAAGTGGCGTAATTAGAGAGTCTGACAGTCCCCTGGTCTTCAAACGTGGTCTGTGTCCAGACACCAGATGGAAATTACGAGTTTGCATTGATTACAGGAAGTTAAATTCTAAAACCATTAGAGATGCCTATGCTCTACCGAGAGTAATGATACTTGGGACAACCTCAGTGGTGCAGAATGGTTTTCTTCCTTGGATCTTCGCTCTGGGTACTACCAAGTGGAAATGGAAGAGGATGACCAACAGAAAAACTGCATTCACCGTAGGTAATTTGGGCCAGTACAAGTTCAATCGGATGGCAATGGGACTGACAAATACACCAGCAACATTCCAACGTCTCATGGGAAAATTTTTTGGAGAATTGTCATTTCATGAGTGTTGTATATATTTAGATGACATCATTGTATTTTCCAAGACCTTTGACGATCATTTGAAAAGGCTGGTGCGCATATTCCAATGATTGGCAGCAAATGGGTTGAAGTTAAAGGCAACAAAGTGTGACCTGTTCAGGCAACAAAGTGTGACCTGCTCCATCGAAAAGTGAAATATCTGGGACAAATCGTTTCTTCTGAAGGAATTGCAACTGAACCTGATAAAACATCTACCCTGAAAGAATGGCCAGTTCCTACTACTGTAAAACAGGTAAGACAATTTTTAGGCTTTGCCGGATATTACCGTAGGTACATAAAGAATTTCAGTACCATAGCCAAACCACTTAATGATTTACTACGTGGGCTGCAAGCAAGAAACAAGTCTGGGAAGTTCCAACAGATCAACTGGGGAGATGATGCACGACAAGCATTTGATAGTCTGAGGGAGACACTTATGTCAACACCCATATTGGCTTTTGCAGATTATTCTTTACCATTTGAGCTCCATACTGATGCAAGTTCCAGGGTTTGGGTGCAGTGTTTTATCAACGCCAGAAAGGTGTTCTTAGAGTCATTGCATATGCAAGCCGAGGGTTAAACAACTCTGAACGTCACTACCCAGCACACAAACTTGAATTCCTGGCACTTAAATGGGCTGTTACACACAAATTCAGCGATTATCTGTATGGACACAAGTTCACAGTATATACTGATAATAACCCATTAACATATCTCCTCACTTCTGCCAAATTGGATGCGGTAGGGCACCGTTGGCTTTCTGACATTTCAACGTTCGACTTCTCCATTGTGTATAGATGTGGGAAGAGAAACATTGAAGCAGACGCATTGTCAAGAATTCCCTGGAAATTACAAGAGTCACCAGAAGATGAAACTACTGTGGAAAGTGACATAGTCCATGAAGTCTGTCTGGCAGCAAACCACGCAAGAGATGCATCATGCGTAGAGTCACTTAGTATGACAGTGGACCATGGTGGACTAACTGGAGTCGCATCTCATAACCTTATCAACTGGCAAACAAAGCAAATGGAAGATCCAGTAATTGGCCCAATCATACATCAGTTTACCACTGGACAGAGACCAAAAATACAAAACCAACGTAAAGAAGTAAAACAGCTGTTATGGCAGTGGAAGCGTCTTGTTCTTAAGGATGGTGTCCTCTACAGAAAATGTATACTTCATGGCCAGGAACATTTACAACTACTGTTACTGGAGATGTACAGGAAAGAGGCGTTGGTAGGACTGCACGATAATCTTGGACATTTAGGCACAGACAGAACTGTGGATCTTTTCAGGCGCAGGTTTTATTGGCCTGGAATGATCAATGATGTCGCACGAAAGGTGGAAGGGTGTTTGCCTTGTATTCGTCGTAAAACATCTATTGTTCCTAGAGCTCCTTTGGTTACAATCCAGACATCACAACCTATGGAAATGGTATGTATTGATTATCTGCATATGCCAGCTGCTGACAGGATTTAGCAATATATTGGTAATGACTGATCATTTTACAAGATATGCCATGGCTGTTACAACTAGAAACCAGTTAGCTTCAACAACAGCTAAAGCCTTATTTGAGCACATGATTCTTCACTATGGGTTTCCGAAAAGTTTACACAGTGATCAAGGAAGAAACTTTGAGTCCGCAACAATTCGAGAACTCTGAAAATTAGCAGATATAAAGAAGACACGAACTACCCCATTTCACCCTGAAGGAAATGGAATGTGTGAACGCTTTACCAGACGTTACTTCAGATGCTTGGGACCCTGTCAGAAGACAAGAAATCTACATGGGCCACATATGTACCACAAATGGTTCACGCTTATAATGCAACGAAACATGACAGTACTGGGTATTCCCCCTTTTTCCTCATGTTTGGATGAGAACCAGTACTTCCTATAGATGTGGAATTGTTTACGTGCCCTAGGAAAACACAAAAGGGAACAGTTTCTGGCTATGTAACTCAGCTGGCTGACCGACTGGACTTTGCATACAAAACTGCCATGGAAAAGTCTGAAGCATGTGGAGTGAGGCACAAGACTACATACGATAGGAGAGTAGTAGAAGCAACTATTCAACCTGGAGACTCAGTCCTGTGAAAATGTTAACCACTAGTTACACCACAGAATAATTACAAATTGGCCAACAGATGGGAGGATGATCGATACATAGTCCTCGCTCAACCCTCAAAAGATATTCCAGTGTATGTAGTTCAGAAGCAAGGAGGGAAGGGCGGAAGCGAACATTGCACCGAAATATGTTGCTTCCTCTACCAACAGAACTACATGGTGTAGACGAGGTGAAAGATACAGTCAAGAAGAAACTGACTTCACCATCGAGAAAACCTAGCACGTCCAGAAATAATGATGAAATCCAGGAAGATGATGAAACTCCACACCTAATCCATGTGACATCAAAGGTAACTTCACCTACATTCAACAAGTCTCTAGACCCTTGTAGCCCTGAATTTATCCCATCTAATCCAAACACCTACATAACTCCCTCTGACGCTGATATTCCACCCAGATCAGATTATAGTTTAGCCAATGATTCAGTTTCTGTATATGACATCACACCACCTAATAGTTCAGATGAGGTTTCTGACAATAGTCATGATTTGGTTACCTTAGACCAGCATTCTGACCCTAGTAATGATGGTAATAATGATCCCCTTTACACGTTAGACACAGTAACTGCTGACACTGGTAATTTACTTTCCACGGACTTGCATTCTGTTCCTACAATTGATGGTAATGATCATTCCTCGGAGTCTACTAACAGTCAAAGTGACATGAATATCTCTCTGATAGAATGGGACAGTGCTTCACCAGTTCTACGGCGCTCAACCAGGCAGAGAAAACCACCTGATAGATATTGTCCAGGCCAATTGGATACTCGAAATTTCATACATTTGACCCTTAAGGATGTACCCTTGATTTCATGTGATAGTACATAGTTGATGTCGAGGACGCCATTTCCCTAATGGGGCGAATGTCGCAGTGTGTGGTTTTACGAGTGCGCAATATACTTTAATTTGATCGGATACCAGGATATTTGTCTTATTGTGATTGGTAGTTTTATTTTTGTTCAATGTGCGCTGAGTGTTTGTCACGTTTTCACCTGACTGACTTTCATTTACCCAATCATTAGTTTGTACATATCGCAATTGTATCTTAATCCACCAATAGAAACACACACGTCGCAGTACTTGCACGTTTTGTGTACATCTGTATGTCTCATTTGCATTTTTATCCACCAATAGTAATACAGACATAGCAGTACTCGCACCTTTTGCCACGTTTCAGTCCGTTAAAAGCAAAAGTGCGAGGAAACGTGCTTCAGTTCAAGCCTGTAGCCAGAACGGCAACATGTAACACTGTGTTTCTGTATATTTCAGGTTAGTAGTTATATTCTTCACAGCCAGTTATATTTTCACAATTTTAATGTACTTTTTTGCAACTCAGAAATGGAATAATTCAGTTAGTTTCTGTTTAATGTTTGATGTGAAAGCGTGTAATTAGTCTTTGTCAAATAGTTCTTTCTGTCGGGATTATATACGTGTATTGTTTTCAGCAAACAGTGTATTTTCTAATGAAAGTGTTTTGTGTGTTGTGTAGTTTCAGTTCAAGCCTGTAGCCAGAACGGCAACATGTAAAACTGTGTTTCTGTATATTTCAGCATAATAAAAGTTGGCTGTTTCAATGCCATTGCTGGAGTGTTGTGTATCCATGTAAGGGCGGAACCGTGACAATATATATATATATATATATATATATATATATATATATATATAACTCACTTAACACAATAAGTCTTGCATAAGGAGTTGTATATTACATGTCTCGTATATCGAACGTCGCGCGCTCCATAGGATTAAATGGTAACTCGTCGATGACGTCGCGGGCCGCATAGTCATCACTGGACTGAAAGTGAACCGGAACTATTTTCAACTTGAAAACTTTTGCATGTAAAGTCTTGAAATTTCATGTTTTGCACAGAAAATCCGGTTTTGGAAAATTTCGCATGAAACTATTGATAAACCGCATAACAGTAGTTTAAATATATCAATGCGC
This sequence comes from Ptychodera flava, assembly GCF_041260155.1. Lineage (NCBI taxonomy): Eukaryota > Metazoa > Hemichordata > Enteropneusta > Ptychoderidae > Ptychodera > Ptychodera flava. The sequence goes on from NW_027248279.1 coordinate 10,854,804, forward strand.
CATTCGATGATGAAAATCGTTCTATTTTTAACCGTTTTTCGTCTAAAATGAAAATAAAGCATTTGACTATAATGTGCCAATAAACGTAAATATTTTGGTGCAAACTGAATAAGAGAGGCATGTAATAAAAACATCATAGCCCAAACAAGGGACTATGTACCCTCGGGGCTGGAGATCATTTGCCCTCCTTACGTCGGGCAAATGGTCACCTACCCTCGGGCACATAGTCCCATGTTTGGGCTACAATATATTATAATATATATATATATATATATATATATATATATATATATATATATATATATATATATATATAATATATATATATATATATATATATATATATATATATGGTATTTAATCAATCTCCAGGCGATACTGACGACTTTAAACAGGAAATTCAAGAGATGAAAGTGTTGCCAAAACATATAGGAGTGGTCCATATGCTCGGCTGTTGTACAGATCAAGGTATATGAAAATTACAATGCAATCATTCCATTTATGACTAATTATCCATAGGGGTCAAAGTCTAGTGGCTTTTCTGTGACGTTAAACAATGAAATTATCAAATCAAACATGTAATATGTAAATAAATAGATAGTTAAATGAATAGATAGTTAAATAAATAAATATGGAAGGGGCACAAAATGATCTACTATTGTTTCAATAATCTCCCATCATCCTCTTTGCAAGATTGCTCAAAGACAAATACCTCGAAGCTTTATATGTGACACTGTATTTTCTATAAATGTATTTTTTACAGAACCAATTTACCTGATAACGAGTACGCATCGAAGGGGACTTTGCTGTCTGTTCTCTCCACGACATGAAACCAAACCCAACCTTCATCGTAAGAGTAGACGTCAGGACCATTTTAACTTTGCCATGGATGTTGCCAACGCAATGTACCATCTTTCAAATATCAAGGTGTTTTATATTATTATTTCCAGCAGTAGACAACCGTTTCGCTTTAGGAAGTAAAACCATGTGACATAATTCTTTCGCGTTTTGGAAATTACTCCACGTACATACGAGTATTTTTTATTCAAAACACTCATATTAAAGAACAAATATCGCAATATTAGCTTTGCATTTAAACATTAACGTGTTTCGTTAATTCTCTGTTTTCAGATCATTCACAGAGAGATCATGGCAAAGAATATCGTTGTTGACAGTCAGTGGAAGTGTAAACTCTCTTGTCTTGGTTCGTCAAGTGCTGTTCTTACAGATCTAAGATACAGACAAATGATGAAGGTAATGTCATATCATCAAATAAGGTGTCGTCATTCAGATACTAGAGATAGTGTCATTTTGTCGAAAGTTGCTAAATTTTCAGTAATGATTGTTAATGATAGTGACGAAGATGCAGTACCATCAAATGGGGCTTATCAGCAAAGATTGCTGGAAGTCAAAACATGCAGAATGACGTCATAGCTACATAGATCTATACAATAAATAAAACACCAGTCTCTCTCGCACTACACAGGGACACTTACCTATCCGATGGATGGCACCAGAAGTACTTTCAGGTAACGCTTACACAAGAGGACGTGACGTGTGGTCTTTTGATGTTCTTCTCTGGGAAATATTTATTTTAGGTAAGACTTTTCATTCTTGTGTATTTGCTAATACTGCAACATATACTCCCACGTACTGAAGACAGACAACAATATAATATTATATTAATAGTGATACTGGCTCAGGGATGGCCACAAACTTCAACTTAGTTTTTTATTAACTTAGGGTTTCAAAATGTTGTACATTATTCAATTGATATATTTTTACACCTTTCCAAATCCTTTCTTTTAGGAAGTGAGCCCTACGGGAAAGTCCTGAGGAAGGTATAAAGGAATTCATTCAGTCTGGGGGGACACTGAAGATCCGAGACAGTGCCCGAAGTCTTTGTTAGTCTGTCTTTAATGCGACTACAACTGTTAGGGTTTTCGACAAACATGGCATACAATATACGAATTTGGAATGGTTCATATCATTAATATTCGAATTAAGCAAGACTATCAATAAATTATATTATTTGATTTCTGGTCACAACCGGCAATTTTTTCATACCACACCTTGAACTCGTTGTAGTGAAACTATCACCGGGGATAACGACAATACGACAAGCCTGCATGTTAGATGACAAACAGAAAGGGGGTACAGTGATAATGTTCAAATAAGTGACTCATGTTTGAGCTTCAGCCTAAATTAGATGTCCGAGCTTAAGTTACGATTCAAACCATAGTCAAACGTGCAAACTCTTAGCCAAGTAATGTTTAAAGTAAGAAGACTTTGCCAAACATAATTTTTGTTAAAATTGTAAAATGGCTTGACAAATGACACAACCCTTGACTGTGTCCTCCCACATAAAATTCTACACGGAACTTATTTTTATTGTCAAACAGATAGCATGAAATAGACAGAAATTTGTCGTCAAACCAAGAATTTCAAAACTAAGTCTACGAACAGTTTTCCCCAATACATTAAGGCACCATACACGAACCCTAGCATTGAGGCATGGAGAATTTCACTTACGACGCTTTTATTTATTCTTTCACAGTCACAGCTCATGATACTTTGTTGGTCGGCGTCTCCGGATGAAAGACCGAACTTCACTGATCTTTCTTATGTCTTGAAGAATATTAAGTCGGGAAACAAAGTAAGTTGCCTTTCCTTCTGAAATAACGTACCGAACGCCAGTATTCGCCACGGAGTTAATATCACCAGTTGTTACTGCAATTAAGAATTGCACTTGTATCAACTTATCTCAATCGCTTCGCTCGGTGATTATTCCGCCAAATATGCTAATTTTCACCCCAGAGGTCTTATATCCACAACCAAATACCCTTGCTTGCCATTTATAACCTCTTATTATATTTAAAATCCAAATATTGCCGCCATCCCTGTATTAAATTTATGGAGAAAAAATAAAATTTTCGATTTTTGGAATACTCAGCCGGTCAAAAGTTTTCTTACACTAAGAGATTAAATTAAAAAAAAACCACAAATGGTAGACCAGGAAAGAATTGAAAAAGTTTGAAAGTCCGAATATTTGTCCCCAAGGCGCGTTCTACCTTAAAATTGACATTGTTGTGAATGTCTAGTACAGTAGATACAAGAAATGATATGGCACCACATTATATTTGCGACACGGTGTAAATTGTTAGGGTTTATATGCTTAATCTGCGGATAAAAGTCAGTTTAAATCTTGTAGTACCACCCGTGCAGTTTGTTGTCAAAATTCATGGAACTTGCTCCCAGTTGAATTCACGTGTTTAACAGAATTTCTACTTTAAAAATCAATATGAAAAACATTTCTATTTCAACAAAGTTATCAACTACACTGGTAAGCTTCTGAAATCGTGAAAATATGATGAGATCATTGCTTTTATCTTGTTTCAAACGCTCTTCTTATTGTGTTCTTAATGTATGTTTTTTATTCTTTACTTGTTGAATATTTTATTGTACAAAAGGCGCCATAGAACACTATTGAGCATAACATGTAACAAATTTATGGCTTACTGTCGGCTGCACATACAGCCCAGTTATTTCTCGGTACCTCAAATGACGATTTTGCCAAATAAGTGAGTCATAGTCAAAAATCTCAACAGGTCGACCGTTTTTAAATGTGGTGGATTTCTATTGGTAAACTCACAAAATTACATAAGCACACATGAACTTTTACATGACACACGATTGTAATGCCTAAGATGCCTAATAAAATGAAAAGATGATTCAGTAAACCTAGTTTAAGCAACAAACAAAGTTTTCCCAGGACAGCGATTATGTTTGAGGAAAAAGTATTCATGGAATCACTATCCCAAACTCTCAATGTTGTTAAAGGTCGAATTTCACACACCTCGACGTCAGTATCATGTAGATTGCCCATCTCCACTGTTGCGCGAATTCAATTAGTACCAAATAATGATGCCAAAAGACAAATGTCAAGACAACAGTAATAAAGTTAGTGGGAATAAACACACGAAACTCATAAGAGCAGCCGTATTCCTTTGAAAATCATCGACTCAAAAGACACTTCAAGTTGTCCCTTGTGACCTTATCATGTGACAGGGCAAAATATAATACAACACAAAAGTATTTGTCATAGACGTTGCCAAAACACTAACCCGTTAAACGGCTTAACGACACTGAGGCCCAGTGGTCGGACATATTGGTTATCTCAACAACAGGACACTCCAAGCAGAGCAAAGGAAAATTTATTTTCAATTAACTGCCACCACCGCCATCAGAAATTGCAATTTCTTGTTGTAAGGTTCTGTAATCAGGTGTCTTCGACAGATGAATCAAGTCCCGAGTAAGGTAGGGATCACTGAAAGGTTTTGTACTGAGCAGTATTTACATTACGAAGTAGACATCGGTCTCTAAAGAAGTGTTGCTTAAAATATTTGGCACAATGCAAGTAAAGTCAATTTTGCAAAACGACTTGTAACCATTTAGATTAAGGTAGAATGCGCCTCTGGGACAGATATTTAGATTATTAAACTTTTCGAATCTTTATTGATCAACCACTTATGGGGGTTAAAAATGAAGCCTTAGTTTGAAGAAAGGAAAAACGTTCACCGTCTTGGCTTCTTGAAAACCGACAATGTTATTTTCTCCATAGAGTCAACACAGTGATGGCAGCAATTTCGCATTTCAAATATCGATAAACCTTTGGTAATCTGTTTGGCTAGTACCAAACTTTGCACCGTGACCCCTATTTTTATTCCTGATATTTAGAAGAGAATAGTAGAAAAATTCTTTGAGGAAAGTATGAGCAATGCTCAAGTCTTACAATTTAGAGGTGCATACTACCTTAAAATAAATATAATAAACTATCACTCGTTAGTTAATCAAATGAAAACATCTTGACTAGCTAAGATTTAGGCTTTAAAATACATTACGATGGAATTTTTTCATGTCTAAAAAAGGAACTGGTGACATGTCAATGATTATTCGATAATAATCTCCAACATTTGAACTACAAGTCTATGAATTCTAGCGTCAAAATCTCTCGAAAGCTTTAAATCATATTTTATCTCAGCTATATTGTGCAGCCTAACATAAAAGGTCATCTCTTATGAGAGTCGGCTATTCAGGCTTTTAGCATGACAGTTGTAGTTTAGGCACAGTTATGTGGGCGGTCAAGCATCAGTGCAGTAGCCTGTATTGTAAGATTTACAATGGGCTTTTACCAGAAGAAAGGTTCACCGAACAAAGAGGTTTAGCAATCATGAAATGGACCGCGACTTTATATTGAATCCTTATTTATCTTGTTGATAACTTGCCAAGCATTCATTTCAAAACCCTTATTCTATTTTTAGCGATCGCTCGAAGGAATTGTCAGTAAGATCCCCTGGTTTCCATAAACCCTCGGGGATACGTTTCAGTTAGGCCAAAATACATGCAATGTAGAAGAAAAGGATCAGTGTTATAAAGCTAGAATCTATTATTGCATCATGGTTAATGTATTTTACGGAGAGTTATAATTTGTATTCTTAGACCCTAGAAATTAAATCATAAATTGAACATCTTGGGTAATTCAAATCAAACAACAAGCGATCTAACGGCCGATAAACCTCGGCTGTGTTATGTAGAGAATATCTAGTAGCGACACAATTGTTGTTTATGGTTGAAATGTATGATACCTCATTATCAGTGGTCTGACAAAAATGGCAAAAACAGCTGTAAAAATACACAATTGAAAATGTAAATCACAATGTGAACATATCATTTTCGTAAAAACTGAATAAAAGTGGACCACATAGTGACCCCTGGGATACATCTAATGATACTGGGCCCACTCAGAAAAGCGATTGTCAATAACTGCTCTTCTTTGACGGTTACGTCAATGCTAGTTTAACAACGGTAGAACTTGACCTCAACGCTGTAGTTTGAAACTAACAGTCTATGGTTAGCAGAGCTAAAAGCCTTACAGAAGACAGTGTAGGTGCTATCAACTTGTAATTTCTTGTCGAAACAGTTTTTAAGAAACCACCATAGGTAACACGATTGCCTGAGTAGAACGAGTCTGAATAAAGCCATGCTGGAGTTACATGTGTAACCTCCACAAATGTAATAATCTCCACAAAGTAATATCAACCACAATTGTAATAAAATGCACCCATAAATGTAATATCGCCCATAAATGTAACAAAAATCAACCATAAATGTAATAAAAACACCAACCACAAATGTAATAAATGGTAACCATAAATGTAATAAAAGAAACACCCATAAATGTAATACTTGTCAACCATAAATGTAATAAATCTATTTTGTCGTTGCAATTGAGGAATTAGCCCTTAAATATTGATCTATGTAATAAGGAAAGCAACTCCACACATTATTCATATCTTGATTGTTTGCGTTTTAGTGTGTTTGTACGTATATTTGAAAGTGTATTTTACGTTTCACTGTTTTGTGTATAGAACTGATTGGCCACGGCGAGACACAGCTGTAATATGAATGTCAGTGCAGTCTCTACTCCAGCATGAGAGTGGGGAAGACTGTATAACACTACGATCCTTTAACGCCGTTTTTTCGAAAATTGCCGTACTTTCTTAATCAATTGCCTCAAATTCGTCTTCAGTGGATAAATTGTGTGGAATAATCGATAGATTGTCTGTATTCCTATGTTGTCCCACTTGAAGTTTGTTCCTTCACTAGGGATGCCAGGATGTCTAATTTTGTTCTACTGTGTTCAAGGTATTGTTCGTATTGTTTTTTACTAGATTGAAATATATGTTCTCGTCACCATGTTTTGTGTCGTAAGTTTTGTTACAAGGTTTATATTTCTCTGATATTTGTTCTGAGTCATCTGTCATAAACTTTGTGTGGTATCACTGGTTGACGAGTTATTTTGACGCTTCCTTATTATGTAATTATCAGTGTCTAGAACTGCTGTTCCACTTCCATTATCTAACGGTTTGATCAGTACCTCGCCGTTTTCTGATAGCGTTCTCAAAGTATTCTATTCTGTGTTTCGGAAAGAAAACCTAGTTTCAGGAAAGTATGCAATAACATTACACTAGTCTTATTAAAGTTATTATTTACTCAGGGCATTGATAAACAAATGATCACATATGCAAGTTCAAGTTTATTACATTTATGGTTGAGTTTTATTACATTTATGGTTAATTTGTTTATTACATTTGTGGTTGCGGGTTGTTACATTTATGGTTGACTATTTTATTACATTTGTGGTTGATTTTATTACAATTGTGGTTGATATTACATTTGTGGAGATTATTACATTTGTGGAGGTTACAACATGTATGCTGTTTAACATGGTGAAATATATCATCAAAATCACTTTTTCAAACGTTTTACTTTTTATTGAAAAACAAAGTCAGCGTGGACTCTCTCTTGTGCCGCGCAACAAAATAAACGCAGCCAACGATGTTTGTTGAAAAGGCGTGTCGGCATTACCAGGGCTGACTTTTTTGAACGTGTTGTTTTCATCATGGATATATCCATGTCATGAAAAAAATGGAAAAAAGTTAAATTTCGATATTATCAATGATTTTATCCAAGTCAGAAACTAAAACACGCGTTTTCTGTCTTTGAGGAAAATAACTGACACTAAACACGGATAGTGTATCTGTAAAAACACAATGGATAGTTAATGTTGTGTGGGGGAGATTGGGGTTGGGGCAGAGGAGTCGGTCACACAGTGGATGACGGTGTGCTTGCTGTCGTCAGAATTTCACCTGGACGTTTATAATACGTTCGGTTAAGACGGTGGCATCAATTTATATAGGTAAGGTGTATAATGCTGACAATACGATGACAGCAATCTGTATTAAGCTGCTTGCTTCGGTGTTTGTTCGGTTGATGCTGTCCTATCCCTTCGTACGATGCTGCGTGTTCCCGGCCACCACAGCCCTGCTAAGGTCAGCAGACAAAACCTGCGACGTGCGGTCCCGATTCGGAATGTACATGAAAATGACTTTGTATCTACTTCAGCCGAAATGAACTACATTCCGATCTTTTAAGCAAAGGACAAAAATGCAGCTAACTAACCATATTTTTTCCAGGTTATTCAATAAGTAAGCAGAATGGATATTGTGAAATTAGTGGCTTCGTTTATGCTGACACTTGCGGGTAAGTTGTGATTGATATTGGGATCAATGACGTTGTTTTCTGTAGCGGCAGAGCACGTGAAGTAATTTGCCATGCCTACATGATAAAATGCAGGTTTGCCCAAGCGTTGAACTGATTTCACATCAGCGTATGCTCTTGTAGCCTGAACTGATTATGGCATGTACGATTACTAACTGAGATATAGATGTCCGAACAGATCGTGTTCAAAGTGCCTTTTCAAAGACAGATCACTAAAATTTCTTCTTATACGTTAGAAAATGGAAATTATTCAGAAATTTAAGGATATAACCATAGTAAAAATCGCTTGCGACTTAATATATGTGCTGTTACCGATGAAAAATTACTCGGACTCTATTTATGTAGCCGCTCCTCCGCCTTGTTGATTATTCACAATTCGAATGGTTCTTCCTTGTTGTTGCCATAGTAATAAGACATTTTACAACTCTTATTCTGGAAATTGAGCCAAATCCTAATCCAAATTATTTAAAATTTATTCTAACGTTAAAGACTTTCAATAACTAACGATACCATGTTTCTTCCAATCGATAGCGTAATTTTTATATCGTAATAAGATAAGTGCACTAAACATCTTTTGGATATCGTAACTAAACCATTTCAAAACCAGGGATGAATTACGTTTCAAACGCATAGACTTCAAAATAATTTCTGATGTTTATTTCTCGTTGATTCGATAATTTCAAATCACGATCGTCCTTTGTTTGTTATGTGGTAATTTTAAACTTACGAGGGGGCTATCTTATCGAAATGTAATAAAATCAATTACAAATGTGATTAATCAGTCAAACATTAATGTAACAGCACAGAACCATAAATTTGCAATACACAAACTGACCAAAGATGTAATAAAAATCAACTGTAAATGTAATAAAGAACTCCATGGTGTTTCACAGTCTGTAGAGCAGCTGAATGGCGTACTACTCCAACAGATGGTCAGTATGAAGTAGGTTCAGAAGTCATTTTGAGCTGTGAATTAGATAATCTCAATATTAACTTGCCTCCATCATGGGCGTTGTTGACAGAGGGCGCTGCCACAGCCACTGCAATTACTGACGGTACCAACATTGCAACTGAATTTAGTGATCTCGTAGAACTTGTTGGTGACCAGGTAAGACAATTGATATGATTTTACAAACAGAATATTTTGAATTTGAATCTGTTTTTCAGTGTCTACTTTGATATCATTTATGAACTCACAAAAATGACGCTGAGGTAATTCTCCTTTACACAGACTTATTACCTGCCAAAGTACATATTTTCATCGTGTGACTCAAAGTATGCATAATTTCATTGAATTCTGTAGTCAATAAATTAAGTGGATCATAGTGATTATCAGACGTCACCAATGATTGGCTTACACGATTACGATTATGATGTGATGTCACCAGTTAGTGGTGTAGAGGAATACACTATTGATCTCATGCAGATTTAAACCAACAACATGTTCATTTCAGAATAACGGAGAATGGAATTTGAAGATCAAGAGTATAAGCGTTGACCAACAAGGAGAATACTCATGTACTTCACTAGCATCAGATCCGCAGAAACAGTCTGCCACTATTAGAGTTTGGGGTAGGTCTTGACACAGAGTATCATACATGAAACAGAGTTCAATGCCTCTCAAGTCAAGTACTTAAACACCCATTAACTTTAATTGACCAATTTGTCAGTCATTTTGTTCCATGCATCAGAGTCATTATTTTTTTTCCACACATTTACAAATAGTTGCATGTTGCTCTGCCTGTTTGACTGATTCCGATCTATCTACGAATGAATTCAAGTTCAGACGTTACTTCAGTTGTCAAAAATAACAATACATCATACATACAAGACACTGTTGATAAGCTAGGGGGCATACTCCTTCGACGAGGTAGATTGGCCATATTAACGCAACACCCAGCATTCCAACCACGTCTATTTGTAGTGCATGAATTGCCCAGTGCAAACGGTTAGAGGTTGGACACAATAGGACACACCAGTGTCTGCAATGACATCTCCTAAGTTCTACTCGAAATTTTGCTTTTCCAAGTTACAGTACACTCTTCATGTAATCTATTAACTGAAAGACAAGGAGATATTTGACTGGTGTGAGATCAACTGTACTTTACTGAAAAGACAGTTGAAAACATGTCTGTTACAAAGAAACTGTGTGTGATCATGTTGCACTGAGGTCATTGCACACATTATGAGGCAAACAACTTAAGTTGTGTGTAATTTTTACCTATAAAAGTACTTTTTACGTCAAACTTAATCATGATTGTTTCATTTGTTCTACTTTTCGAGAAAGGTCACATTTCTTGACATAGCCAGCACATCTTGTAGTACACACCAAGGACGCGCGTAACCTCTTTAACATCTTGCTTGACACCAAAGAGGTGAACTTCAATACAGTACAAATAATATGGTTACTCTCAAAATTTTAAAGCGAATTGAGGCTAGCGGACCGCAAAATTAGGAATTGAACGTCATTTTTCAAGAAAATGTATTGCAATAGTTGAAACGTTCATTCATTTTTATAAAAAAGTGACTTCATCATCAGGTATGCTCGAGCAGTCCGGCAGTGATTGGGCTTAGTAGGAACAATTCTCTTATCATGGCTCGGTCCACGACTGTGACAGCCATCAAAACTTGATCTGGAACTCGAAACAGTTGAGTTTATCAAAACTCAAACAACTACAACAAGTTGTCTGAGGTTCAACTAAATGTAAAATATGTTACATTTTGTTATGCTATTTTCTAGGTCTCCCTCACGGTGACATATCTTCGATTTCCCTGATTTATCATAAGGCCAAAGTAATTAAATTTTATTTTTGCGTCCCCAACCGCGTACTAGGTTTTTAAGGTTTTCATGAAAACACACAAAATGTATTTGAATAGGAACTTTTAGGACATGACAGCTTAGCTTTTCTTAACTAAAACTTTGTTGCAATTTTTATTTGCTGCAATCAAATTACATTGTGTTAATTTTCTTGTGTGTGTTTTTCAGCCGCTTAGACGCGTACCTTTTCCCGTTAAGAGTTGACGCAAAACAAAGAATTTAATTACTTTGGTCTAAATGAAGTGTCAATCAACCAGTATAGCCTTATGCGTCGTTTGCCCTGCCGCCCATACAAACATGCACAATCATGAGCAAAACAGTTTTCTTTTACTATAATGATTTGAATCCTTAATTTTTAACTTCTCTAATTAAGTACTTCTGACTGCCTGTATATGAATGGATTCCCAAAAGAAAGCCTAATGTACAATGGTGTCAATTATGAACGCTAAAACTTAAAGTTTCAACGGGGAGACCCAGCAGTCAATCTTCAAAGAGATGGTTTTTGTTTTGTTATCGTACATACATTGCTAGTAATTGTGTGAAGTTGAAAGAATTACGGCCTAATATTCGAAACCAAATTAGTAGCAGAAGTTGGCGAGTACGGTTTTACGATGTGCCCCGGACATGTTGGTACTAGCACAGATGGTCAGCACAACAAGCACACACTGAGAACGCTGTAAACAAAATAACTGGATGCTGTGTTTGATGACTTTTGGTACAATCAGGCCAAAACAAGAAGGAAATTTCAATATCATGAACTTACATGTGAGGTTCCGTAAGACAGTACTCACGCAAATCTAAAATTTATGACAGTGTAGTGGCTTAAGTGCCTCGACTCGTCCGGAATTATTTGTGCATCGCATCGTTAAATTTCGCTGCAATAATTGCAGCCCATGGACTGTGCACTGGCTTCTTCTGTCCGTTAGCGATGTAACGCCAGCACTGCGGTCTTAGGTACATGCTTATGCTTGGAACATCTCTTCTAGCAGCTTGCTCTTTCCTTTGTTGGAAAAGAAATGCACAATGTCAGATGCAGAGAAGCGCGAGTTGAAACAAGCCTAAGCATTCCTTATCCCTTGTCACATAATTGTACATTTAGTTTGTGGCGGAAGGGGCCCACCGTGCACCCCTCCCATAAACCTACTACATGGGGTTTTGTTGTTCTTTGGAATCAGCTGAACTAGGAAACTAGGAAAAACATGTTAACATTGGATATTTTGGGATGCACTACCCGTCTGCACTGGTTTTTGACTTGCATGCGACATGAAAAGTGGCGAAAAATGGGTAGAGTATTGGTACTTTATCCTCCCCTACATTAAGTAAACTAGCATGAAATAGCACACACCTTACATTTCGGAAAGCTCAGATACTGCTCTTTCTAAGAAAAACCTATTTTAGCAAATTAAATCTGTGTACATAGAAAATGATGACTTTAAATGATTTTTTTAACTATTGTGAAATTTTTTACCCAAAATACCATTAACAATTGTTATTTATATTTTATTAACCAAAATGTTGACTGCTTTTTGTGTTTAAATTATTTATTTCGATATATTAAGCAAGAAATTAAGTGTTAACATTAAATATTTAACTATTTACTTTTTCTTTGGAGTCAATTTTTAATTGCGTGTATCTGTATGGGATGTGCAAAAGCTAGGGGTAGGGGTACAACATTATTTCCTTGATGAAGTAAAAGGCTTGAAATGCCATATACCTTATAGTAAGTTATGATTGATATTGGAATCAATGACGTTGTTTTCTGTGACGGCAGAGCACGTGAAGTAAATTTGCCATGCCTATATGATAAAATGCAGGTTTGCCAAGCGTTGAACTGATTTCACATCAGCGTATGCTCTTGTAGCCTAAATTGATCATGGCATGTATGATTACTAACTAGGATATAGATGTCCGAACAGATCGTGTTCAAAGTGCCTTTTCAAAGACAGATCACTAAAATTTCTTCTTATACGTTAGAAAATGGAAATTATTCAGAAATTTAAGGTCTTAAAAATGTAGAAACGTTATTTTTTATGGGAACAGTACCCATATCCTCCGTCTGATTGCATATAGACGTCAACCTTATTGGAAGCTTGTCCGGCATGAGACAGGAAATACCTTCACATTATTACGGATACCTGATACATACTATTTAATTAAGCAATAACCCACGCCGCAGGAGGGTATACACGAGATTTTGGTACAATGCGCGACATATAGCACGAGCCGATAGGCGAGTGCTATAAGGAGCTATTGACCAAAATCGAGTGTATACCCGACTGCGAAGGGGGTTATTGCTATTATATCATATCAACTTGTGTGTCTTTGTTCAAATTGTTGTCTTGTTTGAGTATTTTCGTCACTTTAAGCCCCAAATGCAGAAAATGGACGTGTGAGAGATCGATCGTCGGAAATTCTGCGCCCGAGACCGAGCATTTTTATGTTGGGATTACGTACACGCACACAGTATCGTACGATAAAGACGCATACGTTCATCACATAACATTTTATTCGCATGCAACGCGAAGACTATCATTAAAATACCTGCTGCAGACACAGAAAACAGGTCAAGAGTTCAAATCAAAAGAAAAGTAACAATTTTTTCGTAAATTTACATATGAACAATAGTCCTGATTTTTTGGCATACTAAAAATAGATTTGTCTCATTCTGTACTGCTTTAATACGCGTATACGGTATACGTCGACCGTCGCGACATTCAGAGGTGGTACAGTGAAGTTACAGGATGTATTTTTGATGGATAATTCGGACGTACCAGAAAACATGCAGTTTTGAAATAATCCAGACGTACGATGACTGCAATTGTGATGAACAGTTGTACAGTGTCTGTTGCCCGATGCAGCGAGAGCTGGACGCTGATATTGTTCGTAGCATTTGATGTCAAATTTTGTCGCAGTCGCCAGGAGTCGTCCCATTGTTATTTTGAACTTCTTGGTCTACATCGTTAGGACACCCTGGTCTGTTGCAGCCCAAACTTTGGTAAAGAATATCTGACATACCGTTACTGTGAGGAAGTGTCAATTTATTAGTGTGTGAACGAATACTAGCTTCATTTTAAAGAGCGGTAGATATATCAAGTCTCTATTCCCGCAATATCAAGAAAAGTGCAAGGTGCGCTGTCGCCTCAATGCAATAATTCGTCTACATCACACTCAAATGTGCTGCTTCAGAGATGTATTTTATCATCGATCCCAACTTATTTTCACCAAGAGGTGAGTTACAGACCCACACTTTATCTGTGTATTAAAATTCGGTATTGAAACAAAGCAGACTGTTTCGGTTTTTCGCGAGGGTCTATGGTACGTTCAAATGCAGCGAGTGGGAAATTTTCGAAAATGCTGATTTAGGGGCCCGTTTTACCACTGCTATCAGTGCTAAAACAGTATTTTAGCATCGGTGGAATGAGCTCTCGTCCAATCAGAATGGCGCATGGTAGCATGATATAATATAATATACAGTTTATCATTTACAAAATAATATATGTAATTCCTGTAGAATCCGTTCACCCTTAGCAATATGAAATCAATTAGACCTATGTATGTGACGAATCAAACATTCAGAAGTCTGTTTATTTATCCTTTTACAGTCAGTAGAGCAGCTGAATGGCGTACTGCTCCAACAGATGGTCAGTATGAAGTAGGTTCAGAAGTCATTTTGAACTGTGAATTAGATAATCTCAATCCTAGCTTGCCTCCGTCATGGGCGTTGTTGAGAGAGGGCGCTGCCACAGCCACGACAATTACTGACGGTATCAACATTGCAACTGAATTTAATGATCTCGTAGAACTTGTGGGTGATCAGGTGAGACAATTGATATTACTTTACAAACAGAATATTTTGAATTTAAATCTATTTTTCAGTGTCTAATTGTTATGTAGGTCATTTCCCCCACACTCATCATGACCTGAGTTCAATAAGTCTAGAACATTCTCAAGGTCACTGCCCTTAATGACCTCACAACCTTGAATTCAATTAGTCATGTTTGGAATGTTCTGGAAAATTGATTAGTTGTGTAAGAGAGATAATTTTAGAACAGTAATTAGCATGTCAATAAAGTTCTAGATTGTTCTTATATGCTTATGTAAACACATGAGTATAAATACTGGGACAGCAGGCTTGCAGTCAGACTATTGGGATTGTGTCTCTTGTGTGTTACTAAACTCCAGCAGTAGTCACTCTCAAGACTTTTCAAGACCTTCACTGCCAACGCTGGATTTATACTGTGGACTTTGTGCAGCTTCAAGCCTGCAAGGACTGTTCATTCATCCGACTGACTGTTACAACTCTGAGACTGGAGCTTTGCCGTCCCAGCTGAGATAAGTAGTCTGTACACTTTTAAAGCTTGTACTCTATCCCTGACTTAGCAATTAGTTTTATTTTCGTATTTAATTTTGTTTAAACATTAACTGCTGAGTTCACCCTTTTGTTCGTTTTCTCTGCACGTAACAAAATGGGGGCTCGTCCGGAGACGAATATTTTGAGCCGTTTGACAACATTTTGACAGCCTTTTCAAAACTACTGTACACTGTGAACTCAGCGAAATTCAATCATGGCGGAATTCAAGCCAGACAAATTTATGGAGGACCTTGATCAGGACACATTTAATTCCCTCAGAAAAGACAACCTCATAGCACTGGCAAATTTCCTTAAAGTAGATGTCAAAAGATCTATGCGCAAGCGAGAAATACAGTTCAAGATTGCAAAACATTTAGTTAATTCAGGCCATTTTGAGGAGTCTGCCCTAAAAGATTATGAACCTGAGTCTTCCTTTGAACTCAGAAAATTAGAGTTAGAAATACAGGCAGATTTGGCACGTGAAAAGTTAGCAATGGAAGAAAGACAGAAAGAAAAAGAATTACAAATGAAAGAAAAAGAAAGGCAGGAAAGATTAGAAATGGAAGAAAGACAGAGAGAAAAAGAATTGCGATTAGAAGAACAGCGATTGCAGGTAGAAATAAAACGTTTAGAGCTTGGACAGTCAGGAAAATTCTTCCCTTCAGACAAGTTTGACATCACTAAGCATTTCAGGTTAGTTCCCCCTTTCCAAGAAAAGGATGTTGATAAATATTTCCTCCATTTTGAGAAAATTGCTCAGAGTCTGAATTGGCCTAAGGAGTCCTGGTCTATGCTTTTGCAGAGTGCTTTGGTGGGTAAAGCCAGAGAAATTTACATTCAGTTGTCAGTAGAGCAGGCTTCAAATTATGATTCTGTGAAGGAATTAATTCTCAAGGGTTATGAGTTGGTGCCTGAAGCATACCGTCAGAAATTTAGGGATTGTAAGAAGGTGAAAGATCAAACTTACGTTGAATTTGCTCGAACAAAAGAACAACTGTTTGATCGTTAGTGTTCTTCTGAAAAGGTCAATCAGAATTATGACAAATTACGACAACTTGTTTTGATTGAGGAATTCAAAAGGTGCATCCGGAGTGACATCAAGACGTTTATCAATGAACAAAAGGCAGATACATTGGAGGTTGCTGCACGTTTGGCCGATGATTATTCATTGACCCACAAATCTTCATTTCTCAGCAAACCATCCCAGTCCTTTTCATACAGAAACAATGCAGGTAAATTTAACTCGTCCTTTTCATCCAAGAATTTTTCAAAGGAGAGTAGGAAATCAAATGACAACAGTTCACAGAGTTCAAGTAACACTCCCACATCATCAGATCCCAAGTCTCAATCTCCTTCTGACAAACAGTTCGGTACACTTTCTTGTAATTATTGTAAGAAAGACGGCCATTTAATGTCAGATTGTTTCAAATTGAAAAGAAAACGTGAAGGTCAAAGTGGTCAAAGTGGATCTAAGCCCACCGGCTTTATTTCTTCATCAACTCAATTAGAGTCTAATAATGTGTGTAACACATTTTCTGAGGTTAAAGCCCTCTCATCCCCAATTAATGAGGTCAAGGTCAATTCTTCTTAAGATAGCATTATGGGTATTTTCGAACCATTTATTCATGATGGTTTTATATCACTTTCTAGTGATTTTTCTTCCGCTACCCCTGTCAAAATTTTAAGAGATACCGGGGCTTCCCAGTCTCTTTTGTTGGCAGATACCCTGCCGTTTTCTGAAAAGTCATTTTCAGGTTCTAAAGTTCTTATTAAAGGGGTAGATTGCAATGACTTTATTCCTGTTCCTCTCCATAATGTCTATTTGTCTTCGGACTTTGTTTCTGGACCTGTGACTTTAGGTATTAGGCCTTTTTTGCCTTTTGAAGGGATTCACCTTCTTCTTGGAAACGACCTTGCTGGGGACAAGGTCATTACTAATCCACTTGTGACTGATAATCCTAGTTTAGATCAGAATCCAGAGCCAATAGAGGAAGAAATTCCTGGTAAAGAAAACTTCTGAGAATCAAAATATTCTCAAAAATAATGTCACAGATGTTGACTTAAATGACACCTTTCTCAGTCAGGTTTTTGACACGGATCATTCCGTTATCCCTCATGGATTTGAAACTTCCAGTAAAACTTCTGCTGACCAAAGTCAGACATTTTCTAGATCAAATCTCATTGCAGAACAACACAAAGACCCAGATATTTTGTCTTTGTTTGACAGGGTAGATGATGAAGGTAAAACTTCAGATAGCTCTGTTTCCTGTTATACAAAATCTGGTATTCTCATGCGTAAATGGAGACCTCCAGATGTTTTTGGTTGATGACGATTGGGCTATAAAACATCAAATTGTGGTTCCAAAGCCCTATCGTGCTGAAATATTGCGCCTGGCCCATGAAACGCCCTGGGCTGGTCATTTGGGAGTAAGGAAAACTTATCACAAAATTCTCAGTCACTTTTATTGGCCTAATCTCAGGCAGGATGTAGCACATTTCTGTAAAACTTGTCACACATGTCAAATGGTAGGAAAGCCAAATCAGACCATTCCAAAGGCCCCTTTACAGCCAATTCCTGCATTTCAAGAACCATTTCGTAGGATACTAATATACTGTGTTGGGCCCCTACCAATACCAAGATCAGGAAATGAGTACATGTTGACAATTATGTGTACATCAACTCGGTTCCCAGAAGCCATACCACTGAGAAATATAAAGACAAAGACTATAGTGAGAGCTTTAGTCAAATTTTTCACTTTATTTGGCCTCCCTAAATGTGTCCAGTCCGATCAAGGCTCCAACTTTATGTCTGGAATTTTTCAACAAGTAATGGATCAGCTAGGCATTAAACAGTATAGGTCATCCGCCTATCATCCAGAAAGTCAGGGTGCTCTTGAGCGATTTCATCAAACTTTGAAAACATGATTAGGACCTACTGTTTTGACACAGAGAAGCAGTGGGATGAAGGAATTCATTTTCTGCTCTTTGCTGTTAGAGAGTCAATTCAAGAGTCTCTTGGTTTTAGCCCATTTGAGCTTGTATTTGGACACACAGTCCGTGGCCCACTTAAGCTTGTTAAGAAGCAATTCCTATCAGACGATGATGATTGTCTGAATATTTTGCAATATGTGTCAAATTTTCGTACAAAACTCTCTAAAGCATGTGAATTAGCCAGAGAAAATCTTGAGTCATCTCAGCAGTCAATGAAAACCAAATACGATAAAAACACCTCAAAACAGAAGTTTGAACCAGGTCAAAAAGTTCTTGTTCTACTTCCAATTCCTGGCAAACCACTCCATGCTCGTTACTTTGGGCCTTACCTAATTGATAAGAAATTGAGTGATTAAATTACATCATAATAACACCTGACAGGCGAAAACAAAACAGCTATGTCACATAAATATGCTTAAGCCATATTTGGATAGGGATAATCCTACTATAACTCAGCCTGTCAGTGCAGTCAGTTCAAACCATTATGAAGATAGTGATACTGAAACTGACTTGAGTGAAAATACTCTAAACTCAAAGCTGGGCTCGGTCAAGCTTCAGAACTCAGAAATCCTGGAGAAGCTGGAGTCTACAAAGTTGGCACACCTCCAGCCAGAACAACAACAACAGGTGAAAGAACTGCTCCATGAATATAAACACCTGTTTAAGGATGTTCCAACGAGGACGAACGTCATCTATCACGACGTTGATGTTGGGGACAGTAAGCCTGTAAAACAACATCCATACAGACTGAATCCAACAAAAGCGAAATATCTCCAGGAAGAAGTCAAATACCTGCTGGACAATGACTTTATTGAACCCAGTAAAAGTAACTGGAGTTCGCCGTGCATACTTGTTCCCAAATCAGATCACAGTTATCGTATGTGCACGGACTTTAGGAAGGTCAACACTTTAACAAAGACAGACACTTTCCCAATCCCGAGGATTGATGACTGCGTCGACCGAGTGGGAAAAGCCAAGTACGTGACGAAATTTGACCTACTGAAGGGATTTTGGCAAGTCCCTCTGACAGATCGTGCTCGTGAAATATCCGCCTTTGTTACACCAGACGGATTGTTCCAGTAGAAGGTGATGCCATTCGGAATGAAGAACTCTCCGGCAACGTTTCAACGGATGATCAACGACGTCATATCCGGGCTAGACGGATGTGCAGCTTACGTTGACGACGTCGTCCTGTATAGTGACACCTGGGAGGAACACATCAAGCTCATGCGGAAGTTCTTTGAGAGACTGAGCAAAGCAATGTTGACTGTCAACCTTGCCAAATCTGAGTTTGGCTGGGCGAGGGTGACTTACCTCGGACATACTGTAGGACAGGGTGAGGTAAAACCTGTTGATGCCAAAATCAGTGCCATTTCAAGTTTTCCCATACCAAACTGCAAACGACAACTGATGCGCTGTCTCGGTATGGCTGGTTACTACAGAAAATTCTGTCCAAATTTCTCCACAATTACTGAGCCTTTGACTAACTTACTTAAAAGAAAGTAAAGTTTGTTTGGTCAGAGCAATGCCAACAGGCATTTGATACACTTAAAGCCATACTGCAAAGTGCTCCAGTGTTGTCTGCACCAGATTTCACTTTGCCATTCAAATTAGCTGTGGATGCTAGTGATACGGCTGCTGGTGCTGTTTTATTGCAAGAGGATAGTCATGGTATAGATCATCCTGTTTGCTATTTTTCACGCAAATTTAACAAATCCCAGAGAAACTACTCTACAATTGAAAAAGAGTGTTTATCTTTGATATTAGCTTTACAGCATTTTGAAGTTTATGTTACTTCTTCAAATCAGCCAATAGTGGTTTATATTGATCACAACCCTCTTGTATTTCTACAGAAATTTAAAGGCAAAAATCAGAGATTGCTAAGATGGAGTTTAATGTTACAGGAGTTTAATCTTGACATTAGACATATCAAAGGCAGAGACAATTTAATTGCAGACTGTCTCTCTCGTATTTAGAGTTTATTGTTGTTCACTTTCAAGAAATTTTACTTTAGAGTAAAACAAAATTTGAGTACTTAAATCCTTTTCAAGATTACATTTGTAAAAGAAAGATTTTTCTTTGAAAATTTTCTTTTTTTGAAGAGGGGGTGTGTTATGTAGGTCATTTCCCCCACACTCATCATGACCTGAGTTCAATAAGTCTAGAACATTCTCAAGGTCACTGCCCTTAATGACCTCACAACCTTGAATTCAATTAGTCATGTTTGGAATGTTCTGGAAAGTTGATTAGTTGTGTAAGAGAGATAATTTTAGAACAGTAATTAGCATATCAATAAAAGTTCTAGATTGTTCTTATATGCTTATGTAAACACATGAGTATAAATACTGGGACAGCAGGCTTGCAGTCAGACTTTTTGGATCGTGTCTCTTGTGTGTTACTAAACTCCAGCAGTAGTCACTTCTCAAGACTTGTCAAGACCTTCACTGCCAACGCTGGATTTATACTGTGGACTTTGTGCAGCTTCAAGCCTGCAAGGACTGTTCATTCATCTGACTGACTGTTACAACTCTGAGACTGGAGCTTTGCCGTCCCAGCTGAGATAAGTAGTCTGTACACTTTTAAAGCTTGTACTCTATCCCTGACTTAGCAATTAGTTTTATTTTTGTAATAAATTTTGTTTAAACGTTAACTGCTGAGTTCACCCTTTTGTTCGTTTTCTCTGCACGTAACACTAATTTAATATCATTTATGAACTCTCAAAATAAAGATGAGGTACTTCTCCTTTACATAGACTTATTACCTGCCAAGTACATATTTTCATCGTGTGACTCAAAGTATGCATGATTTCATTGAATTCAGTAGTCAATAAATTGTTTAGTGGATCATAGCTATTATCAGACGTCACCAATGATTGGCTGACAGGATTACGGTTATGATGTGATGATCTCATGCAGATTTAAACCAACAACATGTTCATTTCAGAATAACGGAGAATGGAATTTGAAGATCAAGAGTATAAGCGTCGACCAACAAGGGGAATACTCATGCACATCACTATTATCAGATCCACAGAAACAGTCTGCCAATATTAAAGTATGGGGTAGGTCTTGACATAGAGTATCATACACGAAACAGAGTTCAATGCCACTCTAGCCAAGAAATTAAACACCCATTAACTTTAATTGACAATTTGTCTGTCATTTTGTTCCATGCATCAGAGACATGATATTTGTTCAACACATTTACGCATAGTTACATGTTGCTCTGCCTATTTGACCGATCCCAATCTATTTACGCATGAATTCAAGTTCAGACCTGACTTCAGTTGTCAAAATAACGATACATCCTACATACAAGACACTGTTGATAGGATAGGGGCAGATATCATTCGAAACTTACATTTTATTATTACATATGTACCACAGTTTACTAGCATCGAAGCGCGCGCGTACTTAATGAGTATTTACCAATTTGACGCGGAACTCTTTTTTGTTTGTAGACACAAAAAATATCGTCTACAAGATTTCATTTCACCTTGGTTCGATGTTCTTTATAGTAAAATGCATGACATTACCGATAAAACTACGACAAAGAAAATTGCATGTACTTATTATAGTGTGAGGATGATTTTCAATATCCGGAAGAGCAGTTTCTTTGTCTGCGAAGCAAAAACATTGACAACAGGCGGGCGACATCCATTTCTAGCTCCAGGGATACACGGTGGCCGCCGTACCATTGCCGCCATCATACATCGAAACACACGTAACTGCGGGCGTAGCAGAGCCAATTAAACAGTTAACATTTTCGGAGACATTTTGCCAGTAGTTTTCTCACCGGACATTCCCTCTTTACAATAGAAAGTCACTTTTGCATGCAGTTTATTCAGTGCTTGTGTGTCCTACGCACTTTGATAACAGTGAGCGCTTGTGTGCCACGGTGACCACTGAAATTTGATCGTTCGACAAGTTACCTTTGCCGTATCTTACTCTTAAAATTCCGTAGAATCTTCGTACAGTTATTTGTATCGATCATTAGAAGAATTTCAAGCTCAAAATGTGAAAAAATCAAAAGCATTGTTCAAAGTTCTCTTCGTTGGGCTCACTGTGGCATGTTGCTAC
The DNA here is from genome assembly GCF_041260155.1 of Ptychodera flava. Lineage (NCBI taxonomy): Eukaryota > Metazoa > Hemichordata > Enteropneusta > Ptychoderidae > Ptychodera > Ptychodera flava. The sequence goes on from NW_027248279.1 coordinate 10,877,164, forward strand.
GTACGTGGGAGCGATCACAGAATACGAGCCCTCCAACGTTCCTCTTACATCATCCTTGATAAACAATAAACAATAAACATTAAACAATAGTTTAGCAAAGCAAAATAGAGGGTGTGGCGGCGTTGACCAATGAAAGTGAAAGCTGATTCGATGCCTCATTACAGTGATATCAATGTTATATATTGTAGCCCAAACATGGGACTATGTGCCCGAGGGTAGGTGACCATTTGCCCAACGTAAGGAGGGCAAATGGTCTCCTGCCCCGAGGGCACATAGTCCCTTGTTTGGGCTATAATGTTGTTATTACATGCCTCTCTTACTCAGTTTGCACCAAAAATATTTACGTTTATTGGCAAATTATGGTCAAATGCTTTATTTTCATTCTTGACGAAAAACGGTTAAAAGTAGAACGATTTTTATCATCAAATGGCGCATTGATATATTTAAACTACTGTTATGCGGTTTATCAATATTTTTATGCGAAATTTTCCAAAAACCGGATTTTCTGTACAAAACATGAAATTTCAAGACATTTACATCCAAAAGTTTTCAAGTTGAAAAAGGTTTCGGTTCACTTTCAGTCCAGTGATGACTTTGCGGCCCGCGATGTCATCGGCGAGTTACCATAAATCCTATGGAGCGCGCGATGTTCGATATATGAGGCATGTAATAATATATAACTCCGCACGGTCGCCCTGAAGCCTTGATAGACAAGTAGTACGCACGACTAATCGTCGATTCTCTCGATAAATGATGCAAATAAAAGATAGAATATATGTAATAATAACAGAACCCCATGGCCGGTGAGTGCAAGCGCACCGTACTGGCGGTATTTGCACTCGTGCTGCGGTGTATTCGGCTGTCCTTTCAAGAGTGACTGCCGCCGAATACACCACAGTACTCGTGCAAATACCGCTGGTACGGCGCGCTTGCACTCGCCTCACATGGGGTTCTGTCATAATATTTACCAATACTCATTTCGACGAGGTGGATTGGCCATAATAGACAGGTTTGGCTACACGTTTTATGTGAACGTGAACGCGTGAATCCATGTTGGCGTTGGCGTACACGTTCACTTGCAAAACTCCGTTTGGCTACGCGTTACGCGACCCGTTCATGTGGCACGCATAAGAAATGATTCTGCTCGGCTCGAGTTCCCGTAGTCTGTTTCTGCATCACAGAGACATCTCAATGGTTACCCGGTATGCCTCGAATCGACGAAGTTATTTCGGATAAAAATTCATAAATATCTTTGAGGATGTCACTATCATATATCCAACTAACAACGTACACGAATGATTCAAGTTTATATCATGTTTTGTTACCTAAAGATAAGAAAAAATTTACATGTTTACAAAATACGTGAAAACGGCTGTCTTCACTTAAATACGCGACGCCGGCTCCGTGTACGTGGAGAACGTACGCACAAGTCGATGACATCTCGCAGAAATTCGTGACGTTACGCATTCAAGTTCACGTAAAACATGTAGCCAAACCTGTCTATGAACGCAACACCCAGCAAACCAACCAAGTCTATTTGTAGTGCACGAATTGCCCAGTGCAAACGGTTAGAGATTGGACAAAATAGGACACACCAGTGTCTGCAATGACATCTCCTAAGTTCTACTCGAAATTTTCCTGTTCCAAGTTACAGTACACTCCTCGTGTAATCTATGAACTGAAAGATAAGGAGAGATTTGACTGGTGTGAAATCAGCTGTGCTTTACTGAAAAGATAGTTGAAAACATGTCTGTTACAAAGAAACTGTGTGATCATGTTGCACTGAGGTCATTCCACACAGTATAAGGCCAACAGCTTATGTGTGTGTAATTTTCACCTGTAAAGGTATTTTTTACGTCAAACTAAATCATGATTGTTTCATTTGTTCTACTTCTCGAGAAAGGTCACATTTCTTGACATAGCCAGCACTTCTCTGAGGTACATACCAAGGACGTGCGGAGCCTCTTGAACATCTTGCTTGACATCAAAGAGGTGACCTTCAATACAATACAAATAAGATGGTTACTATCAAAAAATTTGAAATCGAATTGAGGCTAGCGGACCGCAAAATTAGGAAATTCAATGTAATTTTTCAAGAAAATAAATTGAAATGGTTGAAACGTCCATTCATTTTTATAAAAAGGTGACTTCACCATCACGTATGCTCGAGCAGTCCCGGCAGTGATTGGGCTTAGTAGGAACAATTCTCTTATCATGGCTTGGTCCATGACTGTGACAGCCATCAAAATTTAAGATGGTTAAGATAGAACTCGAAACAGTTGAGTTTATCAAAACTCAAACAACTACAACAAGTTGTCTGAGGGTCAAATTAATGTAAATTATGTTCCATTTTGTTATGCCATTTTCTAGGTCTCCCTAACGGTGACATATTTTCGATTTTCCCTAAATTTATCATAAGGCCAAAGTAATTAAATTCTGTTTGGCGTCCCCACCCGCGTAGGTTTTTAAGGTTTTCAGCTCAGCTTTTCTTAACTAAAATGTAGTTACATTTTTTTTTTTGCTTTAATCAAATTACATTGTGTTAATTTTCTTATGTGTTTTTCAGCCGCTTAGACGCGTAACTTTTCCCATTTAGAGTGGACGCAAACAATAATTTAATTACTTTGGTCTAAATGAAGAGTCAATCAACCAGTATAGCTCATGCTTCGTTGGCCCTGCCGCCCATACAAACATGCACATTCATAAGCAAAAACGTTTTCTTTTACTATAATGATTTTAATCCTTAATTTTTAACTTCTCTAATTAAGTACTTCACTGCCTGTATATGAATGGATTCCCAAAGAAAGTCTATGTACAATGGTGTCAATTATGAACGCTAAAGCTTAAACTTTCAACGGGGAGACCCAGCAGTCAAGCTTTTTTCTTTTGTTATTGTACATACATCGCTAGTAATTCTTTGAAGTAGAAATATTATGGTTTAATATTCGAAACAAAATCAGTAGCCGAAGTTGGCGAGTACGGCTTTACGATGTGCGCCGGAAATGTTGGTACCATACCAATGGTCAGCTCAGTCACGACAAGCACACACTAAGAACGCTGTAAGCAAAATAACTAGATTCTGTGCTTGATGACGTTTGGTATAATCTTTCCAGAACGAGAACGAAATTTCAATATCAGGAACTTACATGTGAAGTTCCGTAAGACAGTACTCACGCAAATTTAAGAATTGTGATAGTGTAGTGGATTAAGTGCCTCGACTCGTCGGGAAGTATTTATGCATCGCATCGTAAAATCTTGCTGCAATAATTGCAGCCCATGGACTGTGCACTTGCTTCTTCTGTCCGTTAGCGGTGTAGCGCCGGCACTGCGCTCTTAGGTCACTACATGCCTATGCTGGGAACATCTCTTCTAGCAGCTTGCTCTTTCCTTTGTTGGAAATAATGCACAATGTCGGATGCAGATAAGCGTGAGTTGAAACAAACCAAAGCATTCCTTATCACTTGTCAGGTAACAGTAGATTCAGTTTGTGGGCTGGAGGGGCCCACCGTGCACCCCCCTCCATAAACATACTACATGGGTATTTTCTTCTTGGGATCAGCTGAACTAGGAAAAAGATGTTAACATTGGATATTTAGGGATGCACTGCCTGTCTGCACAGGTTTTGAAAGGTTATGCAAATTACCTATCACGTGATAGTTATGTAAATAATGGTGACACTATGGTAACAAAAATGTTCCCCTATATCTAGGCTTTCCGAAAATATATAATTTACGGGGGTTCTGAGCTTTTTAACCATTAGAGAATTGTTAGCTTAAGTTAGTAAGGACGGGGACTATGTACGAAAATCGACGTCTGCACAGGTGTTGCGCACTATTTATGTCGTAACAGAGTGAGCTAAATATCGCAAAAGGAGATTATTTGCGACATCGTAAATTTAGGCTGTGTTACGCATAAATGAAGGTAAACGTATTAACTTGATCATGGTTTGTTATGAATGATCAAATTAATTATGTGATGATAAAATATTGTAAATTTTCATGATATTGGCATCGATGTGATCGATTTAAGAAGGTACCGTAAATGGACTGGACCCTGCGTATCATATCGCCATTAGCCATCAAACTACGTCGCGCTATCAGTGAAACTATGTCGTTGGTCGTGCCAGTCGGCTAAAAGTCACAGGTAGATTCACTACCAAAGCAACACAAAACAGAGCCAGAAGAGTTTGTGAGGCCCTCAAGGATAAATGGCAATCCTCTAGTCATGAAAATTTAAAATCTGATACTCTTGTCGAGTCGACTGCGGCCACAACGGCTGACGACCATTGCTATGTTTGCTCGTGCAACTCGGTCCGGAACCCATATGAAGTAGTCATATGTGAATATGATGAAGTCTACGATCCTTGGCGGCCAACAAACTACAGTGCCACAAGGAGAGATGGTAGGCGAATTGTTGATCTTGGTATCCTTGCAGATGTTCAGAGCACAATATATTCAAAATTCAGAAAAATGACAATATTCCCTGACAGGTTTTGAGCATGATCCTTACTGAAATTATCAAAATGGGAGAAAAAGGCCCCTTTGTAGTTGAAAAAGCATGGGTAAGGGGTAATATAGGACCCCCTAACTCAAAAAGTAGCACGGTGACCCCCCTTTTTCTGTTTATTTTTGTTGACATAATTGTTCAGAGCACAATATATTCAAAAATCAGAAAAATGACAATATTCCCTGACAGGTTTTGAGCATGATCCTTGCTGAAATTATCAAAATGGGAGAAAAAGGCCCTTTGTAGTTGAAAAAGCATGGGTAAGGGGTAATATAGGACCCCCTAACTCAAAAAGTAGCACGGTGACCCCCCTTTTTCTGTTTATTTTTGTTGACATAATTGTTCAGAGCACAATATATTCAAAATTCAGAAAAATGACAATATTCCCTGATAGGTTTTGAGCCAGATCTTTAGTGAAACCAGCAAAACATACGAACAACAGCCTGTCAGTAGTTGAAAAAGCATGGGGTTAGGGTGCCTTACGAGCCCCTAACTCAAAAAGTAGCATGGGAACCCCCCTTTTTCTGTTGATATTTGTTGATATAACTGATCAGAGCACAATGTATGAAAAAATCAGAAAAATGACAATATTCCCTGACAAGATTTGCGCATGTTCTTTGCTGAAAGTATCAAAATGTGAGAAAAGGTCCCTTAACACTTAAAATAGCATAGGTTAGGGGTACTTTAGGACCCCCTAACTCAAAAAGTAGCACGGGAACCCCCCTTTTTCTGTTTATTTTTGTTAATATAATTGATCAGGCCACACATATGCAAAAATCAGGAAATTGACAATACTTTTAATTTTGAGTAGACCTCCACCTTAACAGACAAAGAATAGGAACTCGATAGCTGTTACGGTCATGTTTTGAACAGTACCGCAAAATCACGATTTTGCGACCCACATGCATTTTTGTAAAACCTGTCTCCTTGTACGTCATCTACTGAGCTTTAACATGACCTAGCTTATGGGGTATCATTAGAAAAGTGAGTTATTCTTCTTGAAAATGGTATATTGCAATATGCAAATATCTATTGTTTCCATTAAATAGGACCAAAATTTACCCATACCCAAAGTTTTATGTCGTAAATTACTGTCAAAACTAATCTAAATTCTACCAATCATTTACCTAGACATAATACAAAGGGCAATGCTATCTATTAAATTTGTTTAATTTGCTACATACAGTTGTTAGAAACTTGAAATAATCTTTTGACAGAAAAAATATTGAAATGTTGTAGCTGTAACAGTCATATTTGGAAGGGTACCGCAAAATCACAGTATTACCGACTCGCATTCGTTTTTGTTAAACCTGTCTTCTTGTAAGTCATCTGCAGAGCTTATTATTAACATAACGTGGCAGAAGGGGTATTATTAGAAAGATAATTTACTGTTCTTTAACATTATATGTTGCAATATGCAATATCTCCTGTAGTTTTCATGAAATAAGACTATAACTTACCCATACCCCAAAGTTTTATGTCGTAAATTACCATCAAAACTAATTTCTAACTCTACCAATTTTCTTTCCTAGACACATTAAAAAAGGAAATATTTTGTATAAATTATATTTTATTTGCTACAGTGACATGTCAAAAATATTAGGTAGACTTTTAACATACAAAACATTGGGATTAAAAGACTGTTACTGGCACTTTTGAAGGGTACCGTCACGTCACAGTATTACTGACTCGCACATGTTTTTTTTTTAATGTGTCGTCTTGTAAGTCACCTGCTGAGTTCACTTTTTACTTCAGCCTAGCTAATTGGCTTGCATTGGAAAGACAATTTATTTTACCTTAAAGTGACATAATGTAATATAAAATATCTTTTATAGATTTCATGGAATAGGACCAAACCTTACCCCGTATCCCAAAGTTTTATGTCGTAAATTACTGTCAAAACTAGCATTTAATGTCAATAAATTTTATAAAAAAGACAAACTTTGTATGAAGCCTATTTTATTTTTACAGAAATATTTTCAAACTATAAAAGTTACCATTAACAGGATAATCATTGTGATTAAGTAGCTTTTAGCATCATTTTTTGAATGATAGCAGGATATATGTGGCTGAAACCCGTGATATTTTAATAAACACGTTTCAATGAAAGTTATCTGCCAACCTTTATTTTATACGTAACCAAGATTGTAGGATATCATTACAAAGAGTTTTTTCGCTATTTATTTTAGTATATCATAAAGTGCACTATCATCCTAAATTGTCATGAAATAGCAAAAAAATTCAAAATTGTCAAAAAAATCATTTTAAAGTCATCCTTTTTTATTTACATAGATTTATTTTTCTAAAGTTGGTATTTCTCAGAAATAGCAGTATCTGAGCTTTCCAAAGTGTAAGATTTGTGGTAAATCATGCTAGTTTACTTAATGTAGGGGACGATATAGTACCCTACCCCTACCCATTTTCTCCATTTTTCGTGGTACATGCAAATCAAACACCAGTGCAGACAGGTAGTGCATCCCAAAATATCCAATGTTAACATCTTTTTCCTAGTTCACGGTGGGCCTCTCCAGCCCTTTGGACTAATTACACCTTCAGTTCAAGATAAATCTAAGCCAACGTTGACGCCCTGGAAGGAAATGGTCAATTTACATCACAGTCACTCCACGTGGAGGGACTGTGATTACATGTTATACTTGGAAATGGTTGACAAGGCCTGCTCTGTCGGTGTACTCCCTAATGTTTAATTATCATTTCACTGACCGGGTATTCACCACAGAGGGTCATTTTTGATAGTCAAAACAACTAATTAGTTAATTAATGGCGAGTTTTAGTTTTGATGACAAGTTCAAAAATAAATGCGTACGTTTTGACATTCATACCTATTGATCACGGATAAAAGCGAATTTCCATCGGCTGGAAAGATCATGTACGTTTAACATGCAATGTATTACAAAAGCAAACAAACACAGCGACTTGCCTGTGGGGCTTTTGACAGTTTATACTATTTTGACCTTCATGTACCTGGTAGATCCTTACATCTATTTATCATTTAATCATTGCAGCCCCTGTGAAGTCTGTGGCGCTGACTGGTGGAGAGGATAGTACTACGGTTGAAGTACCCAAACCTGATGAAACCTTCACGTACACCAGAACATGCAAAGTGGACAATGTTAAACCAGTTCCCAAGTTAACCTGGACATACTCTATCACATCTGATAATAATCTCAATGTCGCTGGTGAGCTACCAGAAGATTTTGTCATGGGACCTCTTCCCGATGATGACCTTCCGGAAGGTGGCATCAACAACATCAAGGTAGACACCACATCTTCAGAAAATGGTGACAGTACCAGCAATGTAGCAAGTGTCCTTACTGTCAACTACACCTCAAGTTCAGATAACGATGGTAGCGCTGATCCAAACCTCAAAATTGTAGCCACCTGCAAAGTCTCACAGGACCCATACGTTGGTGACACACTCACTATGGAAAGCAGCCAACTTACAGTACACGTTATACCACGTAAGTACCATTTCTGTCTAAGCATCTGTAAGCACGCTCTCATACACAATGGTTTCAAGCATCCGAAAAATCTTCTAAGCTGAAATTAGGACCTTTCCATTGCTTTGAAGGGGTAACTCAAACAGAAAGCTCTTGACGTCAAGACAATAAATGCTGTGAATTCAGAAATGTAATTTATGTGTATTCTTTCACTCACTCTCGAAATTTTGTGTCAAAGAGCAATACCCTTCTTCCTGAGATGCGGAGGACATTCGGTTGATAGTAGCCAAATTTCAAAACTAAGGCAAGCCAACCAACCTAAGGCAAGCCAACCCAACCTCTTGCACAATCTGCTACGAGGTGGTTCATGATGTGTTGTGTCCACTAATGACATCAATATTTTCTTATAATATGACAGTAATAATTAAAAGAATGAAAAGACAGGAATGTTATACCTATATATCCCTTTGACATCATTTGAATACTTTTCAGAGGGAGCAGGTTACTCCGATTTTTGTTTATTTCACACCCTCTTGTCGTTGGTTGTGCTGACCATGACCCTGTTACCCTATTAACTTCGACCTTGTCACACTTCCCCTGTGACATGACAACATTTGAAATACAGAATACAACGTGCCTGGGAGAACTGACGTTTTTTTCTGTGAGAAAATCTGCTGCTTCAATACAATAATTTATGTTTTTTGATTCGCAAACTGCAAGCACCACGGCCTAGCGCCGTGGGCAACGATTTGCCTTTTACAATAATACGATGCCTGACTTTTAGTCATGGAGGGTTTTGGCAAATGGTTGGTTCTCACCAGCATCACTACCTTCTACTAAAAACCTTCCGAGTACTGTGACCATCGAGAAGACACGACAACGTGCTTTAGAGATAATGATACAAGTTTTTCCCCTCAATTGTTTGCCAAAATAAAGGTCAGAGGAAGTCGAGGTGACCAGTGTAGAGGGTTGGGGTGACCATGGCAGACAGGATGGAAACGATTGGCCCCTTTTTTGGAAACAATAACTCAAAGCTAGTTGCAATATTGTTTGTCCGCAAGGAATTCAACCAGAGTCGACCGCGACTTTACAATGTTTAGAGTTCGTGATTCATCGATTTTTGTTCTCGAAAAATAGCGTAACTTTGCCTGCGGTAATTTTTTAGGCCTATGCTATCCTAGAAATCGTGTATTACTTTGCATAATGTACGTGTACATCAAGATGTCATCTGGCATTTGCCCGGGGCATTTGCTCCGTTACACGAACGTTGGCGCATTGTAGTGTTCCTCGCTCACGCCACGGTCAACCAGAAAATAATTCACAATTTGACCATTTCGCCCTGATAATATTCCAAAAAATGTTCAAAATTTTAAACGCATAAGCATTATCGAATCTTCTTTGTTTGTACTTGTGATAAGTATAATGTTACCTGATATATTTCTTTGTTCAGCTCGAAAAAAACACTCCTGACGTACTATTATGTTGTCAACACTCGTCTTCCATTCGAGTTGACAATCATTGTGTCACGAGTATTTCCTTCACTGGACGAATAAAGATATTAGGGAACAATGTGTTATTATCCTCTGTTGGCTTTATTAATTAGATCAAATCATATATGTCTAATAATACATACTCATAATATCGATTCTCTCGGTCCATCTGATAAAATGCTCACTAGACTCTCAGAGTAAATAAGCAAATACGCTTGTAATACAATCTTTTATCAAACTTCTTTTACGCCAACCACTGGAAATGCTTTTGGCCGAGTTGATGTATTAATGTGAATTTCTCATAGAATCTTATCGGTTGACAAAACTATGAATACATGAAACTCGAGATCTTCATATTACCTAACACACTTGATCTGTCAAATTGTTGTTTGGTTGGCTGCTAGGCTGGTTGACTGTTTGGATTGTTGGTTGGTTGGTTGGTCGGACGATCGGTTTGTTTTGATTTAGACTTCCGTTTCATGTCACTTTATTTTATGTTGTATGCTTTTAATTTAGAAATCAGCCATATATCTTAAAGACCGATGGCGTTCCAGTTCAATGTTCAGGATGTTTAATGGTGTTATCGTAATATATGGAACAATCACTAAATTTTCACTTATTACTAGATGGTAAACGTGTAAGTTGAAACATTACCTGAAATAATAATATATTTCTTCAATTCATCCTATGTACTATGTATGTTACTGTTGCTAAAAATCTCTGATATGCGTCGAATAAACCTTATACTCTGTGCTTTTTACTGTGATCACACGAGTTACAGATAATTACGTAAGTACTGAATTTAGATCCATAATGATCAGAATTGAATTGAGAGTGCACCTCAAGAAATACCCTACAACCTTGTTTAAAGTATTTTCTTTGTGTTTTTATTTTTTTAAACTTTACATTAACTTGTATTTGTTTAATTTTCTTTACTTTTATGTTCAACTTTTTTATCGGTGTTCGTAATTCTAGCTTTTATCAAACTTTCATCTCAAACTTTCCTTTTTACAGGTGTTCCTACCACTACCACGGTTAATCCTTATACCGGTAAGGAAACTTACACTAAGTCCTCATAACCAAAAAGAATAATATACAAACTATACGACAGAGATAAATTATACGTTATATTTACTTTTTGTAGACTCTTCTTGGGATTACTTTACGTTCACATTTGCATTTCTTTTAACTTAACTATGTTCGATTTGGACGTGGACTGTTGCTATTATTCTTTCCAATTTGTAGTTTCTCTTCATACACACCTAACAAAACTGATCTATTATCATTTGGCTGGCAACATGGCTTTATGATTGTTTGTTGTTTGGTCGGTCGGTCGGTCGGTCGTTTGGTTTTGAATTAAACTGTCGTATCATAACATTCTATTTAGAAGTGTACACTTATAATCTAGAAATCAGTCAAATATCTTTAAAGAGCGATGGTAATACTATGTGAACACATTATGGAGTATGATGTCAATAAATCAGTAATTTGCATATTTAATACACATTCATAATAAGGTGCGATATGTCAAGAAATGCCGCATCAAATGGGATACAGAACTTGTTTTTCAAGCAATGTCACGACATGCAAAGATGTTATTATGTCAATTCATTGCTTATTTGCATATTTAATGAATTTTCGTAAGATGGCTGATAAGCCAATACATGGTTCATCAAATTCATGACATTTGGTACAGATGTTGTGCTCACATAGCTTTAATAGTGAATAGAGACATTTATCAGTGTTATGTTAATCATTTTTTAATTTGCATAATTAATGAACTATCCCGATTTGAGTGATATGTCCAGAAATACTACATCTAATTTGATGAAATATGGTAAAGAAGTTGATCTCACAGTGCTGTAGTACAATTCAGTGACACTTAGCAGTGTAGTTTAAATTATTTTTTAATTTGCATACATCATAATTGGATAATAAATATTCGTTTTTAGGATGAATGTCAAGAAGCACTACATCAAATTTTATGACACTGTGGTACGGTGAAAATCTTTTAGTGTTATAATAGAATGAAAAATGTTTGGCAAAATCCTGTCGATTAATTACTACTTGAATAATTTAATGACCGTCTGTAATTAAAGTGGCAGCCCAGACTGATTTTACGCTCTTTACCACCATTAAGCTTGTTCTTGGTCATTAAGCCTCTGTATTGCAGTATTTTTAATCATAGACCCATTTTAATGGACCAGTAATCAAAGTTCCAATTAACAAGTGGGGCGTGTGTCATCAACTGTGACTTGTTAGTCTTTCCTTTTTTAAACGTTTATATTAACGTTTATAAGTTTTGTTTTCTTAGCTTTTTATTTATTGGTGTCCTTAACGGAAGCAAATGTCAAATGTGCATTTCAAACTATTTTGTTTACAGATGTTCCTACGGTAACAACTGCAATGGGAAACCCTTATACTGGTAAGGAAAATGACTTTAAGCCCTCATAACAAAAAAGCAAAATCAAGAAATGATTCGACTAAGTACAAGACAACCATGTTCTTGTTGATTATTCTGATGAGTATGTCACTACTCCTGAGGGAGGCACAAATATTCATGATCTTTCAAAAATGTAGCAACTCCTGTCTATGTGAGACATATTTTAAAATATACATTATATTAAGTTCTAAATAAAACACTCTTCCCAAGATAACTTTAACGTTCATATTTTCACATTTGTCTAAACTATATTTAATTGGACGTGGACAATTCCTGTTGATCTTTTCAATTTATAGTTTTACGTGACGTCGACTTCAAGGAATTGTCTGTCTGTCTGTCTGTATATGTCTGTCTGTCTGTCTGTCTGTCTGTCTGTCTGTCTGTCTGTCTGTCTGTCTGTCTGTCTGTCTGTCTGTATGTATGTATGTATGTATGTATGTATGTATGTATGTATGTATGTATGTATGTATGTATGTATGTATGTATGTATGTATGTATGTATGTATGTATGTAGTATGTATGTATGTATGTATATTTAAGTTATGTGAGTGTGTGTGTGTGTGTGTGTCAATATGTGTCTATGTGTATGTATGTGCGGATTTATGTCCGCCCACATAATACTCTAAAATGTTCGCACCATCTCAATATTAGGTGTATTGTTGCATCCAGGGGTGGAAATGTGAATTTTACCACATGATCATATCAGTGTAAAAAATATGCAAATTAGGTAAAAAAGGACAATTCTGCAAATTACTAAAAAAATCTGTAACCACAGCCAGATTTGGCTGTTGAAATGCTATAGCTGTATTGTACTATTTTGGTCAACATATATATTCTTCCCTGAAACTCGTCATCCAATTGCGTTGAAAATGGGTAAGCATGATCACAGGATTAACCCGTGTAAGATTTGCTGTAATTGTGAAGAAATTTTTAAATTTATATTATTTGGTAATTTTTTCCAATATTTGGTACTATTATCACTTTCTTCCAAAGCTCTTGTTGGATTGCTTTAAAATTTTTATATGCATTATATTAGGATTAACGTCTGTCAGATTTGTTAAAATTTTGGTGAAACATTTATACATTTGGCATTTAGGTCAAAATATCATATTTTTAATCAATATTCTGATTGCAATGAAACTTGGTATGCATGTAGCTAGGGGCAACCTGGGTTGAGTATCTTCAAATTGTGACAAAACACGCAATATTGTATTTTCTCACAACTTTTACTGTTTATTTGTAAAGCAATTGCCTATTATCTCGTTCTAGAATATTATGGCCAAATTGCAAAATTTTGACAATTGCTGCCCATAACACCTTAATGATGTGTGGGTGCATGTTGAACTGTACACGGGAATTTGTTTGAATGAAGTTAACATTATGTTGGTGATGTCTTTCCAGGAACACACGCAAAGAGCTCCCAGTCAAGTAATCAGTCGTTTCCTTAAATACTATATCATGATAAATTACTAAATATTGCAACAGTAATGCCATGTTGTACATTATCACCAGATAGCACATTTACTTTGGTATGGTAAATTGTATCACTTTTTTATGTACAACACTGCATGGTATTGTATATATGTGTGTGTCTGATGAAACATTTGCAAACCATAGCATGCTTCGCCTTTGTATTTGATTACATAACAAAATGTGTTCAAATGCACTTGGCATTATGAATATTACAAGCTATGGCCCATTAAAGCTATTAAATGTTGTATTTCAAACTATACTCTTTACAGATATTCCTACCGTAACCCTTACGACGGGAACTCATTATACTGGTAAGAAAACTGACACTAAGCACGCATAACCAACATGAATAGTGTAGAAATGATTCGACCAAAAGTAAGACAATTATATTCTTGTTAATTAGTCTGATGAGTATGTCATAAATCCCAAGGGAGATAAAAATGAACATGATCTTTAAAAGGTGTGGTGTCACCTGTCTTATTGAGAAATATTTCAAATGATACATTATATTTCGTTCTTAACAGACTCTTCCCGGGACTACTGTACATTAACATTATTGCATCTCCTCTAATTAAACTATGTTCAATTAGACGTGAACACTTCCTATTCTTCTTTCCAATTTGTAGTTTCTCCTCATGTGTTTTTCGTTGACACGTCGACACAAGAAAATGATTGACAACTCGCACACGGTGTATCGATAGTATTCCCAAAGTACATCAAAAGTTTAAACGCAGAACCAGGATGAAAAACATCTTTTTTGCAAACAAATACAAAGAATCTTTTGGTTTGTTGATGTGTTAAATATATTATTAGCTAAAAATTTCCTTCGTTTAGCTCAGAAAACTCTCCTGACGTAATATAATCTATCAAAACTCGTTCTGAACTTTAGATGACAGTCACTACGTCACGATTATTTCCTTCGCTGAACAAATAAAAGTATATATGTCGTCACCCTCTGCTTGCTCAATGCCCAATTACACCTATTCATAATTATCAGGTACTTGGTCCATCTGAAAAATAAATATTACAAGCCACTTGGAGTAAATCATAACAAGCACAAGAAAACTATTCGATTATAAAACTTCTTTCAAACCAACCACAGGAAATGATTTTGGCCGGATTGATGTATTTATGTGAATTCCTAACAGAATATGATCCATTGATAAAGCAGTCCGAAGATTACATGAATACGTTGAACTCGAGGTCTTTATACCTTTCACTCGAGATCTGTTGGTTTCGATTTAAACTATCGTATCATAATTTTTTTATTTTATGATATATACTTATGGTGTTTAGAGGGTTTAATTTTGTACTCGTAATATGTAGAACTATCCTTCAAACTCCTCTTATTACTTAGAAGCAATTACGTAACTCGAAAGATTATTCGAAACAATAATATATTTTGCAAATTCATTTTAGCTGGTTGCTGATGTACGTTGCTTGTTACTATTACCAATAATTACTGATGTATAGAGTATTACTCTGGTAGACCTTGCCTATATACCACAAATGTGCATCTTAAACTATTCTGTTTACAGATGTTCATACCGTAACCACTGCGACGGGAAACCCCTTTACAGGTAATGACACTGACGAAAAGAAGTATCTGGAAATTATTTGATCTTTAGCAAGACAAATAAATTATGTAAATAAGCCTGATGAGTATGTCATTACTCTTATGAGGTAGAATCGTTCAATATCAAATACCCATGCCCGTATCGGCTTCCTCCAAGATAGTGACGTTTACCGTGAAATATCAGCCGTGATCTTTCACTTCACCGTAAAACATCGAAATATGTACGATAAACGTCATCGGTTTTGGAGTGTTCCCTAACTACATTTGCAGTTTTATGGTAAACAACGTAAAAAACAAAATAGCTGACGCTCTCCGCCTGCAAAGTGGTGTTGCCGATGTAAAAAAAATGAAGAGCTTTGAGGAACACGGAAATTTCTGGCCGTTAAATACGTAAATAAGATATTAAAATTTTAATGTTTTCCTAGGGTTTTTCTGTTGAAGTTATTGTATTTTTAGAAAGCTCCAGCAAACATTCTGCCGATCGCACGGCACGGTCTAGTCTGGCAGAGACCCTGCGATTCGAGTTCTTCCCTGTTGGAACACGCGCGCGCCCTTCAGAGACGCGACGCGAATCCCAGGGTCTGGACCACTCTCGAACCAGAGTTCTTATCGCGCGTACGCTAATAATGGTTTCTACTCCGGAATAAAAGGGACGCGATGCGTACGCCGTTCTACATACTCAGTACGCCCAAATAATCACGTGATGCCGTACAAACAAATCCACATGTGTACTAGCGCGTATGGAAATACACGTACGTCTATGCGCGTTTGCGCACATGGCTTTGTTTGTACCGTGGTCGATTCGAATTCCGGGTTTGGCCTATTATCGGCGACAGCGCAAGGAATTGTGGGAAAGACACGCCGATAAGAACTCTGCGGTGGAGATTGGGTCTGGACGTTCTTGCAAGCGACCGGTCGGATTTCTGCCTGATCCGGGTACTTTATAGAACTCCACACAACCGTTAATCAAAACAAAAATGACAAGTAGCATAGCCAAATAAAACGAAAAATGATAAATAAAAACATACTACGTACATAAGTCTACCAGCTACTAGTATATATTCTCTCCGCCCAGTTAGATAGGTTTTCTTTTGACGTCACTACCCTTATGAATATTCATATCCTTGCAAAAACGGACAGTCGCTGTGTCTGGCAGCGCGTGCTCACAGCTGCACAGCCTTCGAATGCAGGCCCATCGCGGCGCGCACAAAACAAGGCACAGCGACTGTGGAGAGTCTAGGCACGGTCTAACTCCGAACAAGGTAGCGAGCGCGTACCATGATAGTAATGTCGCGAGCTCGACTTCTGTTGACATGGCAACTCTTAGTGTAAATAAACAAAATGGCGGCCCGTCTACGTACCGTAGAACTATCGAGCACAATCGAAAAGAGGAGAAAATTAAGGCAAAGGAAGTTTTTCCTCATAATAGCATAATCTTCCTCCTGTTCCACGATTTTTAATGAGCTCAGAAGAACGTCGGAGAGCTCGCGCTGGTCTACTCACTCTCTACTGCACTTGCGAATGTACACGTAAGCAACAAGCGAAAAAAACTTCGAAAACGTAACCCTTTATCTTTTGACCTTTTGAACTCGAAAGTCTTCCAAATAGTAGATACAAATCAACACGGAAAAGATTATCATTATAAGGTAACTGATAACTTGCTACAGCTTCCGAAATAATATGAATGAAACTTGCAGACGACATTTTTGTTTATAAACAAAAGTATTTCCGGGTCAAACTGGTAAATACTCATTAACATAAAGGAATGGCATAATGTTTATGGTATTGCACTGCAGTGCAAATACCGGTAGTACGCGCGCGCTCCAGTGCAGGTAAACTAGGTACACATGTTATAATGTACAATCCTGTTTTTATAATTTGTTTTGTTTTCTTAACTTTTATGTTCAAATTTCTTCAGTGCTCCTTACCTACGGCGTATACCAAATATGAATGTCAAACTGTTCTATTTACAGATATGCCAACCGTCGCAACTGCAATGGGAAACCCTTGTTCCGGTAAGGAAACTGACGCTTAATGTGTATAATCAGAAGGAATCTAGATAGGATTTGACCGACAGCAAGATAGCTTTCATCCTGTTAATACGTCTGATGTGAATAACGTTACTACTAAAGTAGATAGGGACGTCCTTTGGCTTTGAAAGACGTCTTTGAGCTATTGGTGAAATATTGTCATTCTTTACATTATATTTATTCCTTAAGAGACTCTACAGGAGATTACTTTGAGGTTCACATTATTGCCTCTCTTTAAAATAATATGTTCCGTTGAACGTGGATGAGGCTGACATTCAGCGTTTATCTGCGTAAAACCGAAGTATTCCTTTTTCCCCCATCTGTAGATTTTCCTCATCAAATTTGTGATTGCAGCAATACGTTGTTAATCGTCTTCGGCTGCCTATTTGCTATTGCACTGGCACTACTGATCTTGACGATCAGCCTATTGTTTATCAATGGTCATGGCTTTAAAGTTCTATTGAAAAAGGTAAGAGACCAATTTCATTTGTTTTCTTTTTTTAGACTTTCAACATTATGGTATTTATATCAAACAAAAATCGCCAACTTGGGGGAATACTGACGACAGAAACTTACAAATCTTCAATTTTCTTGTACGTTACCTCAGCGATGCACATTTTATAAAATTTAAATGTATACACTCTATTATTGTCAATACGTTTTGTTTAATAGAAGCAAATCGCCAGATTTCTCAAAAACGCCGTCGCATGGTATATAATATATGATGATCAATACGAGGCTCTTAAGATCTCATTTTATATGTTAAATATTGATTTACATCGCAATATTTATCAAACAGTCCTCATCTTTGACAGAGAGCAACATATGCAATCATGCAGCTTATAACCAATGAAAGCAAAACATACAAATAATGAAACTATTGTTTATAAATTTGAAGTTGTTTAAAGCATCAGAAAGGGTAATTTTGTGCTCTTTAACAGTTTTAAACTATTTGCGGTCTTTTATTGTTGTGTTTTATTTTTATCTTTCAAAATGTTCAGAAATCAGAAAATTTGGCAGAAAGTACATGGCAGGGTCTTCAAAGAGACGCTCAACTATCGCCATGCACAAGTGTAAGTTCTATTACATTTTGCCTACCGGTTGACAATTACATGCCCCTACACTTAAGACGTTGACAGAATGTTTATAACAGTATACTTTAACAGCAAGAACTGTTCAAATTGAATTCAAGGGAAGGAAAACCTCAAAGGATTTTCCTTCAATTTTCAACACATTTACCCTGTTACTGGGTTTGACGAAAAGAAACGACATGGAGACAAAGGTTTGGCCAAAACCAGGGGCGATGGCACATCACATCATTGTCACGACCCCCTCACCTGAGTCACTTTCAGATTTGAATGACCTCAGGGGAAGGTAGCATGTTACCAGAGGATGCACGTACTGCCACAGCGTGGGAATCGAGGCGCCTTAGCGGCATGGCAGGTGGTACAGGGTCCCTAAGGGATTAAACCGCTCTCCGGGCAGCGTGATACCCGGCGCCAACTGCAGGCCCGTGACAGTAATCCCAAGGAACTTTATTGAGTTTAAGTCGTCCAAATATGAAAAAAGTAACATTTCTCTTTATTTGTGAGCTACTACCCGGCAGCAATGTTGCATTTTTATTTTTTGCATTTTTTGTACGGTGGAGGGTGACTGGGAGTTTACGATGTGTACTTGAGCGTGGTGGGATCTTGAATGACGGGTTCGTGACGTTGAGATACAGATATGCGAATGGGTGATGATTCATGGGATATAACGCAAGTTGATTAGAGAGCAATGAATGAGGGAAGGGAGCAGGCATGGATTGTGTTACATCTAGGGTAAATATAGTGAGTGATAAGGCGGATCAATGTGTTGTGGCGTGCACGAATCAGTGGTCTTGGCCTTGGTCTCCACGCCGCCTCTTTCCACCGTAAATCATGATTATAGTAGAGCAATAATCACCTATAAAACATACGATCAACACTGAAGTGCCTCATTCGTTTGCATTATACGAGTTATATATTTTTAGGACATATGTTGGGCAAAGATAGTCACTTCTCACGCTATCAACCAGCTCCTCTCCATGAGTGGACTAGTCGTATTTGGCAAGGAATGTTCCAATGCAGTAACTTTAGCTTTACTTTTGCGAAGACAGCGATTTTTTAAAGACTGTGTCTAAGATATTTGGTAATTTTATTTCCACGTAGTTACACATTGAAAACACAGGCATAACTGAAGGTTCTGTGCATATCGAACTTGACATGGCATCTAAGGACGCAGGTCTTGAAGAACCGAGCAATAAGCCAGACGATGTGAGCATGAAAACTGGGGATGTTGTATGGGAATTTCCAAGAAGTCGAATTTACTTGAAAGACATCCTTCGGAAGGAGCGTTTCAGAAATATCGTGTCTGGGGAGGCTTGGTTCATTGGCGGGAAAGATGGAGTTAGCAATGTCATCGTTAATGTCGCCAAAGGTAGGAGGAAAGATGTTTTTGTTTGACCAGCACCTATTGTAAAATGAACTATCGGGACAAAGACACATCAACATAATACAATTTTAAAGATAAAGCGAAAAATACCTTAAGAAGATTCTCTTTTTTACATAGTTGTATTATTCACTCTACAACAGGAGACAAACGAGACTTCAAAAGAGAAATTGAGGTCATGGCGTCATTGACCAAAATGAAGGGAATAGTTGGATTTCTTGGCTGCTGTGTTAACGAAGGTGAGATACATAGATCTGAAATGCCGATCGCTTTCAATATTTTAGAATTTTGTTTTATGACTTCCTTTCCAAATCACACTTTTTTCGCAAAGTTAAGAAAGTGCGTTTACCAACCATGTTCCAATATTGATGATGTATGTCCTTATACATGATTGAAGAATTGCTATTTGGTATAATATCATCGTCAAGAAATAGATCGTTTGTTAAAATGGTGACTGTTTTCTTGATAAACTTTTGAAAGCTACATTTTCGGACATTTCTATCATAAAACATATTATATTGTTACAGATCCCATGTACCTAATCACAGAATATACCCCAAATGGGAACTTGCATCAAGTTCTAGAAAAGATGAAGGATATTGCTGACTTAGAAGTCGAGGGTGTTGACTGGTGACCTTTGCCCTGAATGTGGCCCAGGGTATGCAATCGCTTTCGCAGAAAACGGTGAGAAACTATCTCCAAATGCCCAGAATAATCTCTAATTAAAGTTTGTACATTTTTTTGTTTCCGGAGATTGTAAAACCATGGGTATACAGTATTTCAAAAATCACTATTGGCAAGGAGATTATCAAAGAAGAGCACCACCACTTGTGAACAGGTTTTATAGCATAATTATTGCGGTGGTTACAGTTTTTTTGAAATAACCTAATTTTATAACCTTTTTTTCTGTTTTCAGATCATTCACAGAGAGATCATGGCAAAGAATATCGTTGTTGACAGTCAGTGGAAGTGTAAACTCTCTGGTCTTGGTTCGTCAAGTGCTGTTCTTACTGATGAAAGATACAGACAAAAGATGAAGGTAACGCAATCCGGGATGTTATGATACATTTCTGGTTTCATCTACGTTTATTACAAACTGTTCTTCAGATCCACCATAAAAAATACCATTTATATTTTCAATTCGTACATTTATTGAGATTTACAGTTAAATCTAGCATCTTGCGTTATTTTGCTAATGGTAATCTATTTTTGTGCCGTTAATTTTACTGTGACGCTTCAGGCAACATTTCCAGTGATTGCGCCGTTAAAAAAAAGATATTCAATATTGGACAAAACGTGGAATGTACTAACCTCAAAGTTTCCTAGGATGCATGTTTGCGTTTTCATGGAATGCACTAATTTCAAGTGCAATATGATAGTAAGTCAAGTTACGACCCTACTGCAATATCAGTTACATTGACTTTTTACGCTAAATTTGCATAAAAATGCATTTCGTATTTCGAAACATAAAATTTATCAAAACGAACTCAATTTTGACTAAAACATGCGTTATGTCGCTCTTTACTGGACCATCATCGAATTTTACTCCCAAAATAGGCGAGTGGCTTATCAGTGACTTATTACTATATATAGTATATAGGATACTGTATTCTTTTTGTCTTCCTCGCACTCTTGCCTCTTTGCATAGGGATGCTTACCAATCAGATGGATGGCACCGGAAGTATTATCAGGCAACGCTTATACAGCAGGAAGTGACGTATGGTCGTTTGGTGTTCTTCTTTGGGAAGTGTATTCATTAGGTAATTTAGATAATCTTGTCAATTTCCAAAAATTTGCAATCGCAGTGTAATAATCTAAATAGCGACAACGGGAAAGTTGTTTAATGCAATTTGACTTGAGAACATCAACGCTTCTACGTTTTAGTCTGTCATGCTTAATAGTGTTACACGTCGTTTTGATACCAGAAACAGAGTATGACTCATTCACTTATCTTTTTATTGCAGTCCTATTGATGATGTACTTTAGGATATCAATTGATTCAAATAGAATACTATGTCTAAATACTAATCCCAGACGAAAGTCATACCTTTTTCCGCAATGAAATTGCATAAAATGTCATGTAATTCTTGTAATACGGCTAGTTTTCTTGTAAAATCACTCTTGTATGATAGGTTGTACTCCTTATGAAACCGTACAAGATGATGACGTAAAAGGTTTTATTCAAGGTGGAAAGCGGTTGGACATCCCAAAAGGTTCTACGAATTCCCGTAAGTTTAATTTTTTATCGACTTCGAAGGTCATTGAATTCTTCTCGACACAATGCTATTTATAAGCTATTTGAAGTATGTCCATGGTTTGAATAATGGCCACTACAATCTGTATACTTACAAACTCTTTCTGTCTTGTATTTTTACAGTTATCAAATTATGAATTCATGCTTCGCGGAGATACCTGATGACAGGTTACAGGTCAATGACCTCGTCAGTAGTTTACAGCAGTTTCAGGCAGAAAGCGGGAAAACGTGCTAGTAATCAAACGGATGAGGTGAATGTCGACATTTGGAATCACTCAGCTGATTAAGTTCGCAGATAATAGTCCTGAGAATTTTACAGATATTTTTAGAGAAATAACACTCTGTACGTGGACTATATTTCTTTAATATTCAGCATCACATACATAGGTGAGCAACAATGATTTAATTTCAACCATAATTTTATAGAGTATAATGTGTATCAATAAAACATAGTGTGTAGATAATATTGTTGAAATCGTAAGAAAGATGTTTTGTATGTGCAAGTAATAATATTTCATGTGAAAGACCTGTGATGGTATTTTCAAAGCCTAGCATGCATTTTATCAAAGGAAAGAATGATGATGAATAATGATGATAAGAACACATGCTACTGGCGTAGATCACGAAAACAATATCGGCATTTGTATTATTTTATCTAAGCACTTTTGCGATAACTGTGACGACATACTATTGAATTGAGCTCTTGACATCTTAACTACTGCTTGTGGAAATGCTGTGACGTGTAATTACAATTTTTTTTTCTGAAAACCGACACATTTTTATCGCCCTCATTTTGCTTAATGTAAGTGTGCCACCCCAGTCAGCTGCTTAAAATGTACTTCCAACAATCAAAGCTGCTTATACAACAGAGGTAGCCGATACTGATACGGAAAATTTATCCTAATTCGTTGAAATTGATTTGACTTTGATTGAACTTGTGGTCATTGTATGCTTCATTTACAAAGTTGTTTGATCATGTGGCAGGAATGTACTTTGTTTACTCGATGTGTGAAATATTGTTGCATAAACACTAACAGTTCAAATGCGAGTGTTGCTGGGCATCGAAAATAGATGAAAAGGGAGTACCTCTTGCTATTCAAATATAAGCTTTATATTATGAAGCCTTTGTATTGCGGGACTTCCCTGAAATTTTCAATGGTAGTGACGAAGATATAGGCAATGTTTTGAATGCCGATAAGAGAAATAGTAATGACAGTGACAATAATTACACATCCTGCGTGAGTGGGATAAGCTGTTTGTACCGTAAGATGACGGAGTTAATTAACGCTACGGCCCATGACGATACGAATGTAACACGACTTTGGAATTTATTAAGTGATGCTTGACGTACTACCGTTAACTTTGAGAGATACTTGGTACTTATAACATGTAATTTACATAACTTACTTAGATGCCGTACAATTTCGTCATGATATTTACCTTGTCAGCACGCTGTTGGTGCTTTAATAAAAATCCATAGAATTAGTACTATAAATAGACATGGTTAACCATTGTAATGTTGTATTGTATAACCACGTATGATTAATGAGGAATGTAGAATCGTGTATTTTGAGTATTATTAGATGATACATCACTGTATGATATATACTCGAAGATGATTTTATATCCGTTTGCCTTAAATTTCTGATATTGATGAAGTTATTTTCTTTTAAACTCAGAAGTAATTTTCTCTGTCCTTTCCTCACCCCATGTATACTTGTCGTCAGCAGGTTAGGGTACGTACTGTAACTATTTTTCATATTTTCGTTCAGCAAGCAAGCTGACGTTTAAAGTATGCTAGAGTGTCATAGTCTAAAATTCTTTTCATCGAATGATTGACTATGACATCGACAAAATTGAAACGTCACACCGAGTAATTAACAGAGCCTCCATTTCGACATCCTTTTCTAATTTTAATGTAATAATTTACACGTCAATATTTTTGACGTCGTAAATTTTAATCTTTACGAAAGTAACGAGATCACTCAAATGTAGAAAGATTTTTAAAACCGGATTTGGGGATAAATAATGGCGAAAGGGTTGATGTAGGAGTAATAAATCACTTTCTCATTGAAACCAACGACTTATTTTTGATTTCTTTTACAAACGCTGCCATGTGGACGGGTTATCCCTCACAGAAATGTGATGTTTAGCCTATGCCCGTGTTGATAGCTGCTATTGATTCCACACTGTACCATATTTCTCTCCGTGACTGGTGACATAGGACCGTAACCGTTTGAGAGAGAGAGAGAGAGAGAGAGAGAGAGAGAGAGAGAGAGAGAGAGAGAGAGAGAGAGAGATTTATTCACTCTTTCATAAGCATTTTGTTCCCCCTGCAATGCAACTCGAAATTGACACAAGAAACCCAGATTTCTTGCAGCTTTTAGTGGCCAGCGGTACCACTGATGTGCGAGCCCCGCTTTCTTTAAATTGTACGTCACTGATATTCGTGCGATTTGAAATTTGAATGAAAACGGTCCTAGTATTGTTGGATGCCGCCAAAACGAATTTTGAAACCAACCCTGTGTACACTGAAAAATGGTATTTTTGAAGTTTATAAATCGTTCCAGACGAGTGTGCGTCTCGTATTAGCGATTCTGCTGCTCCTCGAAAAACATTTGCTCCATGTTGATTTCCAAGACATTCGTCTGGACGACTGACAGCATGGTGGTCCGGACGATGGTGTCTCCACTGAGACCCTTGAGGTACACAGGAAGTACCTTTACTCCAGGAGGGGAAGTGGCCATTAAGGGCAACACGCTGCACTCTATGACTAAGATAAATGTCGAACAATCCATTTTGGACGAAATCTGTTGAAAAATAGAACGGTTTTCATCATCGAACGACGCACTGATGTATTTAAATCACTGTTATTCGGTTTATCGATTTTTTTCAGCATAATTTTGTAAAAACAGTATTTCCTTACAAAAAGATGTAATTTGATCAATTTTTTAATCCTGAATTGTCAAGCTGAAAATAGCTCCGGTTCACTTTCAGTGCAATAATGACTTGAAAATAGTTCCGGTTCACTTTCAGTGCAATAATGACCATGTGGCCCGCCACGTCATCAACGAGTTACCATTGAATCCTATGAGTGCGCGACGTTCGATATACGGGGCATGTAGTAAAGGGACATCTCTCTTAGCAAGATCAGAGTTTGTGGTTACATGTACACATACACAGACACACAGACACACATACTCGCTTTATGAAAGCAATGAATAAATAGCTTGACTGTCGCATGTTCAGACTGAGACTGTGTATATGCACACGCGTATATGAATTATGATTATCATAAACAACATCTTAGTCGTAAATCATCATGTAAATTATTATCAAAATCGTCAATTATCATTAAATGACGCACCTTCACTGCTAAGTACGCATGTGAAAAATAATTCAGTACATTGTTAAAACTTGCTACGGGAGAAGAATAGATCCAATCGTTCAGATGCGGTGTACTGGAAGTTAGAAAATTATACTGACTAACGTTCCGTTGAGCACTTCTATTTTGATTTACAAGTTAAAGAGAGCGGGAACCCTTTGCTTGAGTTGCGTTTCCATCATTTTTGGACATCTAACGAGAAGTACACAACTATGCTGTAAGTCTCTTTACCTAGTAAATTAACCTCTTTATAATAACATCTGTTGGTTTGTAATATTTACATCTTCAAGGGCAGTAGACCACTGGGTTCAAGAAGACGGTTTTCGTTTTATATGCATATAAATAATTACGAATTTATGTATACACTATTTATAATTATACAAGAGGCACAGTGCCATGTCTAGTACATCAGGAGTACTTGACATAAACTTTGTCGTGCTACGATTAGTATTCAACAACAAGATACCATACGATAGTTGGAGCCTTAGCACGTGAAAAAGTCACCATACCGAGTCAGAGTTTTGACAAGTCTTTCCTAAATTAACCTACTGCTCAAAACTCGCTATATTACTATCGTTTTATGTATGTTGAGTGTGAATGTGACTTTTAGTTAAGAATGCCAATGAGGAAAGGATAGCCTAATATTATAGAAGCGTGTGTATACACTCCAGATCTCGCATTTGTACACTAATATAGAGAATTTCCTGTTGAGATAGAAGTGAAAATGTTTTATCACTCAGAATGCATTGGTTTCATTTTCCGAGTTGTACAATCACTGATAAGAACGTTAACACGTACTGCGATTTTATCTTCGACTATTGTATTGTTGAAAGTTTCAAGTTGTAATTACAATGTGAACGAAAGTGGATAAAGTATTGGGAAATCTTTTACAAGACCATAACGTAATAATCTGCTGATAACAGAAACTAGATGAAAGTGAGACACTGTGACATAAGACAAAACTTTTATTGCTCTCCATTGTTTGATAAGGACAGCATAAAATGTAATTAATATATTTAAGCCTATAAGGCCGAACAAAAAAAAATTGTGCTGTTCCGATAACCCGATCGCGACTTACCCTAATTTTTGGCCTGTCGACCATTAACTTTATAGAGCTACGTAAACACGGCAGTAAAAAGAGAAAGGAAAAAACGTAAAATTATGTATCGTAACCTGGCATTTGATTTTTGCTTGAACGAGGACGTCTGTTAGGTTTTATTCTTTTAATATGTATGATACGTTTTTCTTGAAATGTTGTGTTTGATCGCAATGAACCCCTGAAAAGTGCATATTTAAAAACAACAGTATTTTGGAAAAAAGTCCCTGCCGACGTACCTGCTCTATTTTTGAAAACTATGTTATCGGAACAGCACAATTTATTTTTCTTATTTTTTTTTTGCCTAACCATAAATATTTTATTCCTTTACCACTTTCACCAGCTGACAGACAAAGTGTGCTATTCATGATTTTTTCAAACTGTTACATGAGATAAGCAAAACAAAGGTACTAAAATTCACCTTACGACGAAGTCATGCTTAACGAAAGATCATAAACTTTTACACAAGAGTTGAATTAAATCAGCAAATCTGACCAAAACTTCAATATGAATAATATATTTTTTAAATATGTGTACTTAAGTGTGGGTTAAGTTTTGATATGGCTGCATCCGACCACTCATACTTTTTCAGATCATTTGATAAGTGAGCGAAATGGATATTGCGAAGTTATCGGCCTTATGTTTGTTACCACTTGTGGGTAAGTAATGTTAAACATTGACAATCATGGCGTAGTCTTTTAGTCCCCACGGACACCGTCCGGGGGGACTTATAGGTTTGGTCATGTCCGTGCGTGCGTGTATGCGTCCGTCCATCCGTCCGTTCACGCAGATATCTCAGAGACTTCTGGAGCGATTTCGTTCAAACTTAGTACAAAGATTATTACTAATGCCATACATATGCACGTCGATTTGTCTTGTGATCCGATCCAATATGGCCGTGTGGCGGACATTTTATTTCCTGTACTTGATGTCGCTGCATATGTTCACGAAAATTTCTCAGTGATGCTAGGAGAGATTCCATTCAAACTTGGTACATAGATTACTCTATATGTTATACATATGCACATTGATTTTTGTTTTGATTCGGTCTAAAATGGCTGCGTGGTGGCCATTTTGTTTCCTATATTTGACGACTGTGTGTTCGTTCACGTAAATTTCTCAGCGATGCCGGGCGCGATGGCGTTGAAAGTTGGTACATATATTAATCGCTATGTCATATATATGATTTGATCAAAAATGGCTGTTTTCTTTCCTGTATTTGATATCCATCCACAGGGATGCCAGGAATGATCTACAGGGGTTCCAGGATGGTATTAATATTTATGCTATGTCCATGCATAGGGGCTCATGAATGCAGATATCTGAGATATGCCTATGCTAATTCTTTTTGAACTTGGTACAAGGATACTACACTATGGCATACATATGCAGGTCCATTTATATCGGTGTGGCATGCATAATTAGTGCTAATTTGCATAATTAGGGTTAAGAGTGCTGTTTCTGGTACAACTGTGCCAAATTTGATGAAACTTTGTGCAGATGTTTTTAGGCCCCACGGACCCCGTCTGGGGGACTTGTAGATTTGGTCATGTCCGTGCGTCTGTCCGTGCGTGCGTGCGTGCATGCGTCCATCTGTCCGTCCATCCGTTCAGCAGATATCTCAAAGTTGCCTGGAGCGATTTCATTCAAACTTGGTTCAAGGATTACATCATACGTCATACATATGCACGTTGATTTGTTTTTTGTGATACGATCCAATATGGCCGCCATGCGGCCATTTTATTACGATTTTTTCATGTACAGAGCCATAACTCAGACATGTTTCAACCGATTTTATTCAAAATTGGTACAAGGACATTGACCTATGTCATACATATTCATGTCAATTTGTTTTGTGATACGATCCAATATGGCTGCCGTGCGGCCATTTTGTTACGATTTTTTCATGTCCTTAGCCAAAACTCAGGCATGTATCGACTGATTTTATTCAACTTGGTACAAGGACATTGACCTATGTCATACATATGCACATCAATTTGTTTTGTGATACGATCCAATATTGCCGCCATGCAGCCATTTTATTACGAGTTTTTCATGTACAGAGCCATAACTCAGACATGTTTCAACCGATTTCATTCAAACAAGGACATTGACCTATGTCATACATATTCATGTCAATTCGTTTTGTGATACGATTCAATCTGGGTGCCGTGCGGCCATTTTTTTACGATTTTGTCATGTCCGTAGCCAAAACTTAGGCATGTCTCGACCGATTTTATTCAAACTTGGTACAAGGACATTGACCTATGTCATACATATGTATATTGATTTGTTTGTGATACAATCCAATATGCGGCCATTTTATTACGATTTTTTCATATACAGGGCCATAACTCAGTCATGTTTCAACATATTGTATTTAAAATTTGTACAAGGACATTAATCTATGTCATACATATGCACATTGATTTGTTTTGTGATACGATCCAATATGGCCGCATGGTGGCCATTTTGTTACAATTTTTTCATGTCCTAGCCATAACTCAGACACGTCTCAACCAATTTATTCAAAATAGTTACAAGGACATTGACCTATATCATGCATATGCACATTGATTTGTTTTACGATAAGATTGAATATGGCTGCATGGTGACCATTTTCTTACGATTTTTTCATGTCCGGAACCACAACTCACACAGGTCTCAAAGTTGGTACAAGGACATTAACTTATGTAATACATATGTACGGTTTTTTTTTCACGATATTATCCAACATGGCCACATGGTGGCCATTTTGTTATGTTTTATTTCATGTCGAGAGCCATAACTCTGGCAAGTCTCAACCAATTTTATTCAAAGTTGGTACATGGACATTGACTTATGTCATACATATGCATGTTGATTTTTTAGACAGTAAGATCAAATATGGCTGCGTGGCGGCGATTTTGTTACGATTTTTTCATGTACAGAGCCATAACTCAGACATATTTCCACCAGTATCATTCAAAGTTGGTACAAGGACATTGACCTATTTCATACATATGCACGTCAATTTGTTTCACGGCATGTAGCAGTATCATGTCAATCACTGAATTTTCGTAATTAGGCTGATATGTCAAGAAATACTGCATCAAATTTCATGAAACTTGGTACAGATGTTTAGTTCACATTGCTTGAACGGTGAAAAAGAGATTTATCAGCGCCATTTTAACAAATTTGTAATTGCGTACGTAATGAACGTTCCTAATTAGAGTGATGTATCCACAAATACTGCGTCAAATTTGATGAAACTTGATACAGATATTGATCTCATAGTGTTGTAAATACTGCATCAAACTTTATGAAATATGGTACCGGTGATGATCTGTTAGTGTTAGGATAGTATGCAAAAATGTTTGGCAACATCCTGTCGATTAATTCCTAGTTGACTCATATAATGACTTTTTTAATTAGGATGGTGGCCTACATTGGTTTTCTGTTTTCACCACCATGGAACCCATTCTTGGCCATTGAGCGCCATCTGTATCAAAGTATTTTTATCACAGACCTAATTAATGAAGAGGACTCTATCCTCTCTAAGGACTTGTTATTACAAAGTACCCATTAACAAGTGGACACGTGTCATCAACGATGACTTGTTTGACGTGCGACACACCTGAAGAAAAGTGTCAGGTGTGTAAGGATAGTATGCAGTTTCTAAGGGTTTTGAATTGCATTGCTCCTCAGCATGAAGACGGAAATGAATATAAGTTTCAACAGCTCGTGAAACCTAACATGAATTCGGCACCTTTGAATATTTCATTTTAGTGTACGAAATACAGAACTATAACTCAGGAAAATTTTATGTTGAGCAAACAGTGTTACGGCATTACCACCCACTGTGTTAAGACTGCCGTTGGCAAAAAAAGTTGCATTGGTGCTCTAAAATAATTTTGTCCCAGTAAAATATCCCTTACTATCACGAATGGTCAGTTGTTATTTCAATTCAAACGAAATGACGATTCTGTTTACCAACGACATGTGTAAAATGCTGACGAAAAACAGGGTTGAGAAGTGAGCTAATGTTAAGCGTATTCTTCTTTCGTAGATTCATGACGTTTTAGTTATGTATTTTATCATGTATTCGATGGGTTACATAAATCAAATATTATATTTTGCTATATTGTATATTCCAGTCTATAAAATTGCTATTGTCAAATACGCTCCTCGGTGAATTTTATTTTAATTATCTGACACTTTAATACTTTCCTGTTCTAAAAATAAATTGCTAAGTGTCTAAGAAAGGTGTCCAGTCGAATACTTGCCGTACTTGTTTGAAGCGCGGGCATGTTACACAACAATCTAACAAAGTGGTACTTTCCTGCAAAATATTACGATTCAGTGAAAAGTTTCCATAGCAGTACCGAGGGAAGGGACAAGTGAGAGGTTCGTTGTTGTTGCTGTGTTGTTGTTGTTGGTTGTTGTTGCTATTGTTGTTGTTTTTGTTGCTGTTGTTGTTGTTGTTGCTATTGTTGTTGTTTTTGTTGCTGTTGTTGTTGTTGTTATTGTTTATTTTATTTCAATAATATTGCCTGTGATATTCAATATACAAATGTATAATACTATCTTTTGGCGTGTCGGCCTAAGCATAGGTTTTCTAAAGATTCCTTTGTTTCCCCTTCATTGATTACAACAACAAACGCACCAGCAACACACTCGCAACTACATGACTTCTTGTTGTTACAGTCTTTTCACAGGATGCTCAGTTTATCAGCCATCCTGTTGTCACACTTGTAAAAGTTGGAAATGAGGTTACCTTTGACTGTGTGTTGGAAAATGTAGGCAATGGAGCCGTGTCATGGCTCAAAGGCGAAGAAGACCTCTACAGGGGATAGCAACAATTCCTGACCTATGCGAATCTGATGCGTTCAAGGAATGCTGTGAGCTTACTGGAGATACTGCAAGCGGTGATTTTTCCATGAAAATCAAAAGCGCAAAATACGAAGATGCTGCTGCATGGAAATGTAAATACAGTAGTGGTGGAGTAATCTTTGAGGAACACGGCAGCCTTCTGTGCTTGGTAAGCTGCCAATCCTGTTATTAATACAATGAATTTTCATTATTTCCTGTATCTTTCTTCACCGTAATGTTTTCCTGCTTTGGATGTCATCAGACACATGATGTGATTCAATATAACACGTTACAGGGAATCAATTATGGGTTTTCTTTTTCTCCTTAATTCCAGCCAATGTTGTCCAGCACAGACTCAGAAACACATAACAGAGGATACATACACACGAACATAAAAATAACGCTAATTACTTCAAGTGTCTATCTTACATGCATCAAGCATAGTGAGATATATGACAGAAGGGGCAGCAAAGATTGTACTTTTTAAGGAAACTGCGTTCATTCATGGTTGATAGACAAATTTTATCTATTTTTTATAAATCTTACATTGAAAGCGTTATCTCATTTTCATTCATTTGTAGTATCAAAATCTGTCTGTTAAAAACAAAACTTCACTTGATAGAATTGTTTCACTTAGCTCAAAACTAATTGGTATACCCCAGAGAAGTCTTTCTACGTTTCATAATCAGCAAGTACTCAGGAAAGCCCGCTCAATTCTTTTGTCTAGTGATCACATTTTATCAGCAGAGTTCGACACACTTCCCTCTGGTCGGCGTTTTAGATACCCGGCTTGCAGGTCAAACCGGCGCAAGTTGTCATTCATTCCAACCGCTGTGCGGCTTTTAAATGATTCCTAAACTGTTTTTTGTATAGTCCTGCGTCTCCTACCATTTTGTAAATTTGTATTATAATTTTTTGATGTTGTATTTGAGCCACGCTTTTTAATTGCCCGTATGTGGGATAAATAAAGTTCTATTGAATTGAATTGAATTGAATTGAATAGATCGGCGTGACGATTGCTATATGAATGACACTTAAATAGTACGACTTTGTAATCAGAGTACTTAAGCTGCACATAGTTGGATGAACATATCGCCACCTAAACGTATATTATTTATCGATTTCAACACCGCCTAAGACTCAGAATACGTTAAACCCAAACATGTAAATGAGAGTAAAGACCTGAATGAGAAAAATTTTGTTTTGTCGATCTGAGGATTGAAAGACGCATAATAGGACAACTCTTTTTCACACAGATGTATACGTGGCCCGATTTGATTATCATAGCAGAGAGTTACAATTGGTCACTTCTATTAACATTCATAACTTTATCTCTCCGCTATCACACTCATGACAACCAAAAGTCAAAGGCTGCGTTTACATTAGATTAACGACCCCATAGCTTGCAGACTAAGTTTACATTACCTTTCAGCTATCAAACTAATGAAAATCGCAGTTTGGCTCTTACTTTGACTGGTAACTCCTTTAGCTGACAATTTTTTTTTCTGAAAAAAAACTTTAAGTCATTGTTAGGCTCAGTATTTATAAAATCGACTTTCCTTTGCCTGGCAATGAAATTGCATTGTGAGTCCACGTTACAAGCCACAAGGCATACAGTATGTCAGCAAAAGTTATGACGGTCAAGTTTAGTGCTAATGAAAAACTGAGAGCAATGGTGCCGTGAGAAATCCAAACATGGCTCGTTCTATCCACCCTTTCAAAGGCATTGTGATATTTGCCACCCTACATTGCAACTAGAAAATAATTAGCTGTGGAAACGCAGCTATCTGTTGGCGGCGTAGCGGGGCTCGCTATGCGGGTCAAAGGTCAACCCCGCCACGGATAGCTGCGGGCCAACTGCCATCGAAAGTGGGTCTATTACGACGACACAACATGTATCGGAACTTTGAACGGCAAAATAAACCAAAGTGAGCGTAGTTCAATAAAATGACCTATACCTGCCTGCCTGAACTCTGATTATTGCTCATTCCCTAACTCCTTTTGTGAACAAAATTTCTGGTTCGTTTACATAATTCGGCTGATTTTCCAAGAAGTACTCAAGATTTTCACTCCAGCAGGGAACTTTGACTTCCATTGATATGCTAATAAGGATCTGACCGCCGTCACGCTATTCACGTTCGAACCATAGGGGCCTCAGGCTCGATGATGATGATGATTAAACATTTAAAATGAAGAAAAATAACAATATATTTGGACTCAGTAAAGTTGTGGTTGTTGTTGTTATTGTTTTTGTTGTTGTAGTTGATAGTATTTGCAGAAAAGGACAAATTATGCGCTGCGAAATTCAATACAGCCTAACTATACATGTGCGATGCAGCCTAACTATGTGCGTTGCAAATTCAATACAGCCTAACATTACCCAAGGGATGTCACTTCATTGCCACACACTTTTTTTCAATCGCCAAAAATGCACCTAGCAAGCATCGAAATCGGTAAAATTCGACGTAGGGTCAAAGCACATTAGTCCTTCTCAATCATACTCAGACATTTTTACCTCTTGCCGATAAAAGTCGACAAATCGGCATGTTTTTCAATGCATCTCGTCGTCTCTTGCATTCCACATTTAAAATACCCCGCGTTAGATTAAGTCACGTGGGCGCATTTCAAATCGAACCAATAGCAGAGCCCGTACTGAACGAATGGGCCCAGCGTGAAAACCCGGAAGTAACGTAAGTTTCGCACGTCTTTGGAAGAACACTGTCTGCCCGCGTCTGCATACGAAATTCTGGTAGCTTTAACAATTCCAGTTCACACATAGTGAGAATTTCGCAGCATAATTTGTCCTTTTCTGCAAATACTATCAACTACAACAACAATAACAATAACAACAACAATAACTTTACTGAGTCCAAATATATTTTTATTTTTCTTCATTTTTAAATGTTAAATCATCATCATCATCGGAGCCTGAGGCCCCTATGGTTCGAATATGAATAGCGTGACGGCCGGTCAGATCCTTATTAGCATATCAATGGAAGTCAAAGTTCGCTGCTGGAGTGAAAATCTTGAGTACTTCTTGGAAAATCAGCCGAATTACGTAAACGAACCAGAAATTTTGTTCACAAAAGGAGTTAGGGAATGAGCAATAATCAGAGTTCAGGCAGGTATAGGTCATTTTATTGAATTACGCTCACTTTAGTTTATTTTGCCGTTCAAAGTTCCGATACATGTTGTGTCGTCGTAATAGACCCACTTTCGATGGCAGTTGGCCCGCAGCTATCCGTGGCGGGGTTGACCTTTGACCCGCATAGCGATCCCCGCTACCCCGCCAACAGATAGCTGCGTTTCCACAGCTAGAAAATAATACAAGGTATCGAGAGCATGGTATTGATTTTCGCGTCAATTTGGAAGATTATGACACAAGAAACCCCAAACAACTACATTTTTGGGGTTAGCAATGATCAGTGAATGATACAACTTCACTTACACTTAGTAAAGTAAAGCAAAATATTAAAGGTGCTTTGGGTTTCTTGTGTCATAAAGCCGTTCAAAAACAATAAAGATACATTAGTGAAGGTAAGCCTTTACAAACAAACGAACAACAGCTACGTGCGCATTGACAGCGCCTCGTTTTCAACACAACTGTGAACAGATTTAGACATAGATATTCTCACACTACAGTTAGAAGAACAAAGCAATGAAACATGAGCAAAAAGACACACAAACTCAAGCGACTGAAGAAGGAACTACTCAGGGTTCCGAAACGAAAGCGTCAAAGGATCACAGGTTCTTAGACAGTGTCTCAGTGTCCGAAATGTGTCAATGGTTTGTCGTTCTGGAGTTTAAGATTTTTATAGATTAAATCGTTTTGTTTTGTTTTTTTGAAAAATCCATTCAGGCATTTATTCTAAGAGGATAACCCTGCTTTGATTGTTTTCATATCTCTAATAAACACGAAATATTTAAAGTGCTAAATACTAGACGATATCTTGTATTTTCTTCGTCTAACATGAAGCCTGCCTTCTCATTCAGTATACACAAGTAGAGTTACGGCAATGAAAATGTAAGCTGCATCAAAAGAGGAATAATATCAACAATAAAGTCACTGTAGTTTCTTCTTCCTCTTCAGATGACCTCAACTGTTCTGTACAAGATGACATCAAAACTGAAAGTTTTTATCAAGTTATTGAAGGCAATACAAAAAAGCTAATCTGTCTTTCTGATGGCGCTCCACCTGGTTCTTTGACTTGGATAAGAGGTGGCGTAGATTCTGAGTCGACGGGGGATTCACCACTTGTATGGGAACCAACCTTTGCTGATGCAGATTCTAACCTTGTCTACGATTGTGAACTTCGTCACGAGACTCTTTCAGAACCGATATCATGTGAAACCACAATCTCATTTGATGTCCAGTGTAAGTCGTCAAACAGTTTACATCATTTGTCGTGCTTTGAGGTAATATAATCTGAAGATGTCTATTTGTTGCAAGAGCTTCTAAAATAAATTAAGATTGAATATGCTTGGCAGGAAAACTTTTAAGACGTCAATTTCCACAATATTTTAATGATTTAAAGTCTGTAGTATTTCGTATAACTGACACAGGTAAAGTTCTTAGTGATAAATTTGTCGTTTTGTGCTATTTTCACAAATTACGCATGTTTTTTGCATCTCTGTGAATTACATAAGTTTTGCCTTGATTGCAGACAAACCAGTTATAAAAGTTGATATCAACCCTGAGAACAAAGACGGCAAAGTACTTGAGGGAAAGAGTTTCTCTGCCGACTGCATGGTTGTACGTGCCAAACCACCTATAGAGGGCAGTGGTCCCACCTGGAGTACAACCGTAGAGGGCGCTGATGTCGGTTACAGCTCTTCACTTAACTTGCCTGCAGTGCTGAGAAGTCAGGCTGGTGACTATGTCTGCTCTGCTGAGAATGTGTTCTTTGATGGAAGTACTGGAAAATCAGAAGAAACTGTGACGCTGCAAGTACAATGTAAGACTTTTAATCAGACTGTCTTAGCCAATACAATATGTTTATTACGATTCAACAAAGTGATTAGGGTCAAGTTGTTTCAAAACGCTACAGAGGCCGTCACCAAGAGATAATTGTTATTTAATAAAGATACGGCCAACTATCATGTTTCCTACGGATACGTATTACTGATAAGAAATAGAGGAAACGGTCATGCTGAGATCTTTTCATATTTAAAAATATGTAATCATCTTTTTGCTGAATCATCTTGACCTTACTTGAAGTGTAATGATTCCAATTCACAATACTGTTTGTGGTGATATTTCCTTTTATGAGTCAACAGTTTGCTTCAGCAACTTGACACCGGGAGTGTGATATTTAAGAGTATGGTCAGTAATTATCATACTTGTAACATTGTCACGAGACTGGATGGAGCGGTCATCATCGTCCCGTGTATGTAGATTGTTCACGATTGTCGTCAATATCCCAATTACCTGCTTTAGAGTGTCGATAATAATGAAAATATAGGTGAGAGGTACTCCGTGACTCGACGACAAAGTTTAATATACCACTGCATGATTAACGAGGTCGTCTGTCCATGCAGATGTGACTCACCGAGTCAAAGAGACTAAGTTTGTCACTGAAGTCAGTACCTCAAAGTTTTAGATCGTCAATATCTCTCTGTCTGTATGCAGTGAGACGGAGTAAAGACGAAGAGTGCTAAGATTGAACGTTTCTCTGTATTTGAAGTAAACATATTGAATTTCTTTTCAATGTGCACGTTGCCAAGACTTTAATATGGTTCTTTAATTAACTTAAAAGCACTTTAGGGAATATAAAAATTTTATATTCCCTAAAGTGCTTTTTAGTTAATTATTTAATGTAAGTAAGGTTACTCACACCTAAGTATTGTCGAGTACAGAAGCATGGAGATCAAGCTGAATATCTGGTAATCGCTAAATTTTTAAAACAATAAATCTCTAACGGGCAGATAAATCTTTCAAATGTCGGGAATTTGAGGTGAGATCATTCTAACGATACAGAATCGTACACATGTACTTGTGTCACAGATTCGCTGTCAGACTGATATACAAATAGATGGGAAGTTGTCCTGACGCCATTGCGATTTCAGGAAAATTGCTTGTATCTTTTCCATGTAGTATAGTGCACAATTATTTTTCGTACCAATTACTCAGGCTTTTACTCATTCGTACGATCTTTTAAAGGGTCTGTCTGTCTGTCTGTCTGTCTGTCTGTCTGTCTGTCTGTCTGTCTGTCTGTCTGTCTGTATGTATGTATGTATGTATGTATGTATGTATGTATGTATGTATGTATGTATGTATGTATGTATGTATGTATGTATGTATGTATGTATGTATGTGTGTTAATTATTATTATATATTATTAAATATTCATTTATTTATATATTTACATACTTATTCATTTATTTATCGCTAACACTAACGAATCTCTGGCTGTATTTAGATATGGTTCATATCTATTTCTCTATAATTTTCTCTTATACACACAGATCCGCCTGTTCTTTCATTGCCTCAAAACTACACATTCAAAGTCGGTGATGCTGTGTCCATCAACTGCCGTGAGAAAGTGACTGAAGCTAATCCACCTGTCTCAGAGTTCACCTGGAAAAGGCATAATGATGTTTTCCAGATGGGAGAAGTCTTGACGATTGACGCAATCACCAGGGAAGACCACGGAAGGTTTAGTTGTGAGGCAAAAAGTGTCTTCTATGATGGCGCTGAAGACAAAGCCGAATCCAACACTGAATTTGTGGTGCAGTGTAAGTGAAAAGAACGTATATGAATACACCGTGCCCTCTACCCGCAACTTTTTATATTTTTGTTACTTTGTTACAGAAAACATGAACATTTTCCTCTTCCTTCAAAAATATGTTTGAATACACTATGTTAAGGACATTAAGAATGAATTTGTAGACGAAGGGCTCTGTTCCAAGTAATATGTCTTGATCTGCCAAGGTGTTGCTTTCTTGATGAAATAACACATACACCGACTATGTTAACAAGTTTGGGAAAATGCTTTTTTGGTTGATTGGGAAGAAGTATATTTTAATGACACAACAACAATGGTTAAAATCTTTAAACGGTTACACCTGATTGAGTTTTATTGAAGTTTAATTGTTGCATAGGTCTCAATTGAATATTTCAGAAACTTGCTACATGCAAAACTGATAGAACGTGTATTAATGGTCATACAGAAAATGACATCATTTCAGGAGATACGTTGCACATTTGAACTGCAAAAGCATGTTGCCTTTTCCACTCTCCAGACAAACCGGACGTTAAAACAGCGGCTGTTGTAGCAATGAAGGAAGGTGAATCAAGAGATGTGGTTTGTAACATTGAAGCAGATCCAGCGCCCTCTACGGTCAAGTGGATCAAACTGCCTGGAACAGACGCAGTTTCAGAAACCGAATCACTGACTCTGACTGACGTCACTTTAAATGATGCTGGCGAGTACAGATGTGAGGCCAGCAACACATTTTATGACGGAGAAGTTGCAACTAATGATGAAGACAACGGTATCTCTCAAGTTGTTGTACAATGTAAGTGATTAGATGCTGCTTTCTGTATATTGGTCAAGCAAACTATTTCAAGGTATTGGCAGATGCTGTGTTGTATGTCGTATGCGTTGATAATGGCGACACATAGGAAGACTGGCTTATGCACCATGTCTGGAATTTCCTAAATTTTCTACATTTAGCCGCCCTTCAAGAGACAGATAGATATCATATCGAAAGTTGTGTACAGCGGTCTCAGTACTGTCAAATGTATTGTAGCCTGAATGCAATGGCTTAAGTAGCAACTTCAGC
This sequence comes from Ptychodera flava, assembly GCF_041260155.1. Classification (NCBI taxonomy): domain Eukaryota; kingdom Metazoa; phylum Hemichordata; class Enteropneusta; family Ptychoderidae; genus Ptychodera; species Ptychodera flava. The sequence goes on from NW_027248279.1 coordinate 10,915,980, forward strand.
AACTTCCTAAGTAGAGACAGCATCTGTACCAATGATATAAGTACTTTTACATTCTAAAGTGAGAGATTAACAGTTGAAATACTGACTTGGAGTGAATCATCAAGACATTTCTTCAACATGGGTGGGGGTCAAGTAAACTTGGTTTTTAACGTGTCTTTATTTATTATTTATTTATTTATTTAACTTTATTTACTGTCGATAACATGTTCGGCCAATAAGGCCGATCTTCCACAAGGTCGACATTAAAAAATTTACAGAATGACAGAGGAAAAAAATACAAATACTAATACAAGCAACAAACCAGTAAAAAATCAGGTCAAGAAAAAATAACAGCAATTAGGACAATAAGACAACTAACACTACAACAAAAGGCAAGAACATATCACACCCGATCCATGAGGAATTTATACAATTGCAACTTGAAAGATCTCAGATTTGGGCTGTTTTTCAAAGATGAGGGGAGTTCATTCCAAAGGACAGCGCCAGAATATGAAAGGCTTTTTCTCATTATTTCCGTTCTAATTTTTGGAAAGTACAAATTGTTTGTTGAAGTTGAGCGCAGAGACCTGGATGAATGAACGTTAGCAGGCTGAAAAGATTACTCAAATAATTTGGACACAAGCCATTGACAATTTGGAACATCTGGACCCCTTTTTGATAAATCAAGCGACCACCAAGTGGAAGTAGGCCAAAGTTTTAAACAATGGACCAGTTGGTTGATCCCATTTAGCCCCACAAACTAAACGAATAGCCTGTTTTTGCAACTGAAAAAGTTTGTTACAGTAGGATTGATCACAATTTCCCCAAACAACCGAACAGTAGTCGAAGGTTGATTCAATATAACATGTATAGAACAATCTCCGTGCCCGTAAGGGCAAGAGATGTCGTATTCGTCGTAACAAAGCCAATTGACTAGATAGTTTACCACGCAAGGATTCACATGAGCGCTCCATGAAAGATTGCAATTCAGAAGTACTCCTAGGAGTTTTTCGTCGCTAACATTTGACAATGGATCATTATTTAAAGATAAATCCAGGTATGATTTAGGTAAGCGTGATTGTTTCTGATGAGAAGTAATCAACATAGTTTTTGTTTTTGCTGAGTTAACTAGCATCCTGTTTGAATTACACCAAGATGACAAATGAGCAAGGTCGGCTGTTAAAGCAGACTCAAGCTCGATGATTGTTTCCCTTGACGTGTGCAAGGTCGAGTCATCTGCATACATGTCAATATTGTTCTGCAAATATAACGGCAAGTCATTAACAAAGATAAGAAAGAACAAGGGCCCTAATATGGAACCCTGTGGTACCCCGCATAGAACAGACTGGAACTGCTGGTCGTTCCACTGGACATTTACGGTTTGTTTTCGGTCATGGAGATACGACGTGAAAAACGACATGGTTTCCTCAGAACAGCGATAGTAGTTTAATTTGCGCAGAAGAACACCATGATCTACAAGGTCGAAGGCCTTCCGTAGATCAATAAATACTGAACCAACTAATTTGCCATTATCAATGGCTGAACGCCATTGATCAAGCAATTTGAGTAAAGAGCTCTGACATGAATGCCCATGGCGAAAACCGGACTGTCCGGGAAACAGCAGTTCAAAATCTGTCAGGAATTTATAAAAATGAGTATGGATATGTCTCTCCAAAATTTTAGATAAAACTGGAAGGACAGATATAGGTCTATAGTTTTCAGCACATTGTCTGGACCCGATTTAAAGATGGGGACAATTTTTGCAATTTTCCAAATACTAGGAAAAGAGCCTCTTTGAATACAAGCGTTGAAGATTTTGGTTAAAGAGGGAGCGATTTCACAAGCAGCATGTTTAAGAAACTTCGGATGTAGCCCATCAGCCCCCATTGACTTATTGATATTCAAATTTACGAGCGATTGTTCAACATCTGCGATACTTAACAAAGGTATGAAAAAATGAACATTATTCGGAAGACGCTCCTGCACAAACTGTTTGATTTTGTCAAAATAATGTTCATCTGTCGGCTCTGAGTTAGGATTCAAAAGTCCAGTCACAAGATTAACAAAATATGTGTTAAATTTGTCAGCGATCTCATTTGGCCTGGTGTACACCTTTCCATTGCCTTCATCTAAACAGGCTATTGAGGGTAACTTAGATGTAGGGATAATTTCTCTTAGTGATCTCCATAGCTTTTTTGTCGTGCTCTTTTGATTGAGTAAATTGACATAATAAGATCTCTTGGCTTTCCGTTGGAGAAACCGTATTCGATTTCTCAATCCCTTCAATTTAGTATTATCACCCTGTTTGTTACATTTGTCTCTCAAACGGACGGTAGCATCGATTTCATCTGTCCACCATTCGGGACGTTTAGCATGTTTAACACGTTTTTTCTTGACAGGAGCATGATCTTCAACAATTTTAAGGAAAAGTTCCATCCAACCAGCTAGCATATCGTCAGGTTCATGAAATGAATCAAGAGACGACCAAGGGACTAAACTCAAATCATGTCTGAATTTGGTAACATCAAAATTCTTCATGCATCTGTAAACAATTGATTGATGCGTACCATTTCCTTTGCGAGACATATGCTTATAATTGACAAATACAAGTTTGTGATCACTTATATTATAATTCAATACTTCACAACATTGGATTTTTTCTGGATGTGAAACAAAGGCGTGGTCTATAAGTGTTCGGTACTTGCAGTCATTCTTGTGGGCGATTGGACACATTGAGTTAAACCATGGCTCGACATGGAATAGAGCCAGTTTTGGTTATTGCCATTCAAAATATTATAATTGAAATCACCCATGATAATTATTTGATATAGATTTTCCAGGTGGCGTGTTCTAGGTCGGTTCGTCGTCGATGAGGAATGTCAGATCTAATATAAGCCATGACACCACCACCATTTACATTATCTTGACGGTCTTGTCTGTAAATGGAGTAACCGTCAATTTGAAAAGAGAGTTCACTAAATCTACTGGAAAGCCAAGTTTCAGTCATGCCGAAGACATCAAAGTTTTTTCCTTGCCATTGAAAAAGATTTTTTATTTCGTCGAATTTGTTGCTTAGACTTCTGATATTTAGATGACCAATTCGAAGTCCTTTTGTTGGCAAGTGTAAATTGAAGGGGTCACCTTCGTGGTCAGCACATAAGGTATCATTGATACAGTTGTAGTTATTTGATGATTCGCTGGTACAAGACATTATATTCACACAGGTGTCACATATCCAATCAATACAATCAAATTCCGATGAGACATCAGTGGTTATTTCCATGTGCCACTTATCTTTGCAAGTAATACAATGCACCAGAGTCTGTGGTGGTGCAATAATCGCCCCTTTACACGATTTGCAACAAACACCACTGCATGACGAGATAGATGAATGACGACTTGAAGAAAAAGCAATGTCACTGGCTCTCTCATATTCGGGGCCTGGGTGGGGATGAATGTCTCCACAAATTAATAAAACCACATGGATGTAATACACAAGAAAGTTAAAAGATTTCATGCCGGACTTTGGATACTGAGCATATTTCGAGATTTGACGGCCAATACCCAAGTCGTTGACAAGTTTCTCTCGTCCAAAAGATAGAAATTCCAGGTCCAACTTGAGAAACGTGTAGTCACTTGAATTAATGTTGCCTTTCGAATGCTGGTTCAGGTACTCATGTGGTGATGGTTGACGATAAATAGTATAAAAAGTCACAAAGATCAACAGGCTAAAAACAAGACCGTTAGCGCCGGCCGCCATCATAAACGCTCGAGTAACAGATATATTGAAATATTACGGTAGTATAGTGGCCTTGGCAACTTTCGTAGACGGTGTGTAAATCCTCACGCTAATGATTCTGAAATGATGTTCTTGACCTACATGCCCGCTTTTAGTTGTTGTCGTATATTTACCGCCATAACCATTGTCTTCGGAATTTCTGCTCAGTATTGTTTCAGTCCGATAAAAGCACGTATGACACAGGAAGAACTGAAAACATTCAATACACTGGTAAATGTCAGAGTCTAGCTTGATATCTCGAAGACAGTTATCACAAATTACAGAATCTTCGGACATTACACAGACCTGTGAGAGCACAGACTAGCAGATAATAACACACCTGACCTGGTAAGAATACGTTGAAGCGTTGCGTTGCGTTGAAGCCACGTTGTGTTGAAGCCACGTTGCGTTGTAGCCACGTAGACAAAACAAATCCAGGGGAAAATCCGTGAAATAGAGGGTATTGCGGCAAGAAAATCCAACACGAAGAAGTTATATGGGTAACTGAGCAGTACTGCAGATAATAAGCGGTGAAACAGGCAAGATAAACGGTCGGAAAGTTGCAAAAAACTGAAAAACGAGCGGAGTGGATGTAACACGATGTTGACAGCACGGCAGCACTCACTATAAGAGGGCTTTCGGTTCTTCTTCACTGGTACGCTTGAAAAATGAGAAAGAGAATTTACTGAGAATATCAAATTATAAGAACTGTGACACAGTATCGGTAGAATCCAGGTTTCTGCGGATATCGGTGATCTTCCTCACATTATATTGACTGAAACGCTCGGCAAATTCAAGTACTCTTGTGTGATCTTTGAACAAATGCTGGTGCTTTTAGACATAATGTGGTAGTTATGAAAACAGTGATGTCAGACCAACAAACTACAACAAAGTTCCATAGATCACTTTGAAAGAGACTTCTAAAAGGGATAGCCTCCATTTTAGCGGCAATTGGTTGTGATTTCGTTCTTGTTTTATTGTATCGATTCGTCTTATTTTATTGAATGTATGAACAGTTCTTGTACTGATTTGCTGTAGTTCGTGTTTTTTGATGAAATATATTTAGTGCAAAATTGATTACATGAATTGGTGAATTATTCAATGAAATGTCGGTTGCTGCATGTGTACCAAAATTTTCTTGTTGTAAGTGTATCCAATGCATTCATTGTGTGTATATCTGTGACAGATATATCTAATTCAACCCTCAATGGACCCACAGTCCCTGTCCGCGAAGGCGATAAGAATATTGTATTGAACTGCTCTGTTGAAAGTGAACCCAAACCAAATTCATACAAGTGGGAGTTTGTGAACAAAGCTGGTGAGATGACTGTTCTCACGGAGACATCGATGATGTTGGATCGTGGAGTAGCGTCTCGGGAACATGCTGGAAATTACACCTGTACAGCCACAAACACCTTCCATGATGGTTCAAGAGGGAGAAGTTCAGCTACGATTAATGTGTCTATTATTTGTAAGTACAATTTATTATGTAGCACTCGAACGCTCTAAGGAAATACTCACAGATATTGTTGTCACATTTCTTGAGAACTTAATTCAAGAAAGGGTCTCTTCGGTCACAATAAAGAAATTCTAAATTACTCAAATATCCGTTTCCTTTCAAGATAATTGCCTGTTGATATTTGCATGCATGTTCTCCACTGGGGAACTCTGGGAAGGAAACTTAGTAGAAATGCAAATATTATCCCGAAAGATCGTACAATATTCGTACATCTTGAAATTTGCACGTCTTAAGCAGATGCACCTAGAATTACGAACAAGGATGAACACATGTTGTTGTAGAGGTAGGAGCCACTGCTGAAATCACTTGCAAGGTTGAAGCCGTACCCAATCCAAACTTCAGCTGGTTCAATGCAACTGGAGCCAAGATTGAGAACAACGATAGCAAATATATCATTGTACAACAATTTGAAGAAGGTGTCTTCATCAACACATTGACGATTAGTGATGTCGTTCTGGCAGACATCTCCAACTATATTTGTTATGTTGTGAACGATATCGGAAGAGATCTTTTCACCGTGCAATTATACCTACAAAGTAAGTATTAATATTTGTGGCTCCTTCTAATAGTTGCTGAAACGTCTGTGAAGTTGAAATAATTTGATACCACAGAATTTTTAAAGCATGAGAAAGTAAATAAGACAGGCCTAGATCCGTGTCTTTACTTCTCTTCAAAGGGGCGATCATATTTTATAGCTTGGTGTTGGCCTTCAAGTTGATCTTGTGCTTTCGTCATACTTACGTAACCCCCTACTAGCTGAAAGCATTAGAATATGATAAAAATTATGAAAACGATAACTATGAATACTACCGGTGCAGTATACAGATGTCCTCGCGGAAATTACAGTGCCAAAGAAGAGCGTTATAGATAATAACACTTCAAGTACTAAGTAATGATATCTGTTACTTAAATTTCATGCATCTTGCAATCATCAGACAGAAGAAGTTGAATAATTCTTAGCTCAACACTCTTATATATGTATGATCAGGTCGTACTATTTTTAGGTGGTGTAAAATTCGATAAAATGATCTTTGTTTTGATGGAGAAATTTTGAAATCAACTCCGAGCGTTTGTTTAACAGCGTAGATTTGTCAGCATTGATAATGTGTAGCTTATGATATACAAAGATTGCATCGCTTGCTTATGTTAGAGTAACTTGATGCTTTGTCAATAATTACCACGAAATGCAAAGACCTGGTTCTTTTGTTTTAAGAACTAGACGAACTTGGATAGCTCAGTGCAGTGCCGATAGCTTTCGTTACGGAATGATTGCATGTGATTAGCGAAGCGCGTCTAAAAGGCGTTATCAGTGAGTCCGATGTTAGCCTTTTCCGTGTTGTCCCCGTTGATACCTTGGCATTGTAAAGCACAACTATGACTTGATGATTACTTTCAAGAGGCATGTAGACGTTTCCCGGCAATTACAATCAGCTGGTCGTTCTTAACTTTGGTCTTCGGTTATTACTCTCTAATAATACTTTTTGATTGTACTAGCAATATTCTCCATACAACTGTAACTCACTTTAATTGTGTTTCTATTGAAGATCTTATGAAGCTTAGACCGATTTGCTTGGAATGTGTTTGTCAACAATTTAAAGGAATTTCTTGCCGATATTAGTTTTCACATTCTTGCTGAAAGGGGGGGGGGGGTTTGAACCTCGTAATGTTACGTTTCCTGTTACTATTTCTCGTCGCTGATTGGTTGGTCTTAGCATAGTCAATTTGATCTGTGTACCCGCTTGATTTTAATGCTGTGTGGTAGTGACTTTAGTGTTTATCAAAGATGCTCTTATCACTGGATATTGTTGAGATGCGTTTGATTATTCCGTCAGGTATATGTGTTTAATTATAGTTGGCGGGAGATAAGACTGTTTATGGACATATTGTTTGGTCATTCGGACTTTTCTAAACATTTTGACTCTGTTAAGCATTTAGTTGTGACCTGTATTTTGCCTAATTCTAGCCAAAGTAAGAAACACCTTAATAGACTTGCGAAGACAGATGTCAGTTGATATGAGAGAAATGGGTGTATTCAGGACTACTCTGTATTGTACCAGAGAATTACAAAATGCGGTGAATCACCTTTATTTACTGATATGAATACTTTTAAAAGTCAATAAACTCCATCTTTGCGGCGGACACAACGACAAACACTCCTACAACAAAAAAAACAGTGTTTTTGTTTTTTTAATTTCTGGTACCACCTTTACTGCGCCAGCATAATACCCGAATACTCCCTTATGAAGCAAACTAAAGAAATCAAGAACCAAAATGTAATCATAGAAAGAAAGATGAGACAAATGACTATTTAGGAGATGACTGGACGGTTTCTTCAGTTATCGTTAATGACTGTTGTTATCTCAGAAACTAACTAATTGTTATATTCCCAATTGGAAACCCTGATCAGATGTGAAATTATGAATCTATTCTTGTAAGTTCATGTATTCAAACAAAGGTTAACATGTTAATTGCGTTATTTATGACTCGGCCAAAAGTGAATTTTCTATGAATATAACCATTTTGCTAAACTCTGGCTGGCTTATTCGCAGAAAATATAATTTCGAGCTGAGATCTATAAAATAGCGTTTTTTCACATCCTCGATCTAGATTAGCTCCGATCCTTTTTGTTCACGATCGTTTAGAGATGACACTAACAGTTACAATCTTTAAATCGTAGTTTAAGAGTTTTATTGAACCATTTGTAGATATCCCTGGCTTAAGTACTGTTGGCATCCTTAACATCTTTTTTGGACTTCTTGCGGCTGTTGTACTCGGGAGTATCCTTGTTTTCTTGTGTAGCGTTTGTCGGAAACAAAGCGATGGGAAAGGTAGGTTCTCTTCAGCATTTTGTTTGAATTTCCTTCGTAATCATGTTGAATCATTTGAAACTTTTAAATATTTTATACGAAGGCTCTGGCTAATTAATAGTGTGTTTCATGTACCTAGTTCATTTGATTATGATATATGTGGGGGAAAGCACAGATGGAGACATAAATTCAGCGGACTAAAATGTATCGACATTTAATTATTGTCTCCGTATAAAAAATTGTCACATTTATCTAAGGACGTCGCTACATTACATATTGCGTACATCATTCATGCTACATGAGGGTTTGAAAATATTAAAAGAATAAAAAAGGAATTTTATGAATGTAACTTGAAATACACAATTAAAAAGTTGCATTTATTCTTGTTGTGACTTTTCAGGTACAAGCTTCAACACAAGGTGAGTTTTGTACTTTGATTCACATTAGTATCAATGGCCTGTTTATGGGACATGACGTATCTAAAGGCATTAATGTAACTTTGTGATATATCTTACCATAAAGGAGTCACACCTACCAGCAAATCCCTTTGGACTTTGAAATGACGCCAGCCAACACCACTTTCACTGTTCAATCCGATGATATTATGAATACCGATGTGTCTGATGACCATAGCTCCTGTGTTAATGAACCACACTGTCGCCTCGAAGGTAAAATGGCCGCCGTCCGGGAACCACACGTGGATAGGGACCCCGAGTGCAATGCTGTTGTAATGCCTGTGAATGCAAAGTTGGACATTGAACCTATATACACAAGTATTGCAGAAGAAGACGTAGATGACAGTGTTTACCTAAAAGCTGGAGAGGTTGTTTGGGAGTTTCCAAGAGGTAACATCTTTCTGAGGGAAACTCTTTCTGAGGGACGATTCTGTAAAACTGTGAAAGGAGAAGCATGGTATATTGGCGGGAAAGATGGAACAAGTGAAGTGATCATCAAGATTGCTATAGGTACAATATCGATTTAATTGAATGTGAATACCTGACTCCGCTAGTTTATTTACACATCTAACGTTGCAGTAATTCGTAGCTGCGTTTAGTCTACACAATCACACGCTCGCTTACATATTATTGCAAAATAACCAACGCATTCTATATATATACTTATCTTGTTCCTGCTTTCCCATACAAAGTCAGTTTGTCATATATATATTTTTCAAATCTCCAGGCGATACTGAGGATCTTGAACGGGAAATTGAAGTGATGAAAGTGTTACCGAGACACAAAGGTGTGGTCCAGATGTTCGGCTGTTGTACAGATCAAGGTATATGAAAATTACAATGCAATCACCCTCTTTCATTAAATGTCTTAAAAACTCATTCATGACAACGTCTAATGTCTCTTTACGTGAAATAAATACATAGATAAATAAATAAATAAGTAAATAAATTAATAAGTAAATATATTAATAATGTATGCAAAAGTACCACACAATGAATCGTATGCTGCTTGTTTCAATATTCTTCCATCGTTGATTTTGCAAAGTAACTCAAAAAACATCTATGTCAAAGCTTTTGTATGTTATATTATATTTTCAGGAAATGTATTTTCCTTTACAGAACCTATTTACCTGATAAACGAGTATACATCTAGGGGGAGTTTACTATCTATTCTGCAGGACATGAAAGCCAATTCCAACTATCATCGTAAGAGCAGATGTCAGTGGCATCGAAAAAGCAGAGGTCAGGACCATTTAACCTTTGCAATGGATGTGGCCGACGCAATGTACCATCTTTCAAATGTCAAGGTTATTATATTTTAATTTCAAACCATCGACAACACTATTTAGCTTTATAGAAACAAAACCTTATGACATAATACTTTTATGTTTTTGAAGCTACTTCAAGCCACGTCTTAGAGTTTTTTCCAATGGAAATGAGACTCTTTGTATTTTTGAACATTTTTATTACTGCGATTCAATCATTGTAACTTTTCAAAAATGAACACATAGCAGGCATTTTAACACTGATTCTTTCATGTGGCCACTTTCAGATCACTCACAGAGAGATCATGGCAAAGAATGTCGTTGTTGACAGTCAGTGGAAGTGTAAACTCTCTGGTCTTGGTTCGTCAAGTGCTGTTCTTACTGATCAAAAATACAGACAAAAGATGAGGTAATATCAAATCATAAATAAAGCGTCATCAATCACATGAGAGATATATAGTCATATCGCTGAAGGTTGCTAGATTCGCAACGATAATGTGGTGATTGCGACGAGGATGTAGTAACTGCAAAAATCTGTAGGGCCTGAATTGGGCCTGTCAACAAATATTGCTCGACGCCGAAACATGTAATATGACGTCATAACTGCGTAGCCGTGGTACGATAAAGAATATATCGGTCTCTCTCGTACAGGGACACTTACCGATTGGATGGATGGCACCAGAAGTACTTTCAGGTAACGCATACACAACAGGAAGTGACGTGTGGTCTTTTGGTGTTCTTCTCTGGGAAATATTTACTTTGGGTAAGAGTTTCCATTCTTGTTCAGTTGCTGATACCACACCATTTACTGCAGCTTACCGAAGACAAACAAAACTACAAAACACTATTGCAACTAATTTCGGATAATTGGATAATCATGTTTTTCTAATTTCTCAAAAGTGTTAGGTGCCCTATAGCCGAATGTTGCAAATTACTCATAAAGCAAGTGTATAACTTAAAAAGAAATGCAGATGAACCTACGTTTTCAGATTAAATCGACATTACTTCACCGTCCAATTATCCCAAATTAGTTCCAATCGTGTTACTTATATTTGTGCATACTTGGCAACAAAAGTGAAATTTCGTAGGCTACTTTGGGTCATTTAAATATACACAGTAACATTTTGAGATTGGCATTTGATATATGTGGCATTATTTAGCAGTTCATGTTGGGCAATACAAGTTGTTATGTATATGTTGGGCAATACAAGTTGTTATGTACATTTTTCAATTGATATGTTTTTACCACCTCGCTAATTCATTTCTTTTAGGAAGTGAGTCCTTCGAGAAAGTCTCTGAGGATGGTATAAAGGAATACATTCACTCAGGAGGGACACTGAAGATCCCTAGACAATGCCCGCAGTCTTTGTAAGTACGTATTTAATGCAACTACAAGGTTTCTGTAAGGGTTTATGATAAACACGGTGCACAAGAGTCAGAGAACATGATGTTTTGCCATACCAAACTATTAATAGACGTCTTAACATTTTCTTTAAGGTTTCTCATACAATTTGACCCTGCGCCGCAGTGTTCTTATGAAATACATTTTCAGCGTTTTTTCTTTCCGATACCGATAAGACCGATGGTTCACATCTCTTATATTAAAATTAACTGAGACTGTCAAGAAAAAGTGCATATAATGATTTCTGGTCACGAGCTGCGATATTTCGTACCATACATTCAATTGGCTCGAGTGTGACTACCACTGGGGATAACAACTATGCACGTCGGCATGGTATATTACACACAAAGAAAAGGATTATTAGGATTTAATAGGTGACTCATAATTAAGTTTAAACCAAAATCGCTGTCAATGTTCACGTTACGATTCAAAGCAAAAACCGAAAAGTTCTTAACCAAGTCAATATTCCAATGACAAGACTTCACACTGGATGAATTTTGTTACAATTGCAAAGTGGCTTGATCAGTGACTTAAGCCTTGACTTTGACCTTCCACATAAAATCTAACTGAAAACTCATTTTGAATATAAAACACGTTTCAGATGGCCTGAAAAACACAGAAAATTTATACGGCTTAAAATGTTCAAATCATGGTTTGCTTTGAGTAATCAATGAAAACGTCATATTTAGTCATGGTGAATTTCAATTACGCTACTTTTTGATTCTTTAATAGACATAACGTAATGATACTTTGCTGGTCAGCGATTGCGGATGAAAGGCCGAATTTCACTGATCTTTCTTATGCCTTGAAGAATATTAAGTCGGGAAATAAAGTAAGTGGCAGCTGCCTCTGACATACAACATACTGAAATTCGTGTCAACATCAACAAAACATGCATGACGTGGAGATTGCAAATCGCTTTTCAAATAATTTTATCTCACCCATTCATCGATAGCAGGAAGGTCAATGTTTGATTTTTCCTACTCTGAATGGTAGTATGACATACGATTACCTTGTCTTACCTATAAACCTTACGGGCTTGTCTCTCTTTATTTTTCAGGTATACATGTTACCAACAGAAATAAATTGAGACTTAAGAGCAATTAACGTCAAATTAAAAACAACGAACTTCAGATGATATCGGAAATCTCTGTGCTTATTTTTATGATACTCCAACAATATTGTAAATGACAAACAACAAGGAATATGAATCAGCGGCATAGAAATTTAAAACCAAAACGGTGATCTTTAAATACAAATGGCTTAAATAAATACGGCTATATTTCGCATCTTTCACTAATTCAAACAACTGTAAGTTGATGTAGAGCTTTGTTCTATACTTGGCACGATGGTTTATAAGCTAAGTAGTCTAATCAGTAGTATTTTGTACGACGTATCACATTTGTTAAAACTTGTATATTTAGAGTAAAATTTCAAAAAGGTATTATTTAGATACTGCATGCGACATATGTATAAGTTATAGTGACTTTGATTTTTTAAATCAGAATAGTGTAAGCAAAATTACACTTTTCATAGCGCATGAAATGTATATGTATTTCACATATTATATCGATGGTAAGGAAATGATAATAAAAATATTGATCGCGTCAAGCACAGAGCAGTGTCAAGCCAATGAATAGTTCACTTGCATATTCAATGAGGATTTGTACTTTGTCATATAACTCCGAAATCAAAGCACCAAATTTGATGAAATCTGCTGCAGATACTGAGCCGACAGATATCTGACTGTATTGTGTAACATTTAGTAGCGTGAAGTTAGTTAGTTGTTCATTTGCATATTTAATGAACTTTCTAATAAGTTATATAACTCCGAAATAGCTGCACAAAATTTTATGAAATCTGGTGTAATTAGTTATTTAACGCCGAAGTATGAAGCTGTTGTTGAGCACATTCAGTTTATTTTTGTGTCATTACTGTTAGGAATTAATATCGCAGAGACAAGAGAATTCAAATTCACATACTGAAAAGTGCCCAGAAGTCACAACACAGGTAAATTTCAGGACTAGAGGGTATAGCCAATTCTACTTATTGATTAGACTGTCAAATGTACATTTTTCGAGAGAGTTATGGTTAAAATATCAAGAAACCATGCATCTGAAGTGTTAAATATCAATGTAGGATAAAAACACTTAAATTCCTACAAGTCCCCGTCTAGAAAATTCAGTAAATTAAACCTATTGCCGGGCTGTTTCAATTTAAAGTGAAGCAAAGAACCAGTCACTTTAGGGTTCAAGTTAATACCACTAAAAAATACATCATTAATACTGGGAACACACTTTATGTATCACCCAATGTAAATACATCTACAAACTTCAAGTTTAGGGACGTCAAACGCACGCGCCGTCCCCGAAACAAGGTTTCTTCAATGTGTAAAAATGCCAACACGAACATTAAAAATGTCGCAAAATATGATAAATTTCGAGTACAACAGAGACAAAGTGCTTGGATTGTTTACACTGATCAGGACATACCGTGCTGTGTGTTCCTGGCGTTATACGGCGTCCCACCGCACACAATGTATCTGTAGAACCATTCGGGTGCGTTCCCGACGTTACAAGGCTCCACTAAAGTCTTTCAAAGTGCAATGAGCATCGAAAAATCTGAGGACGTACTTTCGAGATGATAATGATACAAGTTTCACTCATACCGAAGGGGTACCGGGTCGAAACGGTCGGTCGAGCGTGAGTCGAGTGACTCGTAGAAGCCACTGCAGCTCACAAGTTACCCGCGACAAAAATCGGGAAAGGGTTATTAGCTTGATAACAGCCGCACAGTGTCTTATATAAATACAAAGCAGTGGGCACTTACCACTATCTTTCTTTACTTGAACAAAAACCGGGAACAACGTAGTTAGTGTTCGGTAGATGTGCTGTACCACGACCCTCCACGACCGTGGCTGTATACATGTGCAGTCGGTCACGCTGGCTGAAGTTGTTCGCACTAGTTACGCACACACGGCAGACAAAACCATCCGAGTTCAGAATATAGTGCGTGCCGTGTTGCGCTTAATTGACACGTTAAAGGTTGCTAGTTTGGTGTAATTGTTTGACATTTAGCAAGTACTATACTTTTAAACAATTACTAAGAATATAAAAATAGATGAAACTTTGAAATTATGGTCCGCTACCTCCGCTACCCTTCGTTACCCAAAATCTCATTTGCATAAATGAATCGTGCCTCGAATTTGGCAGTAATTGTGCACAACATAGATTATGATTTTTACTCTTACAGAAACTGTCTGTGTTCCATTTTACGCTTATGAAATTATGACGGCATGCTGGATTACGATACCTGATTACAGATTAAAAGTCAATGACTTCTTCAGCAGTTAAAAAGGTTTCAGAAAGAAAGCGGGAAATCATATAGCTGTGATGAAACGAATGAAAATGATTGAAGTTGTTATTTATGGAAAGAAATATCAGCAGGCTTAAGTTCAGATATAATAGTTTTCATAGCGTTAATAAAGAAGGCTATTAAAGTACGAATACGGTATTTTTATCTACATTCAGCATCACACTGGGAAAGAAACACAGTGAGAGTAAGTTTATGTTCAAACTACAATTTTATGAGTTAAGAGTATTACTTAATGTGAGATCTTGAGTACGGTATGTATAAAGAATTATTGTAATCAACAGTAAGATTTTGTGTGTGCATATTGGAAAACCTATGGTTACATTATCAAAGCCTAAAACGCACATATGGAAGGACAGAAAGATGGATTATGATTAGAACAAGTGCAACAGACGCAGTCCATGAAACAGAATCAGGGGTTGTATTTCATCGTATAAATACCCATACGAATATGATTAAATAAAAACACTTTCGAAATGAGATTTGATTCTTTATTATCTAACTCTTGCTTGTTCAGCTGTTGTGAGTATAATCAACATTTTTTATTTATCTATTCATTTATTCATTCATTTATGATGCAAAACATTGCCCAAAGCACAGGTTCCTTGGAAAGCAAGAAAAATAAGCACGACAAAACTGGAATATAAAAACAAACGGTATACTAAGACAAGAAACAAGGCAAACAGATTACATCATGTATAAATCTATCAATCGCTGATGTAAATTTCTTCTAAAAGTAATAGTATTAACATAAATGTCTATTTTTCATTAAAATGTACATTCAAAACGTTTCAGTAAAACAAGAAATTTATAATTTCTACGCTAAGATGCTGGTCTACAAAGAAACGTACGACGCACAGCTATACGGATAGTATAATAATTACTTGTTCACGCGTCACATCACCAAGTTCGAAGGAGACATTGTCACCGGCAACATTTGATCCGAACAACGTTGTTTGTCTCGTCTTCCTTCCTTGTATCTGATGACTGTTGACTATTATAATTTGGTCCCGGGTTACTCTCTTTATCTCCAAACCGCAAAAGTATGTTCATCTAACTAAGGCATACCGCAAGGCTCAATCCTTTGCAGCTGGCCTGTGGTGGCTGGAGATCACATGTTCCACATATGGCGCTTGGTCATATGAACCAATTCTTACTTACCAAACATCCATCGAAATTTCCATTTCAAACCTGGTGCCCTCAGGGCATTCACTTACCCTTTACACAAACGTTGATGGAGGATAACACGAAGGAATGTCTATGTAACTTAAGAAAATCACGAATTTATCTAGACATGAAATGGCAGCCGGTGCTCTCTGCAAACGCCCTCTAGCGACATCTTTTCCAAGCTATCTTGGTGTCACATTTTCTTGGACTGCTCAGTGGTACGAACCCAAAAAATGTCTCAGTGAACATGTTAATAGAGCCCTTTTCAGTTTAAAGAGTTGTCTGTTTAAATATGGCCAGTTAAGTTAGCCTTGAAGATTTTCGATTGTAAAATTCTTCCAGTTCTTTTGTATAGGAAAGAGATTTGGGGTTTCCATCATATCAAGCTAACGACACTGAAAAATCCACACTAAAATGTTACACTTTATTCTGAATCTATATAACAATACATCAGCAATAACAATGAGAGGAGAAGTTGGTAGAGTCACTCTAGAGGTGCACAGATACTGTAGAATTATTAAATTTTAGTTGAGAATTGTGAAAATGGATAAGAATAGACTAATTTATAAATGCTATGAATTCCTAAAGACTAAAATATGATGTGAACAAGTACCATTTTTGGGTCAAAAATGTGAAAGTTTAAATTGACAGCTATGGGTTTGGAGAAGTGTGAGACCAACAAGAGGTAGGTAATGAAACTGTTTTTCTGCAGACTTTCAAACAGAGATGTACTGATATTGATGTATAAACTTGGAATATTGACTTGAATAACTCTAGGAAACTGTATCTTTATACTACTTTTAAAAAGGAATTTACACTTGAGCCGTACTTGACTTGTATCGATAAACAGGTGTTTAAACTTGAGCTTTTTAAATTTCGTACTGCTGCACAAACAATAAGAATCAAAACTTGACTTTGGAATAATACTCCTAGAAGAGATAGGAAGTGTGAATTGTGTGATTTGAATCTTGTTGAGGATAAATATCATTTCCTATTAGTTTGCCCCATATACAAACATTTCAGGACCAAATATATTGCAAGTTATTATTATAATCCATCTCTCATGTATAAGTTATGTATACTTTTGTCATCTAAAAAGGAGAATACTCTGAGAAAACCCAGTATATTATTTTCTATGCAACAAAATTGAGAGAAGCATGTTTGAATCAAATAGTTTAGCCTTATTTTTTACGTATTGTAAGACACTTGTCAAGTATATATATATATATATATATATATATATATATATATATATATATATATATATATATATATATATATATATATCTTACGTCTGCATGTGATGTACATCGCATTCAATATATGCAAATCAGCTTGTAGGTGTCAATCACCCAATGCATTTCAACCTCTGCTCTGGTTGGTTCAGTGTCATTTCCATCTTGACAGTCAACAAGTGAGTACAGTCTTGCGTTGTTCCACAACTCTTTGTGTAGTATAGATCCTCGTGTTGAGTCCGAGGTCCAGTTACCACTAAAAGTACTTTTTTTAGAGTTTCGCTTTTCAAGTTCGTTTCAATTTTTTAGCTTCCTGTATTTTCTTTCACATGCTTTATAGTCTGTTATCCGTTTATTTCAGTTTTTAACCCTGATGAAGTGGGATTAAGCCCACGAAACGTCGGACAATAAAATTTAGTTTGTAGTGAAGAACACTGTGTCCTAGAGTTGGTGCTGCTTGACCTATCCTATCAATATATATATACATATATATATATATATATATATATATATATATATATATATATATATATATATATATATATATATATATATATATATATATATACAAGTATACAAATTACAGTGCTCGATGCTAAAGCAGAGCGTTATAAATATTTAACAAAATTTCTTCAAGTACAAAGTAATGATATCTGTTACTTAAGTTTTATGCATCCTGCAATCATCAGACAGAAGAAGTAGTGAAAGGATTCTTAGGTCGACAGTCTTATATATGTATGATCGGGGAGTACCATTCTATTTATAGGTGCAGTTAAAATTTGATAAATAATATTTGTTTTGGTGGCGATGTTTTGAAACCAGCTCCAAGAGTTTATTTAACAGTGTAGATTTGTCAGCGCTGATAGTTTTTCTGGTATACAAAGATTACATCGCTTGCTTATGTTAGAGTAACTTGATGCTTTGTCAATAATTGACCACGAAATGTCAAACTGGTTATTTTGTTTGAGGGACCAGACGTACTTGGAGACCTCGATAAAATGCCGATATTTTTCATTAAGGAACGATTGCATGTGATTAGCGAAGCGCGTCTTGAAGGTGTTGTTAGTGAGCCCGATGTAGACCTTCTCCGTGTTGTCCCCCGTCGATACCTTTGCCTTGTAAACCACACCTTCGACTTGACAGTTACCCTTCAAGGGGCATGTAGACTTGTCCCGGCAATTACAATCAGCTGGTCGATCTTGACGTTGGCCCCGGTGATTACTCTCTTATTATGTGATCTGATTATACTAGCCATATTCTTCATACAACTAACTCACTTTAATTGTGTTTCTATTGAAGATCTTATGAAGCTTAGAACCCTTTGGGAAATGTTTGTCAACAAGTTGAAGGAATTTCCTGCCGATATTAGTTTCCATGTTCTTGCTGAAAGGGGGTTGAACCACGTGATGTTACGTTTCCTGTTATTGTTTCTCCTCGCTGATTGGTTGGTCTTTACATATTCAATTTGGTCTGTGTACCCACTTGACTTTAAGGCTGCGTCGTAGTGACCTTTGTGTTTGTCAAAGATACCTTTTCACTGGATATCGATGAGATGCGTTTGCTTATTGCGTTAGGTATGTGTTTAATTATAGTTGGTGGGCGATTAGACTGTTTATGGACATACATTGTTTGGTCGTTTGGTTTACGGTACGGATAGAACTTGCTGTCATTTATATTATATATACATATATAAATACACACACACACACACACACACACACACACACACACATATATATATATATATATATATATATATATATATATTATATTTATATTTACAAAAGGCGACCAGTTGTTCTGTATTTTGTTCGTGTTTCTTCACGTTTTCACCGGAGGCCACAAGTACTGAAATAAACGTCACATATGAAATCTTCCATTTAAATTAAGTATTTTGCATTCAAAGTCATCGTATCCAAAATACACGCCCACTACTTTAACTGGTTAACTTTAACTAGTATAATGGTGTAATCCACCATGTTAAGTCAAGGGAATGGGAACATTAATATTTGCATAAGCAGTAAATCAGTGACGCCACATTACCTGACCATTGTGTAGGGACGGTGATCATTCCAACAACAGGACGTGAACCCGGAAGACAATTCTTTCACACGCTTCAGATTCCGGCGTTGAGTTCTACCTGTGAATTATCATGTCGGTTCTTGCAGCTGTGTCCATGATTGCGTTGTGTGGTGAGTTCAGGTCACGTATTACTATTGAAAATAAGCTACGTATTGCATCGATTTACATTGCTAATATTCTCAGGTTTCTTATGCTAGTCACTGCTTTAAATTTATACAATTAGTACCTGCTTATTCTTTGTGTTAACATGCATTACTGCGAGGCCTATAAGTGCTACAATTCTGTCTTTGAAACTATCCTAAGCTCGTGTTTTCATGGTGTCTGTGAGTAATGCAAACTAAAGCTATGCTCGCTACGTGTAGGACACAGTCCCATAAGTGAGGCGGATTATCAGTTTGCGCACACCAACATCGCCAAAACATCGGGTATTTCTAGGAAAAGATTTAGGAGGTAAATCCAAACCTATGGTAGAGGATGGTGACATATTCATTTTCCTATTTTGACCAAGTATTGCCGTCGCTTCATTTTGTTCATTCAGGTGTGTCGGTGGCTACTGATAGTATATATCCCATAGAGTCCCGTTACATTAAAAAGATACAGACCTAAACGTGCCCTTGCCGATTTGTTGGCAATTTAACTGACGACACTGACTGATGATACTTTATGCATTTGAAGTAAGCCTTCAATTCTCCAAATGTCCGTCAATTGTCTTAAGTAAAGTAACAAGGGTACAACATTATATTACGCATGCAACCGCAAAGCATTTAAATTTCTTACCGTGCTTCTGGTGAAAAATAATTTTACGAAGTTTATTTTTTAATTTTGAACTTACAGATCTAAAGTAGCCTTATTGAAATTTAGTTTTGCAGGAATGTAGCTCACAGAACACTGTAGTAGCTGGACCGACAGACACAGTGTATGTAAATCCAGGAGTATCTGCATCATTTAACTGCACTGTTAGCTGGAGTACTAGTGGACGTCCATCAATATATTGGGGAAGAAGTCGTGATGACGGTGCTACCTGGACTAATATTGCACAGTGTTATGATGATGGATTCTGTAATTATTTTGATGGTGCAGAAAATGAATACTCAGTTGAGACCACTAACCCGTACAACTTCTTTAAGTTGATGGTAACATCCCCATCCCTCAGTGAGGATGGCCATTACGATTGCTGGTCGGGAGAAAATCCTTCTCCTGCAGCTCCACATGCCAGATTGTATGTTTTTAGTAAGTAAAACTCTCTTGCATACACCCCATTAATATAGAGTAATTCAATTAATCCAATGAATGTCAAATTACATAGAAAGCAGAGGTATTGATGTGCCACAGAATATACAAAGCATATTCATCAATTTCACCAATGGCATTGTAATCGTATCAACTATTCTCTCTTCTGACCTCATATCAACTCTTTAACAGCTTCCTTCGCTGTACATCATGAATTGGATCTTCTAGAACCTTTCATTGTGAGTTGATACGTCTCTTCTTTTCAATCACACAGCTAATAAATTTGCACCCGACAATGTCAATGTTTGTTTTAAACAGAAATTGTTTCTCGTCAAAGCAGGAGGTATGAAATTATTGCACCAAGCGTATGACACACTATAATAATCCCTCCCTTAAAGATATTCATAATAAAAGCAAATTTCACGTTCTTTTTATATCACGAATCAACTAAGGCAAGGTATTTTAACTATTAATTTTCAACTACCATTCGCATCCTATCGTTACCTAGTTCACTTGTCTTACATGGTCCTCAGTCTTAATCTTACTAGTTAAGTCCAACCTGCATGGAGCTTACCCTCTCCTGTCTATGTATTCTCTATAGTCAGGCCATCTGAGACATTGCGTTCCTGACCTACTCATTCACTGTAACCCCACATATTCACAACTCTACTCAGACCCCACATCATAGAGCACGTTCATCCATATTACTTTCTCTTATCCCATTCAACTGATAAACTATTCTCTTCCCTCTATCTCATCCGTTTGAGTTATTTATTTGGAGTTCATCCTGGATTTTTTCCTTTTTCATCCAATATCATTGTCTTGCATTTCATGACAGTTCACATTCTTTACCAGAATATGCCACGCCACTGTGATTTTTGAGAGTGAATTCAAGGCATGGCTTCTAGAACCAGGCTCAAGCTGTCAGTTTTCTAAGTACATGTGAGAGTCATGCATTTCATTACAATTCAAAATTATCATATATTTGCCACGTAACATTAATGACTCGCACTGAATCTTTATTCACACGCATGGTATCCACCTTTATATTCTTTAATTCCTTAGCAACCCATTTTATCTCTCTATGGACCTTGGAAGTCTACATCTCACTATTAAAAATTGCACCAGCCTCTACAAATCTCTGCCCTGTTTTGAAACGACACAGTTCCCCATGGCACATAGCGTAACTTCTATGAGAGCACATATATATATTCTTTCTTTCACGTTTTCTCGCTTTTTCAAGTGTACAGGGGACCATAATCAACATCCGGGGTATCAGAATTGCTGAACCCTCAGGGAACATCTTAACTGACTTACTTTCGTGAGGCAGTCACATAAATGTACGTGTAAGCAAGGCGATGGAACCCTTTGGTATCTCCTTCCCTGTTACCATGCACAAATGTGTATCACGTGGACCTTGTACTAGTTAGCTACAAAGCTCTATGATGTATGCAAGTGATGCAACACCCCTAGAGGCTATACCTAGTCTAGTTTTATAACCAACCATATCACCATGTCAAGTTTAACTTCATTCCGACCACAGTAATTCCGACTGATTCAATAGCTCAGTTGGGAGAGCATCCGAAATGTACCCTGGGGATGTTGGTTCGAGTCCCGCGTGGGTTGCTTTTCATTTCTTTTACTACACATAAACAATAAAATTCGTATCGTGTGGTGGGTGAGTCACAATTTCAAATCCATATAACTTGATATACTGATATCAATCAGCTGTTCGATCTCATATCCATTAAGAGAAAGCTCTCTGTCCTTCATCAGGCAACAAAGCGCATCCACGTTATTCGTCAAACTACTGCACAGGCGCTCCTTAGCTGGGTAGTCTGCTGAGTAGATCGGTTTTTGGATCGATCTATTGATCCCGTAGTCGATATGCCCGCCACTGCAACCTAAATACTCACAAGGTGTGCAACACAATCACTCAAAAAACACACCACCCGATTTGTCTTCTGGCCGTGCGCTCGCACAAGAGATTCAGAACTACACTCCAATATACCTAGTTGGATCACAAATTTAACCATCTCCTCAAAAATAACGCCGATGAATGTGTTTCTCGAGTCATCTTGAAGAAATCGGCCGTGTTTTGTGACTAAGTGCGGTGAAATACGGCCTGCAGAACGATTCTACCATATGATGTAATTTATTTCACTACTGATTGGCTAATCAACGGCCAAAACAAAGGTCATGGCAAGATATCACTGGTTAAGTATAAATGAACCAATCAGCAGTGGAAAAAATGACGTCATATGGTAGAATCGTTCTGCAGGCCGCATTTCACCACGCTTGGTCTCAAAACACGGCCGATTTCTTCAAGGTGACGCGAGTAACATATTCATCGGCGTGATTTTTGAGGAGATGGTTAAATTTGTGATCCAACTAGGTATATGGGAGTGTAGTTCTGAATGTTTTGTGCGAGCGCACGGCCAGTAGACAAATCGGGTGGTGTGTTTTTTGAGTGATTCTGTTGCACACCTTGTGAGTATTTAGGTTGCAGTGGCGGGCATATCGACTACGGGATCAATAGATCGATCCGAAAATTGATCTCCTTAGCAGACTACCCAGCTAAGGAGCGCCTGTGGTCAAACTACTGCACAGTGTTCCCCTTATACTTCATATTTGGGGACAGAATATTCTTAATAATAAAGGGACATAAGCTGTAACTTTGGGCAAGTTTTTCAGTATTCTGCTTCTGTATATCAACTACCGATTATGACCCTAATCCGTTTGTCACGCTGAAATTTCGAGTATTCTTTTGTCAACACAGCTTGTATATTGTTTACAAGTGAATGCTAGTCCGGACTTAAAGACAATTTTTAACAATAACAATGTAGATTATACTCATATAGGTTGTGTTGATATGCTAAATACTTGGCATTAAATTGCAGTTTAGGGATCCAATGAAGAAAGTGTAGGGGAAGACCACAAAACAAAAGTTCTGAAAAATAGCCAAAAGATACAGTTTACGGAGCTTTAATACCTGCCTGATCACACTAATTCTCCTTTAAAAAAGATATCAACCCGATTAAAGAAAAGAATATTCTTGAGAGGAGAAAATAACATTTTTAGCAAGTTCTGATAATAAATTTTGTACCCAGCCTGGCTATGACTCACAATCAAAGTTAAAGCGTTGAGTCACTCGAACAAAATGTTTTGTTATTGTTGTTACTGTTGTTGTTGTTGTTGTTGTTGTTGTTGTTGTTGTTGACAAGAGTTGAGAGAAAGGAATTTAGGTCACTCAAAGACAAATATAAGTTCATGTCTGAATGAAAAGAAAGAAGAAAAGTGGTATGAATACAGCAGGGTTAATTTAGGTTGATGATCATGAAATATAAATTTAATATCACTCCAAAAAGAAAGGAAGAAAATACATTTCTTTCGATGGATATATTCACTTTGCTATGAGCAAATAATACAGCTGTTGATCAATTGACTGATTGATTTGAAAGTAAATTAAGGGACACCGATTCTTTTCAACATCCTGTTGTGTAACTGGCTTCCTGGTTTAGTACACCACACCATAGTGTAATTCATCTCCTTAGTTTCTATGGCAGAGTGGGACCACAAGAGAAAGAAATGGGGTGAAAGGTAAAACATTTTTCATTATTCACTTTATTTCAGACTAATTAAGTCCATTCAAATGAAAAATAACAAGTAAGACAAAAGGAACCAAATACAATACCACACTACAACACACAAAACACAAAAACACAGAAAATTAAAACCATGGGATGTAAAAGCTGTCTGCATGATATGATTCACAACAGCAAGCATCAGACATGAATAAAACTCTTCAAAAGATTATTGTCAGTACATTGCAGTCTACGGACAACGGTATTCACCATCCTCTTTTAAAACTAAAAAAATGTTGATATGATTTTCAATCTAGTTGGACAGAAAGAAGTCTACGAAAGAAGCACAACACAAACTAAATTGTGATTTAGTGATCAGTCGTTGGTCATATTTTGTCGAGCTCCGGCAGTCAAATTCATCCAAAGTTTACGTACGTTTGTGAAACGGGAATTCGAATTTAACGTATGATAATATATTTATCAAGCTTAATATCAATGTTTTCATTGAGTATATAGTCATCAGTCTGTGGCGCTACAGCTTTCGATTTCTTAGTGTTATTCGATTTGATTCAAAATTGAGTGTTATCTGTCTGAATGAATTATGCAATATCCATTGTTTCATAATTCGTGTTATATTTATCATATAATTTCCCGACAGGTCTAGTCACCAGTGTGACAATCACTGGCTATAGCAAAGGACAGACGAAGACTGTCACAGCCGGTGATCCAGAGACATTTGACTGTACTGCAACAGCAGGGAACCCTCCAGCTGATCTTATATGGACAATAGGAAACAATGACATCACAAACTCCAGTGAAATCAGAGACATTTCAGAAACCGGAACTGACACCAGATTGTATGACACCACTGGAGCCCTTCTCTACAGGTTCAATGCCTCTGACGACAAACAATATCTGAAGTGTCAGTCGTTTCAACATGACAGTTTGACACTAGTAGCTTGGCAGATCCTCATGGATGTTTTACGTAAGTTTAAGTGACAGTGATGAAATTCTTTTTGTGTCTGTGTACTGTGATTATCAGTTGACAATGCCAAAGAGGTATTTCACTTAGTTAAATTTGGTTATAGAACCGCTCTTTTCAAAAGTGGTGATTTAGCGTGGCTGTTTTGACTGTGATGTCTATACTTAGTGATTGACTGCCGTCTCTGGTAAGTTCGAATATGATTGAGAATTGTTTAAATTTTTATGTGTACAATAGTACTGATAATTCATATTTTTCAAAGTTTCAAAAGCATGTAGACGGGGCAAATAAAAGACAAGTGTAAAGAAGGACTCGGAAGTAGCCATCCGTTTTCTTCATGGTAATAAAAACACAGATGCAGTTCTAGTCCAAGACATAGTTGTGGATAGCTTCGTTGATAACAAGGTGGTGGTTGAATGTCTGGCAACTGCTAATCCTTGTGACGTCACATATTCCCGGGAGACTGATGATGGTCAGACTGGAGGTAATTCCAGGACATGGACATTGACAGATGAAGATGGTGATGATGAAGTCACTGTCACATAGAACGCGTTTAACGCAAGTGTAACAGACATAGTAGAATACAGATATCATGTGTACTTCCTTTTCTAATTGTTTATTTGTATTTCATTGCTGTATTTCAGATGCTCCTGTAATCCAGGCCGTAGTTGTGGATAGCTGGGAAGGCAACACAGTTGTAGTGGAATGTCTTGCCACTGCCAATCCTGATGACGTCACATATTCCTGGGAGAGTGGTGATCAGACTGGAAATACCGATACCTCCAACAAATGGGAATTAGTAGATGAAGATGGTGATGATGAAGTCACTATGACGTGTAATGCAAGTAATAATGAAGGAGTTACGTCACTGACGGAAATGGTGAAAAAACCATGTGAGTACAATATATTCTTACATCATTTGCTCGGGGTTTTTTTTGCTGTGCTGAATACTATTTGTACAGTTTCACCATGCTGACGTGAAAATTATCATAAAAGTTTAATAGTGAACAAAACAGTTGAACAAAAGGCAATTTATCGTCATAGAAATTAGAAAGCGTAAGTTACGCGTATGAAATCTTCTCAAACCTACATATAGTTTGATAATTGAATTTACCTGTTTAATAAATTGCTGAGTTTTAAACTCCAAATATTTATCATTTCTTTCAATCAGTATTGGGACATATTCACCGTATGTCATGACTTTTTTCAAAGTCATATTTGTCAAAAGTGAGACGTGTAGAGTCATATTAACAACCTTGATTCGTGAAAGGGAACATCACAGTTTCTTTCTTAAGATTTGCTCAATCTACAGCAGGTCATTAATTTGGGATAATTGGATAGTGAAGTAATGCCGATTTAATCTACAAATGTAATCTCATCTGCTTTTCTTTTTACATTACACACTTGTTTTATGAGTTATTTGTATTATTACTACGTTCAACTATCTTGCACCTATAACACTTTTGGGAAATTTAAAAAAAAGAAAGAAAATCCATTTATCCCAAATTAGTTCCAATCGTGTTTTATGTAATTTATCTAATGGGGAGCATACTCTTTTGCAGTATTCAAGTAGTTTGTATTTTCATTAAAGTATTGGAAGTGTGATTTTCATAATCGATATTATCCAATTATTGCTGTCTTTGTTTACGTCGAACTATGAAATTGACGATTGATTAGAACCACCAGGATAGAACGTTAAAAGGAAAAGTTTTACGGAAATTACTTAATTGGATAGAATTCGTTTATGCAATTTTATCCGGTTCATTGTAAACGTCCGAAAATGTTGGGTCGCATTTAATGTACTCCTCTTAGATGTACCTCTACATGATAAAGTGCTGCATATAAAACTAAACCTGAACATAAATTGGCTTTCCGTATGGACACTTTTAGTGTATGCAGATGGTATTTCCACAGTTGAAGTAGTTCGAAAATTTTGAAAGTCACATGCGTTACGTGCTAATGAAGATAAAAGATGATTCTACTAATATCTCAATATTTGATGATGACACACGAATGTTGTTGTTTTATCTCTGTACCACGAATTATGCGGTACCATTATTTTTGTCATCTCTCTTCCAGGTTAGACTTATTGCAACCAGATATTACTAATTCATCCAGAAACTAACCAATATCATCGATTGGAGTGTTAATGAAGCAATCAAAAGTGCCCTTTCATTGAGAAAAAGTCATTTAATTTTTCTGTTAAACCAAAGACATATTTATCTCAGATGTATTATGAGGTGCATGCTATGGTTGACATACATCACGCAAGGATGTGTTCGCTTGTATTCTTAACGAATACAGTTGAACATCAATCTGAAACTTATGATAACAATTGAGTTCCTCATTTCAATTCAATTCAATTCAATTCAAATTACTTTATTGTCCATTAATGAAACACGCACATCCACAAATGGAAAATTTTCTCTCGGCACCACAAAGCTCCTGACTTACAATAAAAACACACACACATATATACACAGTCTTGGGGAAAAACAATAAATTACGTATAAAATTCCGAGTTTAAAACCGCCACAGCTGAAGGTAAAAAAGACTTTTTGTACAAGTTTTTACGCGCAAAAGGTACCTTAAGTCGTCGACCTGACGGGAGGATTTTAAATTCTGTGCTAAGTGGGTGTGTTTGATCCTGATGGATCTGAATGGCTTTCCTCTTCAAAGATTGGTAATATATTACTGAAAGTTGCCGTTGTTTTATACCAACAATCTTTCCTGCCAGATTGACGACTTGTGTTAATCTCATTTTGTCCTTAACTGAGAGGTTCCCGTACCAGGATACAAAAGATGCTCTACAAGCGAATGATACACAGTTACCAAAATATTCTTGCTGACGTTAAAGCCTCTCAGTTTCCTGAGAAGGAATAAGCGCTGCTGTACTTTTTAACAATAAATTCAATGTTGTCTGTAAAAGGACATTTCGAATCTAAAATTGTACCAAGATATTTGAAAAGAGACACTCTTTCAATTTGTTTTCCATCTATATTTATCGGTCGAAGTAATGAGTCCGGAACTTGCTTCTGTGCTCCCATGATACAAAGTTCTTTAGTTTTACCGACATTTAATTCAAGAAAGCTTTGGTCAAACCAAGACTTCAAATAATCTATGAATAGAAGATAACGACTGAGAGAGTATTCGTCTTTGAGTCGTGCAACTAAGGCCATGTCATCAGCAAATTGTATGAGAGCAAGAATGACGTCATTACATCTTAATTCATTTGTATAAACAGAGAAAAGAACGGGTGATAGTACACAGCCTTGGGGAGCCCCGTATTTAGAATCAATTCTCTCGAAAGATGACCTTGTATGCTTACACGTTGTGGCCGATCACACAGAAATGATCTAATCCAAAGAATAAATGTGGTGTTGGTTTGCAAATCAACACGGCGTTTGAGCAGAACATGAGGCTGTATTGTGTTAAATGTCTGACAAAATTTCCTACTAGTATACAGATTCGCATCCATATGTTTATATACATGTCTGCCTGCCTATCAACTTGCATGCATGTCTGTCTGTCTGTCTGTCTGTCTGTCTGTCTGTCTGTCTGTCTGTATGTATGTATGTATGTATGTATGTATGTATGTATGTATGTATGTATGTATGTATGTATGTATGTATGTATTATGAGGTGCATGCTATGGTTGACATACATCACGCAAGGATGTGTTCTGTTGTATTCTTAACGAATACAGTGGAACATCAATCTGAAACTGTTGTGATAACAATTGAGTTCCTCATTTGTCTGACAGAATTTCCTATTAGTATACAAGTTCGCATCCATATGTTTATACCCATCAGTCTGCCTGCCTGTCAACTTGCATGCATGTCTGTCTGTCTGTCTGTCTGTCTGTCTGTCTGTCTGTCTGTATGTATGTGTATGTATGTATGTATGTATGTATGTATGTATGTATGTATGTATGTATGTATGTATGTATGTATGTATGTATGTATGTATGTATGTATGTATGTATGTATGTATGTATGTATGTATGTATGTATGTATGTATGTTTGTATGTATGTATGTATGTATGTATGTATGTATGTCTGCCTGCCTGTCAACTTGCATACATATCTGTCTGTCTGTCTGTCTGTCTGAATGTATGTATGTATGTATGTATGTATGTATGTATGTATGTATGTATGTATGTATGTATGTATGTATGTATGTATGTATGTATGTATGTATGTATGTATGTATGTATGTATGTATGTATGTATGTATGTTTGTATGTATGTATGTATGTATGTATGTATGTATGTATGTATGTATGTATGTATGTATGTATGTATGTACTTGCGTACATATGTATGGATATTATTGTCGGTCTAACTAACAACAGATAATAAACAATCCTGTAAATTATAAATAAATTTGATTTGTCACATTTATTTTTATCCGACCGCAGTTTGCATGTTGCAATACTGCTGCATGCTATTTTTAAGCAATAAATCACAACCCAGTGACGGTATAGCACGAGATTTTGACCAGCTCACGACATATATGCACTGTGAACTGGTCAAAATCGAGTGTTATACCGTCGCTGGGTGTGATTTATTGCTATTACAACACAGTGTATTGAAATTCTGGCATAGAACGTCAAAAACGGATTTTTGCTCAAGCTGAGAGCTCGCGCGTTTGCCAGCCGTGGTATATCGCCAATATACCAGGGTTCTTTTCGCGTCTCGGCCAGTCAGATCGCTGCATTTGCGCCATCAATATGATGTAATAAGCTATTATACCATACCTTTATGCAAACGAATGTTTTAGAACTATGTATCTGTTGTACACAAAGCCATGTTGCTCATAGCTGAATTGCCTCTTCATTTTAAAAGAAATGTATTTTACCTTTTCGTAAATTTAATGTTCAATTTTCTGAGATATTTCAAAACTGCAGTGTATACCAAATATGTATCTCAAACTCTTCTGTTCACAGATATACCAAGCGTAGCCATTCCGACGGAAAGTCTTTATACAGGTAAGGAAAATTAACGCTTAGTCTTAATAACAAGAAAGTTTCCAGAAATGATTCGACCGAGAACAAGATAGCTTAATAACAGTGATGTGTTTGTCATTACTCAGGAGAAAGGTATTTTCGAACGATAAAATTGCGGTATCGCCTGTTTATTTCTCGAACATCGCTCAACTATTTTCTTTTACTTGATTTACAACTGAAACTTATCGAAAATAGTTTAAAGCTCATTATTTAGTCTTACGGAAATATGTGCAGTTGAAAGTCAACTAGGCTAATGTTCAATTGATATCGACTCAGTACCAAAGTCTGCCTATAGGACGTTATTGTTCAGAAACCGTTCAATGTCGTTTTACACTGAGGCCATACAATCATAGCTGTGACGACTGATTGTCACGTGACCTTGAAATCAGATGAGAGTATATGCATTCAACTTTTCGCTTAGTTTGTTTGATACAGGATGGCGATATACATCTCTAAGTAAGGAAGAGATGGTACTCAATTTTGGCGATCGCTCTAAACAGACCAAATGCAATGCTGACAGTCAAATTGTATCTTTTTATATTTATTTTTTTCAATTATGTAGTTACCCCCCAACACCCTTGTGAGTGCAGTAATACGTTGTCAATCATCTTCGGCTGCCTATTTTCTATTGCACTGGTACTACTTATCTTGACATTCAGCTTATTGTTCATTAATGGTTATGGCTTAAAAGTTCTAGTGAAAAAGGTAAGGCTTGAATATGTCAAGTGTATACCACATTCTTAATTGGCAACACATGTACACAAATTACTCTTGCCCAGCAAATTCATTATTACACTTGTGTTTTATTTGCTGCGTTTTTATGGCAATCATTTAAAAACAATATAAGCACCTTGAAATTGCCAATATTTGTTTCGTACAAACACGTCACCTTTACTAGTGATCTTCAAAAATAAGTTAAGCTCAAAACGGGATATAAGCATCAGGCTTTTTAGAACACAAATTTACATTTCTAGTTACACATTTGCACTTCATGTTAAATTACTCAGTCTTTCTTTCCACATATCGAACCGATAGTAATATTTGAAATCAGCTTTTACCCTCATTAACTGGACGCTTACAAATAATCTTTTCAAATTGTAATATTAATTCTAGTCGACGTATAGGGTTACACTCATGTTCATCTGAAATAGAGTAGAGGTTTTACTTTTAGTTGTGTTCTATTCTAGTGTATTGTTTTTATATTCCAGAAAGATAAAGAATCAGAAAATTCGCCAGAAAGTACATACCAAAGTCTCCAAAGAGATGTCCAACACTCGTCATACACACATGTAAGTTTGATTGCTTTAAATGCACAGATTGACATTTACATGTCCAAACACTTCAAACGTTGACAAAATGCTGCCATTAACATGCCTTGAACGGCAAAAGTTGTTGAAATTACATGGAAGGGAAAGAAAACCCCGAGGGATTTTTATTCAGTTTTGAACTAATACATTCTGATATCGTGTCACAAAACCTCATGTGGAGGCATCATGGGCCAGTGGCTAGAGCAGTGGACTCACGATCAAAGGATAGCGAGTTCAAGCCCCGGCATGGCTGTGGTGTTGTGTCCTTGAGCAAGGCACTTTATTCTTCATTGTTTCTCCCCACCCAGGAGTGATGGGTACCTGGTGGGAGAGTGGTTGTTATGTGTACATTTAGCTCTGCTGCGCTTATTGGCTGCACATGTGAGCTGTTGTTTGCTCCCCAGGGAGTTGAGTGGTATCATATCAGGTCTAGTGACCAGGGGTAATAATAATTGTAAAGCGCCTTGAGCACATGTACTTGTGGATATGTGCGCTATATAAGAACCCGATATTATTATTATTATTATTATTATTATTATTATTATTATTATTATGTCAATAACATGAACGCTGCAGGTCTTATTTAATTTGCAATTTACGGGGTAGATATTTCCGGGTCGCATTTAGGGCAAACGATTGGCTTTTCTGTCGTCATCAACAATTATCTCTTCTGTCAACGAGAAATACTTGTATCTGGCAATGGAATCTTCCAATACAGAAAGTTACGTTTTACTACGGGTAGACAACAGTGTTTCAAATATTGTGTATAATATTGTTATAATTTGATTTCCATGTAGTTAAACATTGGCAATACCAACGTACCTGAAAGTCCTGAGTATATTGACCTTGACATGGGATCTATGTATGCAAGTCTTGAAGAAGACAACAAGAACAAAGACAATGTGTACTTGAAGTCTGGAGATGTTGTGCGGGAATTTCCTAGAAGTCGTCTTTACTTGAAGGACATTCTTTGTGAGGGACGTTTTAGTAAGACAATGACAGGGGAGGCCTGGTTTATTGGCGGGAAAGATGGAGTCAGTGACGTCATCGTGAAAGTTGACAAAGGTATGTCGTGGAAAGAGGTCTGTTTTTCATTAAGCTCAATTTGCGAAATGAACGAAAGGGACAAGTACATACCAACACAAAAATCGAAAAATCGAAACACACGTGCCAAAGACGTCTCAATAGGATTATATGTCTTAAATTGTAAAATGTATTCTTTGACATCGTTTTCTTTTCGCAGAAGACAAAAGTGACTTCAAACGAGAAGTTGAGGTCATGGGGTCATTGTCCAAGTTGAAGGGAGTAGTGGAATATCTTGGATGTTGCATTACGGAAGGTGAGACACAACGATATGCAACACATTTCTAAACGTATTTATCAAGTTCTTTTTTTTAATTTCAGCTTTACTCTCCGTAATAAGATGCTTGTGATGACCATATTCTCACAGTGTACTGATACAGTGTAAAATTGAAGATTGGTATTTTTAGCGTTATCGTCGAAACTACATTTTGTCAAAGTGGTCAATAGACTAGACTACAGTTAAATACAATCGAAAATTGGCCCTCTCAAGATTTTACCGCTGTAAAAGTTACCTTTCGTTCCATTCCCATGTATCTGATCACAGAGTACGCCCCCAACGGCACTTTGCTTCAAGTTCTAGAAAACATGAAGGATGCCGATGCTTGGAAAAGAAAGGCCCTGACCTATTGACCTTTGCCCTGGATGTGGCTGAGTGTCTGCAGACTCTTTCCGAGAATAAGGTACTATTGAACTATCAAATGTCACCAACATGGTAGCAATTGAAAATATGGTTATTGGAGTCTATGGATTGGTTTGGTTTGTTTTGTTTGGCTGTTGGAGGCTACACATTTATAATGAAAAAATATTTTCAAGATAAGTATACATCATTAGGCTTTAAAATTGAATCGTTATTACTTTTCAATGTTGCTCTTCTTAGCTGTATATCTGTCATGGCTATTGTTGATTTCGAAATTGCCTAAATTTCACAATTTTTTCTATTTTCAGATCATTCACAGAGAGATCATGGCAAAGAATATCGTTGTCGACAGTCAGTGGAAGTGTAAACCTCTCTGGTCTTGGTTCGTCAAGTGCTGTTCTTACTGATCAAAGATACAGACAAAAGATGAAGGTAATGCTATCCGGGATGCCATGATGCATTTTCATCAAACATAAGTTTATTTCAAATTGTTCTTCATATTCCATGTAAATCCATGAATTCAGCGCCGTTCAGCGTGTGTTAATTGTTTTGATGCTAATAGTAACGACTTTTCACTTGTTTACCTGTTGATGCTTCTGATTATAATTTTAATGACTTGGGGAATAAAATTGACATCACTAAGAAAAAAAATTGCATGTTCTAAGCTGTTGTATAACAAAATGTTTTTTGTTTCAACACAATGATCTCTTTAACAAGCGATTTTTTTTTTCAACCAAAATGAGCACGTGGCCTAGTGACTGATTTTTAAAGAACCGAGAATAGTTAGCTATATCATTTGTTCTTTACAAACTCTTCTCTTATCTGCAAAGGGACACTTACCTCTCCGATGGATGGCGCCGGAAGTATTATCAGGAAACGCGTACACACCAGAAGTGACGTATGGTCGTTTGGTGTGCTTCTCTGGGAAGTATATTCATTAGGTAAGTTGGCTTATCATATCAAATCAAATCAAATCTAATATGTGATATATTTCCTGAAATCATAATTTCATTATCATAATTTATATGGTTACAAACGTTTGAAGTTAACGAATATTTTAGACTTCGTGAATGCGCAGACATTCCGCGCTCAGAATATAATATTCCGTATAACACTTTCACGCATTTGAAAAGGAACCAGAATAGCAGTAGCAAATGACCACATCGTTGGTCTTCGCATATTATTTTGGCATCCATGCTCTGTTATATATTTTGTTTCACGACAAGAAATAATTCCAACGGAAAACTAACAGTCAGAGCTTAAAAATACAAGAACCGTACAATTTTCTGCCATGTCTAAATCATAGCAGAACAAGAATAAATTTTTATCATGTGTTCTTGTAAAATTACTATTGTTTTATAGGTTGTACTCCTTATGAAACCTGCTAGAAGATGACGTCAGAGATTGTATTCAGGTGGGAAAGTGTTTGGACATTCCACCAGGATGCGCAGAAACCCTGTAAGTTCAAAGTCAAATGTCATAGTATATTTGTGCAAAAAGGGCCATTTATTATATGTTTGGGATCACTTCCGTCACCATTGGCTGTGGGTGAAACTAACGTATCCGACGATTACAAAATTTGACATTGCTCAATGGATCTATCGCTTGTCATCAAAGGATGCCATATACATTATTACTGAAGTGATTGCTTGCATTACCATTAAATAGACAATGTGTATCCATTGTTTGCATAGCACACTGTAATCTTACAAAAACTGTCTCTGTTCTATTCACAGTTACCAAATTATGACGTCATGCTGGATTGAGATACCTGATGAAAGGATAAAAGTCAATGACCTCGTCAGCAGCTTACGACGGTTTCAGGCAGAAGGCGGGAAATAATATGATGAAAGAAATTAAACTGATTGACGTCAGTATTTATGAGGAAAAACGCAACTCAGTGACTTACGTTCAGAGATGGTAGTTTCCATAGAGTTTTAAATTATCTTTTAGAGCAATAATGTCATTTGCCCATACGATAGTTTTTATCTATATCCAGCATCACTTTAGGGGGACACAGTAATTAGAAACTACAGTAAGTTTAAACTACAGTTTTATGCAAATAGAGTATAACTTAATGTGTAGCACCAAAGACAATATGCATACAGTATTTAATTTTTGTTGTGATTTCGTATGCATAAAGAACTATTTATGTGGAAAACCTGTAATGTTATTGCCAAAGCCTAAAATATCATATGTTGAACGGCGTTGTGATGGATTATGATAAGAACACGACTGGCGTAGTCCATGAAAGAGAATTGAGTATTTTCACTTTTCACCTTTGTTACGATGATAACAAACCACTTTTGGATTGTATTCTTGATTATCTAACTCCTGCTTGTTCAGCTGCTGTTGGAATAGTTATATATGTTTAGACACCGACGCATTCTCATTACCCTCACTTTGCTTAAGGTTTGTATGCCAGCCCAGCCCAGCCTGCTCCTCAAAATTTACTTCCATATTACAAAGGAAAGTGCTGCTAAAACAAAGGTAGTCGATGTTGATGTGGAAAATTTAACCAAATCCGTAGAAATTGCCTTTTATCGCACTTGCTGTCGCTGTATGGTGCATCCATAATATTATTAGACTTTTTGTAAGAAATTGTTTTACCCGCTGCTTAAAATAGCGTCGCATAAACACTAACAGATCAAATGCGAGTGTCGTTGTGCATCGAAAACAAGAGATAGAAGGTACAGTGGTTGGTATTTCATTAGAATTTAGTATGGACTTTGGATTGGTAACATCCCTAAATTTTCTGATTTGAATGAGAAAAATATAGGCGATGGTTTGGATGCAGATATAAGTAATAGGATTGATTGTGTCGATAATTACTTACCCAGTGTGAGTGGAGGTAGCCTTTATGGACTTTGTTGACTTTACTATTTATGATGATACAAATGTGTGTAACACAAATTCAAAATGTATTTGATAATGCTTGAGTTAACGACATGAAGAAAAGACATGAACAAACTCTTACTACAGTGGTGGTTTATTGGCCTAATACTGATATCTGTGCTAGATACACGTTAAATGGTAGTTATAGTACGAGTACGAGGAGGTTTACTAAAATAGCGGACACTTTGGGGTCTCAGTCTGGTAAAAGTCGAGGCGCGCAGCGCCGAGGATTTTTACCTGACTGAGACCCCAAAAGTGTCCGCTATTCCTAGTAAACCTCCAAGTACGAGGACTATAACCCATTTATACTGCGATTTTGGCGAGTTTTCGGCGACATTTCGGAAATTATGTACGTGTTGCTGAAGTTACGTAAGTCGTTTACATCACAATGTACACTCACGGGGCAAATTCAAGCGCAAATCCGAAATCATTTACATCTATTCATAATTAAACTGACATATTCATAATTAAACTGACAAACAGATGCCGAACTATCAGGTAGATGATTTGGTAAGTTTTATTATTCAAATTCGCAGGTGTAGCTCATCACGTGCACTCATGGTTCGATTTCATCCCTGTTTCTTGTCGGGAGACCTAGTCACCGCACGTTTTCTTTGTGCTGAGCCACAGTCCCTCTATCTACATAGAGGGACTGTGCTCAGCGTTTGTGTCACCAGTACGATGGCAGTCCATGTTTCTGAATCTAACTTGCCGGAAAGTGACAGGGATTTAGAATATTGTTTGTCACAGATATATGTGGACGACGCTGAAGATTTCAAACTAACGAATATCCAGAAAGAATTCCGCTTTCTGCCTCCAGTTGACAACGGAACGGTCCACAAATACCAACGAGAACGTATTCCGAAAGCTACTCGTAAAGCTACGAAATGGGGTGATTCCACGTGGACGAGCAACTGATCACTGGACGGACAGGCCATAGGAGCTCGGCAATACGAAACTACAAACGGACCAGTGATGATCTAATTAAATTTGTGTCGGATGCCTTGCAGCCTCCAAAACCGAAGTTGATGAAATCTTAGTATACCGATACATCGTCCAGCGAAGGTATTAAATTGCTGAACTGAAAGACGTACGATCCAGCACTGCCACTATTAGTAAAGCACCAGACTCAAACGATGAACAATCTACCATCAAGATTGACACTAAATCAGCCGACTCGTTTGTCACAATGAATATCGTGAAAGGTGATGTGAAATTTGAAGTAAAATTTTGAAATATTGTAAAATTTTGTAGTCGGAAAATACTTTCGTCACATGTGTTTCTTTATGTGCATTTTTCATATGTAAGTAAACTCAGCTGTTACCATAATGAATATGTAATTTTTTTCTATTGTATTTGTTAAAGGTATACTGTCACCTGTTCCAATTTTGCCACAGTTACCATGGAAAGAGAAACTCTGCTTTTTAAAAACACCGCACTCACATGGGTATTTTAAATACCAAGGAACGCCCATTTGACCATATATGAGCATATTTAGATTACAGGTGAATGTATATTGCTTTCCACGACGAGGTTTTGCAAACGCACAATACTAAAGTAATGAATATAGAGTGGGAAATGCTAATGGGAATCCGACAATATTTTTGGCGAATTATTCAGTTTTAAGACAGATTCTTTACTAGCTCCAATGTGCACATTTGAATAGAAGTGAACAAAACAACAGATAAAAGTCAATCGATCAATATAATTTATCGTTAGCAGAACAATATTTTATATATATATATATATATATATATATATATATATATATATATATATATATATATATATATATATTGCTAAGGTTACCTTAGACACCTGTATATTAAATTTGAAAGCATCGGACAAGCAGTTTTGGAGTTGATTTTTGTCCAAAAATGGGAAAACCAGCCCCAAAATACAAATATGCAACTTTCACCATAAGTTAAACAAACTTAGCTCAAGTCACCCTTGGGAACCTGCATTTTAAATTTCAAAGCAATCGTAGAGATCTTAGTGATTAAAGGTATACTGTCACCTGTTCCAATTTTGCCACAGTTACCATGGAAAGAGAAAATCTAACCAATCACAGATTTTAAGCGGGTGGCCGCTTTTTAAAACAGCGCCGTCGCATGGGCATTTTTAATACCAAGGAATGCCCCTTTGACCATCTGTGGGCATATTTAGATAATGGTGACTGTATACCTTTAGCCGTTTGCGGACTTTTCTCTTGTATTGGTTTACCAGCAGAGTACAGTTTCTTTGTCTAAAAGAGTACCCGTTTACCAGTTATTTGTACACTTCTTTGTTTTAAAACAGTACCCATTAACTGGAATGCGTAATTATTTAGTATGCTTCTTTGATAAACTATCCGCTATGGCAACTAAGCAGTCGAGTTCAAACAATGGGCATGAGACAAAGAGTAGTATAATTTGTATACTGTTTTACATTTCGTACATACACGCTGCAGCTGTACAGTTTTGTATGGTTGTACGTGATAATTACCTCTTTAGCACACTGTTTACACTATAAACATTTATTTATACGAATCGTGTAGATATGGTTAATCACTGTATGATTAGATTATATAACAATGTATGATAAAATTTGAATAAAGACTTGAATGTTTAGTGTAATTAGACGATGCATCAGTTTATCATACACTTTTGATGTTTTTATGTCCGTTTTCCCTGAATTACTGTTATTGATAAAGAGATTTTGATTAAGTCAGAAGTAATTTTACATGTATGTATACTTTTATCGACGTATGTTGTTTTTGTAGTCATCGACATTTGGTATGTTCTCTACTTTTTATGTTTTCGTTCAGCAACAACTTAACGCTGGTTTATAAAAATATTTTGAGAGAGTTACAGCTAACTGTTTTATATCGAATGATGAATCATGACTACGGTAAATAACACGTAGAAAAAGTATTGAAAGCTGATGAAAGATGTCAGCGAGAGAGAGAGAGAGAGAGAGAGAGAGAGAGAGGAGAGAGAGAGAGAGAGAGAGAGAGAGAGATATTCAAACACTATGCTTTTACTTTTATAACACATTATACTTTTAAACAAGACCATAATATTGGAGGATCAAGTTCCAACAAACGTTGAAAATTGATTCTCGAAATACCTTTGTCAAATCGAATATAGTCAGAACTTTAGGCGAACAGAATGACAGAACAGAACATGAAAGTCCTTGCCATGACAGACACAAAGTTCAGTGACTTTGTTATCATGAGGTTTGTTTTGAAACAGACCTTCTTTTGTCAAGTATTTCGTGCATTAATACGTATTTACCTTATCTGACATTTATCACGTCCTTGTCTCCGACTAAAGCATGGCTACGGTCGTACAGACTAAGGGACAAACTGCGATCTCGTCCTTATTATCAAGTAATTGACTTTGTGGAAATTTACCATCGTTTTCCTAACCATCCTCACGGCGTCTGAAAGCTTAAAATATCGAACACTTATAATCTATCAGGGGCAGAATCGAACACCTTCGCGCTTGATAAATTGCCTTCAACATGTCAAGAACGAAGTTCAGCAAGGCAGAGAAACTTTCGCAATTAATGGAGATAATTCCGTTATTTTTTTCTATATTCAGCCATCAATAGGATACTCTCACCTTTTCGGTTAATCAGTAGATCTTGTGCTAAGCTGATTAATTGTTAGTTATTGGGCTGGGTAGATTCGAAGTTACACCAGTTCAGCTCTCGAACCCTACGCGACCATGAACAGTTGCCTGACAACAATCCCGCACTGTCTACGATCTACAAAACGAGGTTACGTCCATTGAGCGAATACACCGTATCACTGAGCCGACCTGCGCTCAGCATAACCTTCAGGCGTGTATTACAGCCCTATTACAGATGCCGTAAACTGGTAAAATTGGTCAATTTTACAAAATGGTCACAAAACCTGTTTCGAAGGCCGATATACTGATTTTACATATTTTTGACTTTGATCTAAACATTTTTAGGGGAAATTAGAGCTGTTAGTAACTGTCCTCCCACTAGCAAATGGGG
The DNA here is from genome assembly GCF_041260155.1 of Ptychodera flava. Classification (NCBI taxonomy): domain Eukaryota; kingdom Metazoa; phylum Hemichordata; class Enteropneusta; family Ptychoderidae; genus Ptychodera; species Ptychodera flava. The sequence goes on from NW_027248279.1 coordinate 10,955,772, forward strand.
AAAATATGCCCTCCCACTGAATTTTGATGCCCACTGCCTTCCAGTATCTATGGTCTGCCTGCTCCCCACTTCCCACCACAGTTCAAGCATCCCCCTGCCATCTCCTCACCACTGAAACTCACGTCCACTTTTATTTAGTCGATTACTTATATTTTCTCAAGAATTGTAAAAGAAAGCTAATATAGGTTTTTTATTGAAACCGATTTTCTTGCAAGCACTGCCAGAAATTTTCGCTCTCCAAAAGTAAAAAAAAATCCGCCCCTACTATAATATTTGACTTTTTCACCCCGCCCGCTGATTGGTTTTTAATTTTGCCCGCTCACTGAAAAACTGCATGCAAACACTTTTTTTACAAGAACAGCTTCGTTCGCGGCACTGTATAATTAGATTATTTAATTTTGTTTTTTGCTCATTAAATTGCAATAGTAGGAGGAAAAACTAATTTTATGCAAATCAACGGAAAAATCAAGAATCTGTCGGCATTGTATAGCTACGGCAATAATAGATATCAGTTAATGACGTCATGCTGGACGGAGATACCCGCCAAGAGATTAAATGCCACTGACCTCGTCACTGCCAGAAGACGATACAATGCAAAGTTCATCATGAAATAAAAAGATCGTTTGCTGTTTCACGTCATTGTTGACAGCTTGCAGCGGATGTCTTACTTACACAAATATCTTTGATGTCAGCAAGAATGTGTACATATAGAACCAATGCAATTTTTTTGAGATTTTGACAACAAATCAATATTTACACAAATCAATCGAAAATGTCCACTTGCAACTAATTCGTTTGATGCAATCGTTTGTCATGGAGATGATTGATGTATAGATATCGGCAGAAATTCAATTTCACAGAGGTCCAACCTCCTTACGAATTTTTGTCTCCTGTCTTACAATTCAGTAAAAGCCAATCTTATTCTTTTTGTAGAACAATGTGTACAAATTCTCTTGACGAAATAAACATGTTTAATTTTAAAGGTTTCTTATTCCGATGAGGTATTTAATGTTATGAACAAAAGATCAAAACATATAAAGTAAGTCATCCATATCATACATGCGTTTGCTTGTTTCTTTGCTTCGCTATCGTCTCTTCATCATTCAACAGTTTCGCTTTCAATGTCATTACTCATGAATTGTGTACATAGCAAACTCTAAAGAAAAGAAACGCAATCATGAAATGAATAAGATTTTCTTATGAGGGTCTTATGATAACAAATGTTTACTTAGCATTTGCATTATAGCAATTCTTTCGCCCTGAAAAGTTTTCAGAGATATGTGAGCTTATTGATCGCGAACAGTAACACAAGCGGGAAAGCGACTGAATGCTCAAACACCGTGGATCATTAGAGGTCAGGGGCAAAGGTCCGAGCCAGAATTTAAGTCAATGGGGCTAATAGTAATCAAATAATTATAAGGTGGCACCGGAGTGCAAAAGAACGCACTCGTCGTTTCAAATCGGGGAAAAGGTTACTGAGACTGGCGCCCGGAGTTCATATTTCTCAACGTTTATTTCTTGCGATCCACTAACACCGTCAAATGTTGACTGATCATAGAAAATATTACATAAAGACCATGTCAATGCCATGTAAGCGTGTGCCAAATATGCCTAAAATAGTTTAATTTTATTCGTTGTTTAAATGCTACAATAGAAGAAAGGATTAATATAGATAATTATCGCGGAATGTTTAAATCATCATTAGACGATAAGATTTTGGTATTTTATAAGGGCTTGCACAACCATAGCTTGACAAAACTCTGATTTCAAAACTATTAAGCATGTTATCAAATTCAATTAACCAATAACACAACAATGCCGAGCAACCCGAAACTACATATCATGTGTTTAAAGCAAAACAATATCTTCATAAAGTATTTCCAACAATTACACGGCCTTAGTCACCGTTCTTTCCAAAAGAAGATTCACACAGCCTTTTAATATGAGAAAATATTCCTTGTTTCAATAAATTCACCAACAGTGTGTGCATTCCAAAGTGTATGTTACTTTTTAATGTCCATTCAAAAAATGCATTTGTTCGGTTTGTTTCGCTACAGTTTCCCATTGATTTTAAGCGGACGTGTTGACATCGATTGCATCGATTCGCGGAGAGCGCCCTCCTTCCTCCTGGTCATATTAAACGCAGGCTGCATCCAGTCAAACATTGTGAGATCCATTGAAATTGACTACAAAAATGTCACGAAATGTACGTACGAAATATTGAATGTATAGTCCACATGGGGAATCGATCATAGCAGAGTGTTTGCAAATTCTGCCTGTAAGTGATCCGATGAGATCATAGAAACACAACGTTGAGTTACCAAGTATATCGAAATCACATGAATGATACTTTGGACTGTGGGCTTATTAGATAAAATACGATACTCAAAAGTCGCACATGTTTTGACAAGTTTCTATGTATACACATCGTAAAAACTAATTCGAAACTACTAGCCAGTGTCTTAACATAGTTAAGTTTCTAAACCACAAAAGTCTTGTCTGATATGGTACTAATATATTTTCGGATCTGTTCACATATTGTCAGCAATACACAGTACAACTTCGTCGTCATCGCTGACAACATGGAATGCAGTTTCGATACCTTTTATACGAGAGGAAAATAGTTTACCTTAAAATGGCACTCATTGCTTTTGTATTGTATTATCTACAAAACTAATTTGACCGGACCGAAAGGTTACCCCACGCACTTACATCGAGCAAACCAGTACTAGTATGCAGGTGAAATTTTAAATTACGCTATGATTCGAAGCCAGAATGTGATGCTTATTTTTACCCGAAGAACCCGCTTTTAGGGAACCATCTATCATCATTTTTGAAACAGTTGCGACGTTTCGATCCGACTACAACGGAGCTTGATCACGCAATGATGTTAATTATTCAGCGTTAATATGTCTCTGTAGCTACAGAGACATATTAACGCTGAATAATTAACATCATTGCGTAATCAAGCTCCGTTGTAGTCGGATCGAAACGTCGCAACTGTTTCAAAAAGACCGTTCCAAAGTGACTATATTTCACTATCTCCTTTGATTCTTGGAACCATGAACAATATATTTTCCATCTATCATCATGTCTGTCATTGTAACACTGACGTTGATGATGTGGTGCGGTGAGTATTGGTTATGTATTCATAATATTGGAGTCATATCATGCCAAGATTTAGCATAACTGATATCTTCCATCTATGGGAGTTGTTACGTGCAGTAATTTGTGTAACTTGTACTTCACAAATGTTCGTTTTCCTCTCCAATCTAGCAATTCGAATCGTACTCAATGTATATAATCCAACTGAATGGCTATCGCCAATATTCTAAGACGGCGAGTGGCTCGAATACTACAACATTTTATTGGCTAAACACCAGACCCTATTTGCTTGCACGAACATAAACGAGACGTTTTAGCCGATGTGTCAGTAGTTGACCAATACTAATGTGATAAGAATCAGCCCGATCGACGTAAATATTCGCATTGTTTGACATCACTGCTATAGAAATGGAAACGAGTCCTAACCGAAACATTAACAAATGTTGTACAGGCATTCATAAGTGATACATTTTTCACCATAAAGTGGTAAAATGGTGTTGACATTTGCGCATGTACACGGTCTATCGATCCGTCCTCTTTTCAGTCTGTGTGCGCACGTACAGAAAGTATTCCTGACTAACGAGGGTATAACATAAATCATGTTTAACATGTATTCAATTTGGTATTGAATCAGCTTTTAAGTAGACTTGGTTCAAGTCAGGTGAATTTCTAAAAATAACATCATTTGCAGTAGTTTCTCATGTGTCTCTCCTTTTTTTCATACAAATCTACTAGTATTGGAATTTGGCAGCCCGGGCCAGGGTTTCCTAGCGATTGAACGCGTTACCTTTGAGTCTGCGCAGTCGTGAGTTAGTTTCCGCCGGATTCATTGATTCCTGGAGAAACTCCCCTGTACAGCGTTCACCCCACTCATCGCGTTCACCCCACTCATGCGTTTCACATTAAAATAGAACACAAATCATCGCATTTTCCCCACTTAAACGTTCACAAATCACAGACTTGAACCAAGTCTAGGTTTTAAGGTTTCAAGACAAGAACTTCACCTTTTTTAATCTAACAATTCTCTCGTGGTCAATAAGCTCAGAACCCCCGTAAATTATACATCTTCTGAAATCCTAGATATAGGGAAACATTTGGTAACAACAGTGTCGCTATTTTTACATAACTATCACGTGAAAGGTAATTTGCATAACCTTTGAAAAATCGGTTTTCGCTATGTTTTGTCTCACAATGCTCTTTCAAAGAGTGTCTCAGAGTTTTAATATCTTGTTAAGCTTTTTTTAACACAATTTTAAAGAAAGCAGCTAGAGGTAAATTCATCGCTTTAGTGTTTTTCTGGCATAACAATGTTTAAGAAGGTTTTAAAAAATTCAGAGACACAATTTGGAAGATCCTTAGGACAGCTTGCGCTCACACAAATTTCAGTCACATATCTTACAGCATTGAAAGAAAACATAGGAAAAACCGATTTTGTAAGTTTATGCAAATTACCTATCACGTGGTAGTTATGTAAATAATGGTAACACTATGGTAACCAAAATGTTCCGCTATATCTAGGCTTTCCGAAAAAGTATAATTTACGGGGGTTCTGAGGTTAGTAACCACTAGATAGCCAGTTTCTTGTCTTGGAACCTTAAATCCAAGTATAAATGGTAAAAAATAATTTCAAAGGCCTTGCTCTCCTATATTAGATACATCGGTACGTTTCATATTCGTCGGTTCTTGTGCTGCTGCCACTTTTGTGGATTACTTCGTTCGACATATTTCGCGATCAGGTATATTACAAATGTATACTTTATGACTCATGTTTCGAGTGTAGCCGGATGATATATAGCATCAATTATTAGTGTGGAACGAATTATAAAATCACACACATAACTATGTATGTTGAAATATAAATATCTCATATTTAAGTATTATATAAGTTTTCTTTACTGAAAGTGTAACTTTTATATTTATTCAGTTGTTTTTCACTCATACGCCGATATGAGAGTTGTTGGACCAACGGACGTGTTGTACGTGAAACCAGGAATGTCTGCTTCATTCACCTGTTCTGTTATCTGGGATGACGGTGATCATCTGCAAACCGTTGTCTGGGGAAGAAGTAAAAATAGTGGTAACACTTGGTCTGCCATAGGACAGTGTTATAATTCCGGTAAAAGTTGTACATATATAGGGGATTATGAAACAGAATATCTCATTGAAAAGAATGGACAAGCCAATGATTTCTTCAAACTTACTGTGAGATCAGCAACATTGGATGACGATGCACACTACGACTGCTGGCCTTTTACCGATGGTCGACCTACAACTCCTCATGCAAGACTTATTGTGTTAAGTGAGTTAGATTTATTCTTTATTATTGTATGAACGTATGATTTGCTAATGAACGTTAACCTACTTGTGATCAATACACTGATATATATATATATATATATATATATATATATATATATATATATATATATATATATATATAGTATATATATATATATATATATATATATATATATATATATATATATATATATATATATAAGATATATTAAAATATTTCAAACCTTTGTACTCTTGGCAATGTATTCGATAATTTGAGAAAATGAAACAAACTGAACCAATGGAAGTAGGAGAGATAAACCAGAGTGCCACCTAAATCAATTTACTCCATCCTAAATATAAATAGTGCATTCTTTGTGTTATTATGCTGTGTACTATTTTGAGATCAAGTGACAAGTGTTACCATTAATAACTTAGGAAACAAAACAACTGTCAAATCTGGTACTGGGAATATCATTTCTTGCAAAGCAACATCCGGGAAACCCCCAGCTGATCTATTGAAGACAACAGGCGACAATGACATCACACGTCTTAGTGAAAACACGAAGACAAAACCTGGCTATGATACCAAACTCTACGACACAGCCAGTGTTCTTGTTTACCTATTTAACGCTTCTGATGACCAGCACTATCTAAAGTGTCAAGCATTTCAACATAAAAGCGTAAAGACAAGAAGTGTACAGATTTTAATGAATGTGCAACGTAAGTTTATTTCGTTATTACCTTATCTTTAACAATGCTGGCACAGTTCATACTTTGTTGTGAAATGTAGATCACCTTTTTGTACGGATATCGTCAATATTGTTAGTCTGAAAGAGAGTAGCTGGAAGAACAAATCAATATACAATTGGTAAACTACAAGTATGTGCTTGTCACCACAAACGTATCTCGGGTCGCTTAAACGACATCATTGATGACGCACACATGTGATAAGCTGCATATCGATCGACGTAAATATTCGCATTCCTTTGGGTCGCTGCTCATTACAAACAAGTCATCGTTGATGACACAGTCCCCGCTTGTCCATTTTGTTATAATCTTTGGTGTCTTAGGTAGCTGTGGTCTAGGTAGCTGTGGAATGACATTGATGCAGCGGGTACATCAGGCATGTGACTTGCATAATAAAGTAATCTGAGGAACATTCAATAAATGACTCCTCTCTGCCGGTAATGACCACTCAAGGAACTTTTGATTACATCACACATAACGATGCCCTTACTGCCTCCAGTGTCATGATGGCACATACTCTATACACATGGTTTGGTGGAGTTTTTGAAATGGTATGGGATCGGGTATGTTGTTGTAATCAGCCATTTCGGATCATATAATGAAACAAATTAATGTGCACAGGAATGCAGCCATAGTATTTTATCTTCGTATCACGTTTGAACAAAATCAGTCCATCGAGGGACAGTGACCTATGTTTATGTTTAAAAGACATAAAAAATTCACTCCAAAATTTTAATCAAATGGCTGTCTATTGACCATATGGATCATAGCACAAAATTAGTAGACATGCATATGTATGCCATTGTACTTTATCTTTGTACCAAGTCTCAACAACATTGGTTAAAGAATTACCGACCATCTGACAGCGATATTGGAAAAAAATGACAATCTGGCAGCCATATTGGAACATGTGTCACGAAGTAAATTGACATGTATATGTATGCCATAGTGCTTGATCTTTGTGCCAAGTTTGGACAAAATTGGTGTAATATGACCTTTGAATTACGATTCAAAGACATGCAAAATTCCAACAAAATGGGGGCCGACTCGCAGCGATTTCGAAGCTGTTATCCAATTGGTTGGCAGAATCTTACCGTTATAATGAAATAATACAAATAAACTCCCTAAGTTGCTGTGAATAGTGACAATCGACCAATCAGATATAACCTTGCAAACACGCTGCGAGTCAGCCGCAAAATGGCAGTTCTGCAGCCATATTGGATCCTATCGCAAGCTTAATTGATACATGCATATGTATGCCATTGTGCTTTGCCTTTGTGCCAAGTTTGAACCAAATCGGTTCAAGGATGTTTGAGTTATGGTTCAAAGACATGAAAAAATCGCAAAAAATGGCCGCCTGTCGGCCATATTGGATCATATCACGAAGTAAATTGGTGTCCATATGAAGGACATGATGTTTTGCTTTTGTGCCACATTTGAACAGAATCTGTTCAAGGATGTCTGAGTTATGGTTCAAAGACATGAAAAATCGCAACAAAATGGCCGCCTCACGCCCATATTGGATCGTATCGCAATATAATTTGACCTGCATATGTAGGACATAGTGTTATGCCTTTGTGTCAAGTTTGAACAGAATCGGTTCAAGGATCTTTGAGTTATGGTTCAAAGACACGAAAAATCGCAAACAAAATGGCCGCCTCGTGGCCATATTGGATTGTATCACAAAATAATTTGACATGCATATGTAGGCCATAGTGTTATACCTTTGTGGCAAGTTTGAACAGAATCTGTTCAAGGATGTCTGAGTTATGGTCCAAAGACATGAAAAATCGCAACAAAATGGCCGCCACGCGCCCATATTGAAACATATCGCGAAATAATTTGACATGGATATGAAAGCCATAATGTTATGCCTTTGTGCCAAGTTTGAGCAGAATGTGCTTAAGTATGTCTGAGTTATGGTCCAAAGACATGAAAAATCGCAATAAAATGGCCGCCTTGCGCCCATATTGGATCGTATCACAAAATAAATCGATGTGCATCTGTAGGTCATAGTGCTATGCCTTTGTGCCAAGTTTGAACAAATTAGTTTAGCAGTGTCTGAGAAACTGTTGATGACGGACGGACGGACGGACGGACGGACGGACGGACGGACACACGGACGGGACCCAATCTATAAGTCCCCGCCGGACTTCGTCCGCGGGGACTAATAAAAACGAGCTCTAAGTAAAACATTTACATATATTACAAGGGTACATATAAGTGCAACATATTCCACCATACATGTGATATAGTGATGTTGTCATGACGGTTGGCGATTGGGGATCTAATAATCGATATTTTTTCAATCCGGATGTGAACAATGTCTGTTTATTTAATGTCTGTTTATTTATTTATTTATTGAAATTTTGCAACCAACCTACAAAAGTTGGTGATTGAATAGGTACATATTAAAATCGCGTCATACACAAACAAGCAGTTAAAATACAAAAATGCTTAAACTATAAACAAAACATTAAAATCACGTTCGTAAGAAGACAGGCAGCTAAAATACAGAATTGCTAGTACTATCATACAAATCAAGACCTCATTGGTAGTTGTATAGAGCATATGGTATAAAACTATTTTTAAAACGCTTAGTCCGGCATCTGGGAATACTGTATTGTTTTGAATGACGGGTCCTCCTTGTGGAGATTGGGTTGAGCAAATAATTCAACTTATCATTACCGTTACACGTTTTCCTAAAAAAAGTTTGACACAATGTATCCCTTCTCTGGTGTAAAGACATGATGTTATTTTGAATACAGTCTTGATATTGCTGGTTTGGAAAGATAATCTTAAATGCTCTTTTTTGAACGGATTCAAGGAGCTGAGATTGTTCATTTGTGAGTGCATTATGCCACAGAGGACAAGCGTATTCAACCACAGGGCGGATAATTGACGTATAATACATCAATAACTGTTTGGTATTCAAACCCGATCTCTTAAGTAGAGTAAGAAAGTACAATCGTTTCGATGCTTTACTATAAATATAGTTGACATGGTCTGACCAGGAAAGAGTGTTGTTAATCATTACACCAAGGAGTTTGTGAACAGATATTCTTTCAACGACAGTATCATTTATACTGATAGGAGGAATATCATATTTGTCTTTCTTGAAGGTTACTATCATGTCTTTAGTTTTGTCTGGATTTAACTTCATGTTGTTTGCATTAGACCAGTTATATGTGTAGTTCTTGCCCGTTGCATACATGTATTTGATCCAGTTGGCGTAATCTCTGATAAAGTAGTGTCATCCATGAACTTGGGTGACAGAGTTTGTGGTTTCAAGTCATTAATCATAATACGGAATAGCAAGGGACCCAGCCATGAACCTTGGGGCACTGATCCATTCAGAATAGCCCAGTCAGAGACTTCTTTACCAAGAATAACACGTTGTTGTCTATGACTGAGGAAAGCAGCAATCCATTGAACTAGAACTGGTGAAACATCCATATTTTCAATTTTTCCAATTAGGATGTTATGGTCAATCAAATCAAAAGCTTTGGAGTAGTCCAGCAAAGCAATATGGATAGTATTTCCTTGTTCAGCAGCTGATGAGTACCAATGGTGAAACATGTCGATTAAGCAATGTGTGGTTGAAGTACCTTTGACTGCGCCATACTGATTTGGATCAAGCTTTCCCTTTATCGCTTCCAGAAGCCAGTTACCAACAAAAGATTCCAATAATTTACATAAAACAGATGTACGAGCGATTGGTCGCAGATCTTTAGACAAATTACGCGGTGGATTAGTTTTGGGGATAGGACAAACATTAGCGTTTTCCACATTTGGGGGACATATCCTTCCCGAATAGAGCTGTTAAAATTGCACAAATGGGTTTGGCAAGTGAGTCAGTAAAATCCCGCAAAACCCAATTTGGAATGGAGTCGGGACCTACTGCTTTGTTTACCTTGATATTGAACAACTTTTTCTCAACCTGTGTACTGAGATGATAAACTGATTAGGTGTTTGATCCTCATATTTGGATACCCTTGAAGGATCTAGTGGCTTGAGTTGTGCACTGACACTTTGGAAAAATGAATTGATTTGGGTGGCTAGTTCTTTGGAATTGCCATTACAGACTTCATTTGCTAACCCCTGAAGACTATCTTTCCCTTGTTTACCTTTCCCAATAATTTCTTTTGTATGTTTCCACCACTGTCTTGGGTTTGTGCTGTGTAATAACAAGATATATTCCTAACTAAAAAAGATCATACTATTGTTCTTCCCTGCAAAAAGAGACTCCCTCGGGATTTATGTAAGAGTGGTCAGGGACTGCATCGTCTCGATTACCCAGACTGCTCTGTGGGGCTGTCTTCCGGCCGACCGCACACTTTCTGGGAAAATCCCTTTCAAAGAAAGCAAGATGTTTCGACACGGACGAGAGCGATTCATCCTGGCAGCGCCTGATCTATGATTAACATTATATTTTGAGACAAATAGACGGAAAATATAACTTCCAGGTTATGTAAAAGTGGCTTCCGAAGTCCCTCTTTAGAAATGAGTGTCAACTATGATTTTTATGTGTAGGATTAGTTTTCGGACGAGTACGATACGATGGCCGAGGATAACAGAGTCACTAGTTACACCAATTACTAAGGTTGGACTTATAAACTTGAACATATTGAAGCGATATTTTCCGTTACCTTGTCTCAAAATATATAATTACACCATAGAAAAGTTGCCATAAATATATATATATATATATATATATATATATATATAGAACAAAGCAGGTCAAGACGCACCAACTCAGGACACCAAGCTCTTCATTTATAAAATTTATTACACCGACGTTTCGTGGGAGTAATCCCACTTTATCAAGGTTAAAACAATCTGAAATAAAATAACAACGACAAACTTAAAGTAAAATACACATGCTAAAAAAGATTGAATCATACAGAGACTGGAAAACGTGTAAAGTTAAAATAAAAATTGGCGCCAACTTACAAAAAAGCCGAGCAGAAAACTGCTCCGCTTTCCTTCAAACCCAGGAGTGGAATGGTCAAAGTGTGGGTATTGTTTCAAAACAACGTCATATATATATATATATATATATATATATATATATATATATATATATATATATATATATATATATATATATATATATATATATATATATATATATATATATATATATATATATATATATATATATATATAATAAAAGTGCATTGATGTCCTAGTGGGAAATTACAGTGCTCGATGAGGAATGCAGAGTGTTATAAATAATAACACTGATTGCTTTATCCTAAGAATCCTTTCACTTCTGTCCGAAGATTGCAGGATGCATGAAACGTAAATGCCTCTGTTGGCACCAAATTGTGTCATCAGAAAATTTACTCATTAGATTACAATTTAAATGGAATACAAAAGGCCATCACATCTCAACAATCCACTTACAAACTAGAACAAAGGCGATCCAATGGATCACAAACAGTGCCTTTATATTATTACTGTTTGTGTCTCCTCAGAGCTGAAATAGTCCTACAGTCTGTAAACCTTGTTTCTTTTTTTTTAATGCAAAGACACTAATGGTGATGAAAATTGATAAAGTCGGTCAGACTTGATAAAAAGAAAAAATGCGAAAAATAAACAGAGCAATTTGTGTATATTGTTGTATGTAAACACTCCATATTCCTACCTTCGTTTTAGATACTCCCGGTGAAGCCTGTGAGTGCAGCATCACTGTGTCCGTTGTTCTGGGATGCCTATCGGCAATTTTATTTGCAATAATTGTTATGATGATAATTTTCCTGTGGTACAGAGGACTTCGTCTGTCATCGTTTCTATGTCAGGTAATTCTTTTCCAAACATAGCATTGTGAAGCTTCAACCAATTCAATTGATTTATTGATTCTAAAATAGAAACGCAAGACAAATTTACTGCAATGTTGATTTTACTATTTAACTTTATTCTAGCTACGTGTTCTGATTTACTGTCAAAGCTATAAAACTTCTCATTTTGCTGTGAAAAGACTCCATCCTACACAAGTGCGTCACTCGAGACCGTACGTTATTTATTTAGGCGGAGCTAGATAGTTGGTGTCTGGCCAGTGTACAGGAGACTTAGGTGTGTGCCATATTGGGCACAGAACATACGAATGAAGTGACTCCATGGCAAACATAGCCAATGACATAATGTACCAAACACGTATTTTACTTGGTATTGGATTCTTTTCCTAGTGAAAGAGTAGTTCTACAGCGTTGAGCATAAATCAGAGTAGGACGCTAGATGTAAGTTTTGAGGTACGGTCAGAAGATTGTAGATAGATGTGAGGTAATGAAATTATTATTTCTTGAAACTTTTAGTATTTTAAGCCGAAAAAGGAGAAAGGGTGCCAATATCAAAAATTTAAATGTCCACAAGCGACACTTTCACTAACATATTCTACCAAAGAGAATCTGCGTGAGCAGTTTAATGAATATGACGCTTATTGTTTGTCTGCATCGTTAGATCAGCGACGGAGAATATCTTTTATAAAATTAACATTGACAGGAAATGACAATGCTTTATCTTCAGTCATCTCGTAACTTTCTCATTGGGTGACCAATGTCATGAAGTTTGGTGATTCTTACACTCTTGTTAATGATGTTTTCCACACAGTTACCAATTCGTGGCAATGATGTAGCTGAGAGTTCTGAATATATTAACATATATACAGAACTTACTTACGTAAGTCTTGAAGATTATGTGAAGGAACGAGATGAGTACTTAAAGACTGGTGATGCAATTTTGGAATTTCCAAGAAATCGCCTGTTTCTAAAGGAGACGCTAAACGAGGGACAATTCAGTAAGATAGTGAAGGGAGAAGCCTGGTTTATTGGCGGCAAAGATGGAGTAAGTGACGTCATCATCAAAGTTGCCGAAGGTAACCTTTTTTAAACTTTAGAAACTTATACTCTGACAAAATGGAAGAATGCATGCCATCTTAGATCCAAAAAATTGGGGGATATGTCGAGGATTATCGTATAATCTATGCCTGTATATCGATCGAACTTTAGGGTAACAGATATTAGTACAATACTCAAGGTCATTATCTTTACAGGAGATAACAGTGTCTTCAAACAGGAAATAGACGTGATGGGGACGCTGTCTCAAGTGAAGAGAGTGATACGAATTCTTGGCTGTTGCACTGAGAAAGGTAGGATACTATATAGACTATTTTCTCTTCACCATAATTTCCAAGTCTAATCCTACAGCTTGTTAATAACTCAGTAATCGTGTTTTGATCAGTTGGCACAAGTAAATACAGTATATACCTGTAAATACATCAGAACAACAAGGACAACTTGATTTTTCAGCATAGTGAAATAAATCTATTCCGATTTACTTTTACAATGTTTTTCTTTAAATTGCATAAGTTCCGTGTTTAAGACTAAGTCTTGGAAATATCAAGAATGTCGTGTAAGAAGCTAATTTCTTTGTCAAACAACACCTTTCATTTTTAGATCCTCTGTACATGATCATAGAGTACGCCCCCAACGGATCATTACGAAGCCTTCTAGAAAGTATGAAAACTTGGGATACTGATGAACGGAAAAACAATGAACTTGATCTTTTGAGGTTCGCTGTAAGTGCAGCAGAATGTATGCAGTGTCTTTTAAAGAATGAGGTAAACACTTTCCTTGAGTTTTCAAAGGATGATCTTTGTGTACCATTTAAATGATGCCTATGCTGACAACATACAGACAGACAAAAGTGTTGGGGTCAAAGGTCAACAACTTTATTACAATGTTGACTGGCTATTAGCCGATTTCAACCACTCTAGGCGTACTGAGATACATATTCAAAAGACGACGGAGCAAAAGAAGAAAATATTATTAAATTCAGAAGCTAGTAGGATAGGGAGGGAGGCTGGGGAACGCTCTAAGGTCGAAGCCAGCTGTGAACATCTGTTAGGTTGCCTCGTTCCGGGACCATCCCACTCACAGCCTTGAACCTGGCCCATTTAAACTACAATAAAACAAGTATTATTGCTCTAGCAAAATCATGGAAATTGTGAACGTGTTATTGAACTTTGTTTGATGATATACATAATTCTCATTTTCGTTTATTACGATGTCAGCGTTTGTTGTTATGCTTTAATTTTATTAGTTTTGTAGCTCTATTGTAGCTCTATTGTTAAGTGTGATAATCATATAATTATATACAACAACTATTTCTGTGTCTTTTCATTTCTAGATCGTCCATAGAGAGATCATGGGGAAAAACTTTCTTGTTGATAGTCAGTGGAAATGTAAAATATCTGGTCTCGGTTCGTCAAGTGCTGTTCTTACTGATCAAAGATACAGACAAAAGATGAAGGTAATGTCACTACGCAGCGAACCTAGAAATAACCTTAAATAAATGACACCTGACGCACTTAACACTGTGCTGATACTGTTTCTTTGTTTGTATCTGTTCGTTTGTTTGTCTGTTTGTATGTTTGTTTGTTTGTTTGTTTGTTTTACATTGACTGACAATCAACCGTAATTTTTATCAGTCGAAACAAAACAAAACAAAATACTCGTCCCACAAACTCAATATATCGCATCAGAAAGTTTCCTCTTTATTTCTCTCATTGGAATTATTCACTCCTTTGCTGTAACTACAAGCCATACAATGTCTTACTTGGAAGGAGACTATAGCTTTAATAACGATATTGTCTCTGCGATCAGAGTAACTTACCAATCAGATGGATAGCACCGGAAGTACTGTCAGGCAACGCGTATACTGCAGAAAGTGATGTTTGGTCTTTTGGTGTTCTCCTCTGGGAAATATTTTCATTCGGTAGGTTCAATAATTTTATCATATTCACATTCGGTCAAGTTTTCCGTGTTCGGGAAAAATTAAGAGGTTTCAAAGGTAACTATTCCAGGAATAGTTTTGAGTTGCCAATATTCATGATCTAAGATTATGTCGGAAGCAAAGTGTTAATAACAGTCAAGTAAGAAGTACGATACGTAGTCTGATTAATTGTAGACACTGTGTCTCTCTACACCTCTTCTAATTCTGTGATTTTTCTCATTCTGCTGATTTATACTTTGGAGTTTCGGCGAAATGACTACAGAATCTAAACGACTAATGAACGCACGTAAATCTATGTTGAAGTCTATTTATCACGTAATTGATATTAAACCTCTGCTGTCTGTCAGGTGACATTCCTTATGAAACTCTTGAAGACGATGACGTCAAAGAATTCATTGAAATGGAAATCGACTGGAAATTCCGTCAGGATGTACAGAATCCATGTGAGTTGACACCTAATGACGTCAGGTGCTGCAAGTCTATTTAGGTTCACGTTTTCTGTGAATTGCCTACAGCAAAGTCTCTTCAACAGTCATTGGTGTCCAAAGACAAAAATAACGTTTTTTGATTAAATAGTGTAATAACTCCGCAGTAGCATTTTGCCGTTTGTTTAAAGTCACGTTGTCTTTTGAAAGCTACCCAAATTTTTCTTCTTTTACAGCTATCAACTGATGACGTCATGCTGGATGGAGATACCAGCCGAGAGGTCAACAGTCACTGACCTCGTCGACATCTTACAAAAGTTTCAGTCCGAGTGCCGGTTTATGCAACAGTGAAGTTTGATTTTAAATTTCCTTGCTCGCTTGAACAGATTTCATGCTCCAAAGGAATGCAGACATTCTATAAATCGTTGGCCGAGAACATCAATACACACAATACTTTAATACACATGACTGGGGAAATATGAAAATTTATGTCGGCATTTAAATCAGTTTAAGGTGGATTTCATCGGAAATGAAATATTTGACTTTGAACCTATACAGAGTTGTAGAATCTCACAGATATATATTTCCTTCCTTGTACTTTCCTTTGGATTACTGAAAACGTGTTTGCAAAAGTACTGATTCTGAAAATCTTAAGTTCATATTATGAATATGTAATTTTATTTCTTTAAACTTTCACCACCATTAATTAAAATAATCGCAATCATACCAATCCATAATATATATGATAATTCTGATGCCTGGGCCCATGGTTGATGATTAAATAGCAAATGGACAACTGACAGGAAAAGAAGTTACAGCAAAAAGATGGTATTATAATTAAAATAACTATGAAACATTTTATTTATGCCAAGGACTCTCGAAAGGGAAGTTGCAAACGACATTTTTTAAAAACGGATTTCATACAAGTTGTGCGTATACGCTGACCAATGATTGGTAATTTTAAATAAAGGTCTTGGCTACGGAGTCATATTCCTTAATCATAGTCTCTTGAGGTACAGTGGCTACGTTTAGATGTCAAATATTGACAAATCGTCACTTTTGAAATTTATTTGCGTGATTGAATATAAACGTCCAATAATTTTCCTACGCTCTAGGTTCCTTTAGAGCACCTACCTTGGTTGAAAATCGTCACTTTTGAAATTTATTTGCGTGATTGAATATAAACGTCCAATAATTTTCCTACGCTCTAGGTTCCTTTAGAGCACCTACCTGCTATTCACAATGTCGGCACTTTTTGGGCATTGCTAGATTAGAGTCTTGTTTGATCTCCCATTCAGGGCCTAGGGAAGCAGCATTACATCCAGGCTACTATCATCAATGGTTTACCACTTTCACCAAATAGAAGTTGGAATGTGCTATGCATCAACACATTGTTCCTTGAAACCTAAACTCCCTTCAAGAAGCACTGATTTTATCATCAGTTGTATAGTGATGCCAAAATTTACCTGTGTTTGAAACATGAACTTATGACAAAAACAAATTTAGTGTAACTTGCTGCAAAATCCTTTGATTATATCTAGACCACTTACTCTCAACAAATCATTGCTGGCTGAAACTTTCAGAGGGTTGAACTAATCTACAGGGAAGTGAACACAGAAGGACTTTGGCTACATAACGACAAACATGAGAGTCATAGCTAGTTCCATATAAGGCAACGTGTTTACTTTGTATTGAAGTTTGTTCCCAGCATCACTGTCATTCTTCACTTTTTCGTAAAATCATTTGGTTATCAAACGCATAATAGTTATGAGTGGACCATGCAAACCGAATTCGAATAATTAAATGCACCGGTTGGTGGCGCAACTTCAGTTGATTATCCTATCATGCACAAGTCAGATGTAACTGTACTCCCGGGGGATTACTTGTTCAGAGAAGTGGTTGGGATGTGTAGCCGTATGTAAAAAGCCAAGGGCCCATTTTAGACCAAAAATCCTGTTATTTTCGGACCCCATTTTTGACCTTTATGACCTTTGACCCAAGTCAAAAGTCAAAGCATCAAAATTCTAAAAATGGTATAGGGTAAAAAAGGAAGCATTTTCATGACCGTGTTACTGGCAAAGCCTATTACTCGCATTTCGTTAAGGTTTATATGTTGACGTGACAAGCCATGATTTCCGAAAGATATTGCTTGAAATACTACAAAATTGGGATGAAGTAAAATATCTTTCACCCTCACCAAAATTTTGGTCCAGCTTCTGAAAATTATCAGTTATTTGCAGTTACAGTCTGGATGGTGGTCGTCTGTATACTATACCAATTCATTTTGCCATGGTCGACCTGTCAGACCAGTGCGTTTAGCCCTAAAATCATCTTATCAGTTACCATGGCGTGAGTTCGTCGGGTGACTAGGCAAAGAACATTAAGGTATGCATGGACTTTGTTCAATGACCGCACCTACGACACTTACATTGGGCATTGTTCCGCTTGGTGGTCAGCCATATTGATTTTCATAAAATACCAGGCACTACGACAAAATAACGGCAGATACTTGGTTTTAAATAACTACATCAAGTTCAACACTACAAGTCATTTTGAGAGGTATGTAATCACAGTCTTCAAAATATCACCTCTAAGCAAGGTAGGAATTTTCTGTCAATTGATATTGCTTTCGTCTTTACTATCGTCTTCTGAAGTCGGTTGTAAATTTCCGCCTTTCAAGTAACGATATCTGGCATCAACTGATACAGAGATGTTTCTTACTGAAAGGGAAATGAAGAAGATAATAATTTAACTTTTACACGAATACTCTATGTCCCCTTGTTTTAAGAGATAGATAATATTTTAGTATAGTGACACGGTTTCATATTCAACACAATATTCTTATTTTGAAAAAAGAACAAGAAATTTGTTTGAAACCCCAGCCGAGTTGTCAGCTTATGAGTCACTTCTTCATATAATTTAAACTAACCACACTGTGCGTTTAAATAACATATTTTACAGTATAACATAATTCATAAAGAAAGTATATTAAGTGTTTGAAATTACATTTCTCCTTCTGATATACATTTGGTGAATACACTTAGCAAAGTTTCTGACATAACTGTGTGAGAAAAGTTGAACAAGTTTTTCATTTGATGGCAAATCATGAAGAACATCTGTAATCGAGGTGCGAATATCGTCGTACTGTTCGCAATCAAATATAAAATGAAATTCGTCCTCAACAATATTACCGTTACAAAGTAAACATATTCTCTGATCAATTTGCAAGTTAGAATACCGACCAGTTTCAATCCTCAAAGGTAATGTCCCGTTACGTAATCTTGCAATAACTGAGCGGTATTTATACGGGATATTAAGTAATACATAAGGTTCAACATTGTAATTGTGTTCAATGTACGATACGTTCTCAATTTCGGTTTCATAAACAGTTAATTCTCCAGTTTACAGATTCATTTACTTTTAACTTCTGTTTTGCTTTGTCAAGGATAACATTAGTACTAATATTTTGTTCATTTCTAGACTCAAAAATATGTAACAGTCCAGCCTCTTAAAATGCAGACTTCGCTCGTTTAGTCCACAATTGGTCGCTTAAAATACACGTTTGGTCAGTCTAGTGATGGTAATCTCTGTTGTCTAGACCACAGCCTTATGACCTCAACTTTACACCTATATTCACTAGACATCCATCCCATATCACCGTATACTGAAGCGGTAGAACTTGAAGCTCCTACTATGATCGCATTGCACGGTGTTGGATCTTGTCAATACAAGTGATTGAATTTCTATGCCACACTGCCGAAGCCTAATCAAGAATTGGAGCTACTAGCGAAGCAATAAGCTTTGTGTACATCTGATAAGACATTCCACCATACATTTTACATTTGGCAATAATAATTCCAGTAGCTCTTGAGGCAGATTCAGCAAGGCTCTGTTTTTTGTTTTAAGAGAGAACAAGCTCAGAAAATTTTTGCAATTGATATAGATATTAAGAGTTGCAACATCGCGCAAGTAGTTGTCATGGCCAATATACATCATATATGGTGAAGGACATGCATATCGCCTGTAGAATGCAGCTCGGACACAGATATCGAAACTCTGCAAAGTTTAAATCACTTTTCTGATCTACCGCTTTTGTGGGGTCGTTTTGTTTCAAAATCCCGATAGAGTTAAAACAGAGATGGCGGCCATTTTGGAATATCGCCAATATCGGTCAAGCAGCACCCAAGTTTGCACATTGTTCTTCAAAATTTTATTCTTTATTTCCAAAGGTGATGGTTTAAAGTTCAAGGTAAATTAGAGCAAATCTTGCCTCTAGGCGCGTGTTACTGTAAAATTAACAAAGAAAGGCTGTTACCGATAAATGTTAACAGTTTGCTTTGATTAATCATACGGCATATAGCAACGTTCACAATTTTATAACTAAACCTCTTCCAAATTTGCCCTCTTTGTATTACCATAAACGTTAACTCATCCTCCTTGTTGGTATTGTGCGATCGACATGGCGGAAAAGGATTCAATTGCTTTCATATAAAGTTCTACTTAATGGTACGCTTACTCTCCCCCACACCATGTTTATGGTTATTGCCAATTTTGGTAAGACTAATATATGTTGTTTGTTTTAACCAGTGTTTACAGGTCTTGTCGTTTAAACTTTCCGCCTAATGGTTAGAAACTAAGTCATCAACAGGTGTGACAGAAGACTTGAGTTAACGCAATTACAAATTCAAAAACAAAATTATTCACTGATTAATTATCAACAAATCTACGTAAGGCCAGGAAGAAAAAATAAATTGTTCATCGGAATCGCCGCTTCTACTTTGGCATATTTGGAATTTTTTTTTTTTGATTCCGGCAAATTCTTACTTCCGCATTACAAATATTTTTAGTACTGCCGCTGGTGGCGCCCTACACTGTGTCGGGTTTCGCGGGCACGGGATCATTCTTCTGAATGAGACTTCATTCGTGTTCGGACTTAGTTGACCGCCAACACGTTGTTGTTACGTCTGAATTTGGCGAATCACGACGCAAAGTGGGTCGATTTAGCCAGAAATTTGCTCGTTTTGTAAAGGTTAGTACATGTCACATGAGTATTAATTTGATCGCCAACATTCGACGTGATGGCCAACAGTTAGTTCCAGAGACGCTATTCAGCGCAGTGTCCTGATATTACGTTTGGCGATTTGTTTCAACAAGATCGTGACAGCAGATGGACGGTGCATCCGATTGAATGAAAATTGCATCGAAAGTATAAAAATTTACGGCAATGACAAAACACATGGTTGCGTCGATGTTAAAGTACGATCTGAATGATGACTATATAACTTCACTCCGATCACAGTACAGTGTTGTTAGACCATTATCATGTAAAATGTGTATATATAGACAGTGGTAAAGAGGCCAAAACATGGGGCCAAAGTAAAATGAAAAAACTCAGATGCTAGGTCCCACCAGGACAATATTAAAGGACAATACTGAATTGTTGAATTTCAGTGATTTGCTGTACATTTCAGTTTTATTCTGAGAGAATGTTGAAATGCTCAGAATATGTTGTGCAAACACTAACTGTGAATGTAATGGCCTATGTTATTGTTGGGAAATATAGTATTGAATTCAGTTACCAGTATCAGTGTTTCTTGTCTGAGATATTTCTGGTAAAAAGGGAAACAATTATCTTGCCTTGTCTGCATCTGTGCAAAAATGCCACCGCGTTTACCTTCGGCCTAAAAAAAAAATTTCGCTCGCCGCTCCTGGGACTTGGTCCAAAAAATCCGATGAACAAGATTTTTTTTTTTCTCTGGCCTAAGGGGGCAGTAATTAAGCAGCTCCAGACACCACTGAAGACACAGTGTTCTATCTCAGCATACATAGCAATAATTTATTTGTAAAGGCTTCCTTGAACCATTTTCCCCTGTCCAATTGGCAGAAAATCTCTCCCAATAAATAGCCGGCTACATGTTAAAATCCTCTAACCAGCTCCCCCCCTCCCCCCGAAATCAAATATATGCCACTCCTACCTGTGGAAACGCAGCTACTGTATTTGTTGCGGAGTAGCGTGCGTCGCTATTCGGGTCATCAAAAGGTCACAACCCCGCGATATCCGTGGCGGGGTTGACGGTTGATGACCGCATAGCGACGCACGCTACCCCACAATATCTGCGTTTGTACAGCTATGCCACTCCATGCTGATCCCTTCTGTTACGATGACCCTTGACCCGAGCTCGATCGACTCACCATCACCGCTTATACTGCTGGTATAACTTGCAGTGACGTATTCAAGTACTCACTATACAGCTATACAGGGTCAGTGATTCAATAAAACACGTTTAATAGATTGCACTTTTAAAACATTTCATTTACATGTATTTGTTTAATGTTTTTTTCAATACGACATTTATGTACATTGTGGCAATGTTAACTGAAAGATTAAGAAGATCTACAATTTCCTATGCATGTCACTTTGTGACCGGATTTCGAATTTAATACCTTTAGCAAGATCCGTTGTCAACATGGCATTTAATTGTATGCGTTGTGAATATCATTTGCATAACCGACCAGAGACAGGCAACAGTTGGTAGTTGTTTTTGTGTAACATGACTTTCAAAGAAGCAAATGACAACACGGAGAAAGAGTGTAGGGATAGTTACAAAATAAGTTTTAACCTTTTTACCGAAAAGCAAACGCGATCCGCCAGAAACAATCCACCGTGTTGTTACGGCATGACCTTATAAGGTGACAAGGCGACACAGATGTACAAACGAAGCATGCATGGACTTTGACCCGGCACAACCCGTACTACCAAGCGGCCAGCCATATTTTTTCACTATTAAAACACCGGACGTTTCTACTGTAGAAGAGAGAAGGTTTTCTGAACAGCTTCACCAGCTTATATACGGCCTCCCTTTTATCGTGACGTACTGAGAGCAGAAACCACCAGACAACGCGATTCCTAAAGGTAGGATTTGTTTTAATCGCCTTTCAAGGGGGTTGTACATATTCGCGCTCTAAAGCTTCGCCATAGGTTCGAATGTGTGTCCCCACTAATTACAGAGGAAGCTGTTAAAGAATTCAGATTTTACTATTTGAACGCTATGTAATCCTCTCTCCCTGTATTCCGACAGGCCAACACTGGTTCAATCATGACACCTTTGCGGTATTAAATTCAAACTTGATATACAAGAAATAGAACAACAACAATGTCTGTGCAGGTGCCGCCAACCATGGAGCGCCATATTTCATTGATATAAGAGAGAAATGGCTTGTTCGGTAGAACGCTGAAAAATTATGTTCAGTGAGCAATGTTGTACCATACCATACAACTTGTTTTTGCAAAATCTACCAAACGGGTGCATGTAATGACCTTGAAGCAGACGAAAAGTTGTATATTTGACACATTAGATATTGACACAATATCTTTTCAGTCGAACATCTAATCATTCGACAATGTTTATTTTCTGTGCATTCTGTGCGATGGTTTAATCTGAAGTCGCTGATAATTTCCGTCCAACTAGTGCGATTTCTGTAATTTTGAAGGCAGCATTAAAAATTAATAGGGTTCATGACACTATCATTCAAGTAAGAGACAATTTTCTTATGTATTATTGTCTTAAATATTACATACTTCAAAACATCTTTGAAGGATTATGTTCGCTGCTGGTGATGATGTGTTTTATAGCCTTCAAAATAAGAAACCTTATCATCTAGAAATAAGATAATTATATGTAAATAATCCTCGTTCATAAAAAGTTATTTTTATGCAGCATTTCTATGAGCATAACTGGTGAACTAGTTTATTTTACAACTTAAGAACTTGAGACTAATTTTAACATTTGCCGACAAAATGAAATACATGTATTTAAATCTTACTGAAATGTTGGAGCGCTCTGGAAAACCTTTGGCTTCCTCGTTTCTGCTGGAAGAAAAGATCTTTATTTTTGTGTACAAAAATGAAGTAATTCGATATTATATGGCAATATTCAAAGAGGCCTTAAAATAGGGACAAATTTACATTTATGTCAATATGAATTGGGTAATATAAAATAATGACAAAAATACTGCCGGCGTGAATCACAAAAATGTACTCTTATGTTTTTGCATGAAAATGAAACTGCAAGCTATCGTATATGTGTACATTATAGGAGAGAGGTTTAATTCCAACACCCTTCCTGGCAACCCTCTGGATGTCGCCGCAATCCTGTTTTCCCTCCGTTTTGCACCATGTCTGCTAATAGTACATCCGAGGACAATATTCAGCGGCAAGATACAACACAGACACAACGCACGGGAAAAGCACTTGTCATCTTGATTCTTGGGATACCAAAAAATACGGTCTTCCAGAATTTCACAGAAATTTGTTTAAAGATATCTGTTCAAGAAAGGAGGGGGAGTTGAAAGGTTTTGCTACTGTACTTGATATCACTGTTAGTGAAGCACAGGTCAAAGATGCAGGAGAAGCTGGTATAACTTTGATACCGGGTAAACGAATTGAGTACCTTGATGAGAAGGATGACCCTGTTAACATTCGCTGGCTGTATTGCCATAGAAGCTACTACACAGCTTTGCAGAAACTTGACAACGTCAAGTATGTCATCGGGTATGCTCCATTCACTGCAGATGCTGCAGCATACATCCGTAAGACTCTGTTTCCTGACGCCAAGCTCTATCAAATCAATGCACTTCATCCTGGTCATTGTGCAACGGTAACAATCAATGACCACCAGAAACTCCAGAGTGATATGCTAAGAATGGCGGTTGAAGCAGATGCAATGGTGTCCATCGGTCCTAGCATGCATGATTACTTTGAGAATGCATACAGAGCACTTGTTGAAATAATTCTCACTTCTTACTCTTACCGAAGACTGGAGAGAGGTACAACAGCCAGCGAGTGAAGGAACAGGAGGACATAAGACAACTCGTTATACTATCCTATGGTGAAGACCGCTCCGACATCAAGGAAGCACTGAGTGAGTATGATGGAGTAGCAGCAGCTGTTGACAGCATTGCGTCCAGCCTGAAAGGCAAAGGCATCAGAAATATCACATGGAATGTAGCTGGTGTCGCAGAACAACATGTTGACAATGTACGGAATCACCTATACACAATACTTAAGAGTTCTTCAGTGCAAGTGAACATCGTTCCACATTATTCAATTGAAACTTTAATAACAATGCTCCGCCAGTGTCATGTGTGTCTTCTTCCACAAAGTAAGGTGAACTATGGTTTTTTTGGCCTAGAGGGCATAGCAGTGGGTGTGCCTACTTACCTGAATGGACAATCACAACTTGGTTACTACATTAAAGACGTCTTCAAAGGTAATCGCAATCAGTGTCTGGTTGAAGGTGACACAGTGTGGGGTGAAAAGATAATGCAAGTAGTTAACGATGGAGAGGAATACAAGCGTGCTAGTAAGCTAAAGGACAGGTTCATCAAAAGCAGGAAAGTGAAGAAAAGCTATGCAAGAATATCGGCTTTGTTTACTGAAGAGTCAACATGTACTGAAGGTACGTAAGATTCAATGCCATTAGATGAACTTAAAGGTTTGATTATATATTGCATACACCTGAAAGAGGAATATAAGACCAGATTACTTTTCAGGAAAATGTATTGACAGTAATTTTGCAAGGAAATGTTTGCCTTCTCTTTCATTCTCAAAGTTAAAATTATGTAACATATCTTGTATTATAGTAAGGAACTCTTTGTTCAATAAATACATATATATTTTTACTTTGTCCATTAGGTCTTGATGCAGTTATTGCATTTGATGCCGATGATTTTCTGTTGCATCGACAAAAACTGATGGATCAGATAAAGGCGCTATTAAGAAAGCCTCCAATTCATGAATCCAGTATAGCGGCATTAAAGAAAAGTGTACAGAAAATAAATGATGTACTGCAAAGACTAATACAGCTTTTTTTATCTAAATGCAATGAGATTAGCAAATGACAGCAAGAAAGTCAGCAGAATAATCGAAAGGCAAAAGCTGGGGCCCACAATATCAAATCTATATATGGCAGTTCCCTTGGAATGGTGGTCGATTTCCTTGGCATACTCTATCTCTACAGATTCAAGTCAGCCTGTCACAATGGTAGATTTACCAAGGCATTTGAACCATTGTTGATAACTGATAAGATGAGAGAGTTGGTTAAGAGATTCAACATTCCATTGAAACTCAAAGTCACCTATGACCAGGAACAGTTTGATGCGATTGATGACTTTTTCTGCCAAAGTAAGTTTCAAACAACGAGCGTGATTACATAATAATGTGCAACAGCACACTGCACGATATTTTCTTAGTTAACTAAATTCGCAGCAATTTAAATTTGTATACGATTTTTCTGTTAATTAGATTGAATTGGGCCAGTTTACAAAAATGACACTGCTTGAAGTACATTTTGTGGTCATGATAATGTTACAAGAAATAGAATTACTGTCAGATATATAATTTGCCTCATCAGGAGTACCTACTGTGAGTGGTCAGTTTGATGAACCAGGGGCTCAATTGCATATGTCATGTGACAGGGATCTCAATCATGGACGTTCAAGAGAACTACAAAAATTTGGACCGGCGAAAAGTGAAAGTCTCGGGAGAGAGCCAGACATTGATACCATTATGAAGGATGTTGATGTTGGGCATCAGGTCAGTTTGAGTAACACTTTTTTGGTATCAATGCTTCTATAAGCGACGTCATTATATGATACTTACCGTTTAACACATTGAATCATAATAATAATTAGATATGTCAGAATCCAAGCCAGTATACTCCTTAGGTCTATATATGAAAAAGACTCACTAAATACTTAACATATTTTCTTTTCTTTTTGACTACTTTAAGGATACAACGATTTAAGAGTTAATCACTTCAATTACATGAGATTGGTTTTATTACTATTTGTCCAATTTAAAAGTAGCTTCCTCCTGAAAATTGACATGACTTTCATTTTTAGCTAAAATTAACACAAGAGTTCACTTTTGACCAAATTTACTTCAACTTTTTGCTCTCACGATTATATCTAAGAAGTTCAAATTTTGTTGTATTATCTAGTCTAAAGAGACATATTTCAAGGAACCAAGGCTTGAAGATGGAGTGATTGAAGCTGGTGACATATCTGATGTTACAGGTGGAACAAAATCTTATGCTTCTGCTGTGCTCTTTTGAAACACTGCACAGATAAAAAATGGCTGACTTCATCAAATTAATTCTGAAATTTACAAAAGTCAGTCATTCATTCAAAAATTTTGAATACACTAGGATTATTTAGTGTCATAAACTTAATTCGATCTACACGACATCGTTGCACATCTACATGAATTTTTTAATTACATCATTATGGACGTATATATACATTCCGACTTAAATATATGATTGTACAAAAGTTATTGTTTATATAATTAAATTTTGGCTTCCAATTATCTTTTCGGTGAATTTTACTTTTATTCCTGTTATACATTAAATAATATGAGAATTGTCAAATCCAACGTATATCCTATAAGTTTTCGTAAAGGCTCGCAAACAAGATACTTAAAATCCAATGACTAATCATGCAAATTCCAAAAGGGAGGGGGCAGAATTGGTTAAATCAATATTACTTTGTATTGAGAATCAAGACAATCTATCAGACAAAATTTGATAATAGGATTTGAAAATATTTCAAATATCAGCATTTCTTCCTTACCAAAGTGACAACTGTATTATCTTAAACTGAAAAAGTTTAAGATGGCTGCCTTTGTAGCTAGATGAGAGCAGCGTCCTTCTTATTCTTTACTTTACTGCATTTCTTCATATAACAGATACACAATTACTAGCTTTCAAAACCATCAAAGCCTACAGACTCCTTCCATCAGCTGAGATGTACCTACCTACCATATTCAATGTTGACAACTACACAGCACTGAGAGGAGATCAGTGGGACTTCATACAATTCATGGTTAAGATGACAGAGAAGATTCAACACATCCTATCCACCAGACAGGAGATCTTGTCAGTGCTGGGAGTTAGAGAGTTCTTTGTCACTGACACTGACTGTGAAACACATGATTTGTATGGTAAGGTGTAGCTGACTCAGTAATGAATCTGGAAAGTTGGCAATCAACTGTATTCCCTTCACTTTGACTTGTTAGAATAAGCATTTTGTCATGCACATTCATTGACTAAACACGTCTTCTTTTTGCAGGTCTGGCAGATCAATTTCTCAAACACGGCAGAGCACCACTGTACATCAAATCATCAGCTAAACCCTATAGTCTGAGTGCTAGGAGTTTGATTCCATATAAAGTCAGTCACACACTGGTAGATCAGAAAGGTCAAAGGTCATTAGAGTTAGATCAGACAGACTGGCAAGAAGCATTAAAACTTGTACTGAAATATAGGGAAGAGGAAATCACTAAATTAAGGGGGAATTTAACAACAGTAGAAAATATGGTAAGGCAGCTAGAGAGTGAAAATACAGCACAGAACCAAGCTGTGCAAGAAAAGAAAAATCTAGAGTTGCAACTTAAACATGCGAAGCAAGAAGTAGAAATTGTACAGGGTCTGCTGAAGACAGAAACAGAAAAACTTCAAAGAGCAGAAACAGCA
This sequence comes from Ptychodera flava, assembly GCF_041260155.1. Taxonomy (NCBI): domain Eukaryota; kingdom Metazoa; phylum Hemichordata; class Enteropneusta; family Ptychoderidae; genus Ptychodera; species Ptychodera flava. The sequence continues at coordinate 10,983,658 of NW_027248279.1, forward strand.
TGTACAAAAGCTACATTAGGTTCAAGGCAAATTCAAAATAAGCTTACCATAGCAATGCAGGAAAAAAGTAACCTAGAGCAACAACTCGAAAATGTACAAGATATGAACAAAATACAGCAAACTGAGCTTGTTAGGGCAGATGAAATAATAACAAGTCAGCTTGTGAGAATTAAAGAATTAGAATCCAAAGGTAAACAAAGTGAGATTCCCAGAGTAGATAAGAGTACATGTACACCATCACTGCCTGAGAAGACTCAGGAACAGATATCAGAAGCCATATCAATAGGTAAGGTGATGAGTATGGTGCCAATGTGTTAAATGGAAAGATATGTGAGATCATTGTATACACTCTAGATATCAACTTTGCATACTCCCACAGGCAACCACGATGATTGCCATATATACAACCACAAACATGCTGCATTAATTAAACAGTACCGGTCTACATGTGAAATGCATTTCTGGTAATTTCAACATATTCAGTAGAGGTGGAAAAGCACGGTTTACATTAGAACAATATTAATGAGCTTGCTTTTAGTCAAAGACCAAATCTTTATATGAATATAATCTAACCTAGATATTATGCATAAAAGCTACCAAATGTAACACCATTATAAACTGGCTCAGATTTGTTGATATTCAGTTCCTTAGTGAGGAGACTAAGAAATGAAGAACTGCATTTTAAATGTATACCTTCCTGTTCTCAATATCATAAATGAGAGAACACTGATCAAAGTGTACCAGTAGACTATATTTCATATGATATACATTTTGATTGTCATTCATTTCTATGCATTAATACATTCATGCATGTGATATATCCTTTAATCAGCATAACCAGAATCTGAGATGAACCAACAGACAAAAGGGCTTCTGCTATGTTGGAATCACCATAACTGTTTTTGTTTCAGATAAAACTTCTTCCAGAGTTGAACCACAGCCTATTGGTGATACAGACTACATTGGTGAGAAAAAATCTGTTCAGGGTAAACATGGAGGTAAGACTTGGATAACTGAGCCTGAGTGATTGTTTGCATATAGAGAGTATTTTAGGCTGAAAGAGTATTTGTACATCATTTGGCAAGGTGGGCGAGTTCAGAGAACAGACTTTGCTAATCACAGTTGGTTGAATGGAAGGGTGAGATATCTCGTCACTATCTTAAACATTTGTCTTTGGAATTGATTGTACATTCTGTTGTGAGTTGCAACATTGACCTGCTATGCTTCCAAGGAAATGCATGCATTCATTATATTATCAACTGACAATACGTTCATCAAAGTTTTCTGAGTACAATGTTCAATATAGCAATTTTAATGACATAAAAATATTTGTACAATAACTAAAGAGTTGAAATTGAAGTTGAAGGGGACCAAATTACATCACAGATATTTTGTTATTTTGAAACAGGAATTTGCTTAAATTAGTCTCAATCAATATTTTGCATCATCAAGGAATATCATGCAATCAAAATCAATGTACAAGTGTCAGCTGTTTTCAACATCAAAGACTTTTTAAGAATTTATGTAAACTCCAGCTCAATTTATTTCTATGATATCACACAATCAGGCTAGCAATTATGTGTGTGTATGCTAATGGTAATATATTGTCCTCTAATTTGGCAAAACGAGTCACACAACAATGGTTATTGGACACACTGACTAACCACTTCAAATATATAATACAAAATCTTAATTTTTCTCATTTTTAATGTTTGACCTGTAACTCAAGTCCATTATCATTCGATCATAACGAAGTATAAATTACCATACCAATGGTAATTTATACTTAGAGTAAAACTTGAAAACAGGTCAGGCTGTTCATTTAACTTGAAGTTGACTGTAAACACAATCAAGAATAGATCTTTCCATTGTAAAGCTATGTCTTGTAGTGAATAACTGCGTGATGATCTTATTGCTTGCCATTAGAGTCTTCATCTGTGAACAAACCATAATGATCAAGGGTATTTAATATCTGCAAAGTTGATCCAAGTATCTCAGTATGAAAGATATGAAGTATGCTAATATCTACCTTTGAAAATCAATACCATCTGAAAGTTAAATTATCATAATTATAGGAATTTAGCTATTGGGCTAATTGTAGCCCATATACACTATTTAACGATATGTTGATGTCTGACTCAAGTTTACTGTTATCATCACCTCATTAAAATGTTCATCCTGAATTAGTCTAAAGACACAGGTCTGTGTATCTAGACATGCTTTCAAGAGATGAACAAGAGACTATGGGTGACATTAAAATCAACATTGTAAAGAAACGGCATCAAACATTAGATTATTTGCCCTCTAAGGAACCAGTGCTTCAGTGAATGCTGTGTACATGTAATGACACCTAAATCAACGACAAATTTCAGATAAAAACCATTCAGCTGAAAGAACTGCAATGTTGTATGATTTTACTTGTGCTTGAATTCTGCTAGCAGGATACTGATTATAAATTTATGAAACATAAATCTCTGTTATGAGAATGTTTCTTTGTCCTAGTACAAGACTACTAATTTACTTTCGGGTTTGTTACCCATGAAGATAGTTCGGAAGAAAAATAGTGCTGACCTTGACGTTTTGATACCTGCATGGATGCTTGTTAAGTTTGAACTTCAATGACAATTATTTTTGTAAAGATATTTTTTCTGCCTGAATCAAAATGCAGACTGTTGTGAATAATGGCTGAAGCATTCTGTGGTAATATGTGGAGTTCTAGGGCTAATAGAAATCATAACAATAAGCCTGAATTTTGTCAAAAACACCATTGAGGGCACTATTTTCATCGCTATCTAAAAATTTCCTTGGACTTGCCCACAAAAAAATTCATCAATAGCTAAGCTGACATCGACCTAACACCTGTTAAGAGGATTCGTGCCACTGAATTTTTTAAAATAGGAAAATTGAGCTCAATGTTACTGTGGTGGCCTATGGGGTATTAATTAGTGGTTTTGTGCCTCCTGATGTACCCAGAATGATCTGAATGACCTCATTCAGCTATTCCAGTACAACATCACCAGTTAAACTTGGAAGTGATCTGTTATTCAGTTCAATCATTTATCAGGTGATCACTATGGCTACAGAATAAAAAGTTGAGACAGAATGTGGCTATCAATTATCGTACTGAAGTTACATTCTGTATGTTTAGATGGACAAAGTCTAGCATGTATGACATGTTATCTGAACATACCCAGTGGAATGCCTCAAATTTATGCAAAATGTAGCAATTGGATTGTGAGACTTTTGATACTGATGATCTTTACTGAAACTGCATTATGTGCAGCATCTCAGAAACTTTTCGCTAATATTTTGCTGAATTTCATTGTCCTTATTATTTTCAAACAGCCAACTAAGTAGAGAATGGCACTATATTTCTAGACTCCTTCAGTTTCTGTAAATAATAACAAATTACCAATCACCTATAGCCTTGTAAGGCTGCACTCAAAAATGTTAAGGGGAATTTAGGGCTGAAGGGAATCGCGACATTAAATCTTCCTTTTTTTCAGATCCCCCTCAATACCCTCAAAAATTTTCAAGTCCCCCAGTCTATATGATCAAAAATTTCAAGTCTCTCCCCTAATTATCATATAGGCACAGTGAGTTGAATACTTTTTGCTTACCTTTTAGTTTTCAAACTAGAACTTCTTCATCTGATTTGCTATAACGTGAAAAACTTTCTCTCCCATGACAAGTTTGGTGATAAACTGAAAAAAGTAAAACATTATGTTAAAAGTTGAGAATGTTTACAGGTACAATGTGGTGTTGTGCAATGAGGCAATAGACATATCTGAGTAAATGAATATCTTTCTGTCATAACAATGATGTTCAATATCTCTGATTTTCATTGTACATCCAAACAAAAATTTCAGTAAAGTAGCTTTTGGATTCAGTGAAAAAGACATCTCTTTAAGGCAATGTGTGAACTACAAATTAATTATCAATCATAGTTAAAGTAGCAAGGTAATTGTGGGTAAAAACTAAACAGGAAGGTATGAGGCACTTTCTTAGAGTAATGATATTGGTAGTTATATGTTTAACTAAAGCAAAAATAAAATGAAGTCAAAGTAAAATTTAAATGTTACTTAGTCCATAGCTATGTTTGCAAAATTAGTGAAACTGGCAAGGAAGTATGCAGTTTGACCTCCTGTTTTGATGAACATTGCACTTCACAGGGGTCGTGTCCTTCAATGGAAAAGAAAAAACTAACCATTAAGAAGTTAAAGTGTATTTTATTGATTCTGACCAATTCTTCATTCATATTATGGCTGCATAGTCCTCTATTGTCTTTGCTGTACAGATTTAATGCATTATTAAATGATTGATGATTGGTGGAATGAAATGATTTCTGTTAACAGTGTAGAACCACCAGGAAATAGAATGGCCATGGATCTATTACAGAAAAACAAAATATTATATGTATTTCACCACTGGGGGCACTGTTCATAGTCCCCTCACTGCCACAGACAACAGCAGGTTTGCAGCAAAGTTTGGTGTCAATTATGGTCAAAGTGCAGAATGTGTAATGCATTCCTTGACATGAAAAATGACTTGTAACTGACAAATAGTGAATGTGATAAAAGACCAACTGCTTTTACTAGTGCTAGTCACTAATATTGTACTGAATTTGTTCCCTCATTGGAAATCAGTGAACAAGGACTAAACAGTCAGTTCACTTTTTGAAAACATAGATAACCAGTGATGAACTGAAAATGCTCACCTGTTTCATTATATATTACATTTATGTGCAAATTTGAACCTTTCCAAGATGTTTGCAACTTCATTGAAAGTGTTATGATAAACATAATGGATAATATTCGCCACAGATTAATTCTGAATCCAAGTATATATCCCCTATCAGGAAAGTTCATTAAACTATGCAAATAAGGAATTGACTGAAATGTTCTCATTAAGTATTGCAAATTAGGAATTGGCTGAAGTAAAAATGTCAAATGACTTTCAATATATCTCCCTATCATAGTATCTTTAATGTACAGACCTATATAATGTTCACAGCACTGTACACACTACTTACAGACCTGCCGGGTGTGTTCACAGCACTGTACACACTGCATACAGACCTGTGTTCACAGCACTGTACACACTGCATACAGACCTGTGTTCACAGCACTGTACACACTGTATATACAGACCTGTGTTCACGGCACTCATACACACTGCATACAGACCTGTGTTCACGGCACTGTACACACTGCATACAGACCTGTGTTCACAGCACTGTACACACTGCATACAGAGTTGTGTTCACAGCACTGTACACACTGCATACAGACCTGTGTTCACAGCACTGTACACACTGCATACAGACCTGTGTTCACAGCACTGTACACACTGCATACAGAGTTGTGTTCACAGCACTGTACACACTGTACACAGACCTGTGTTCACAGCACTGTACACACTGCATACAGACCTGTGTTCACAGCACTGTACACACTGCATACAGACCTGTGTTCACAGCACTGCATGTACACATACAGACCTGTGTTCACAGCACTGTACACACTGCATACAGACCTGTGTTCACAGCACTGTACACACTGCATACAGACCTGTGTTCACAGCACTGTACACACTGTATACAGACCTGTGTTCACAGCACTGTACACACTGCATACAGACCTGTGTTCACAGCACTGTACACACTGTATATACAGACCTGTGTTCACGGCACTCGTACACACGTACTGCATACAGACCTGTGTTCACGGCACTGTACACACTGCATACAGACCTGTGTTCACGGCACTGTACACACTGCATACAGACCTGTGTTCACAGCACTGTACACACTGCATACAGACCTGTGTTCACAGCACTGTACACATACAGACCTGTGTTCACAGCACTGTACACACTGCACATAGACCGTGTTTCACAGCACTGTACACACTGCATACAGAGTTGTGTTCACAGCACTGTACACACTGCATACAGACCTGTGTTCACAGCACTGTACACACTGTATACAGACCCTGTGTTCACGGCACTGTACACACTGCATACAGACCTGTGTTTCACGGCACTGTACACACTGCATACAGACCTGTGTTCACAGCACTGTACACACTGCATACAGACCTGTGTTCACAGCACTGTACACACTGCATACAGAGTTGTGTTCACAGCACTGTACACACTGTACACAGACCTGTGTTCACAGCACTGTACACACTGCACACAGACCTGTGTTCACAGCACTGTACACACTGCATACAGACCTGTGTTCACAGCACTGTACACATACAGACCTGTGTTCACAGCACTGTACACACTGCATACAGACCTGTGTTCACAGCACTGTACACACTGTATACAGACCTGTGTTCACAACACTGTACACACTGTATACAGACCTGTGTTCACAGCACTGTACGTACTGCATACAGACCTGTGTTCACAGCACTGTACACACTGTATACAGACCTGTGTTCACAGCACTGTACACACTGCATACAGACCTGTGTTCACAGCACTGTACACACTGCATACAGACCTGTGTTCACAGCACTGTACACACTGCATACAGACCTGTGTTCACAGCACTGTACACATACAGACCTGTGTTCACAGCACTGTACACACTGCATACAGACCTGTGTTCACAGCACTGTACACACTGTATACAGACCTGTGTTCACAGCACTGTACACACTGTATACAGACCTGTGTTCACAGCACTGTACATACTGCATACAGACCTGTGTTCACAGCACTGTACACACTGCATACAGACCTGTGTTCACAGCACTGTATACACTGCATACCTACAGACCTGTGTTCACAGCACTACACACTGCATACAGACCTGTGTTCACAGCACTGTATACACTACCTACAGACCTGTGTTCACAGCACTGTACACACTGCATACAGACCTGTGTTCACAGCACTGTACACACTGTATACAGACCTGTATATGTTCACAGCACTGTACACACTACTGTATACAGACCTGTGTTCACAACACTGACATGTACACACTGTATACAGACCTGTGTTCACAGCACTGTACACACTGCATACAGACCTGTGTTCACAGCACTGTACACACTGTATACAGACCTGTGTTCACAGCGCTGCACACACTGCATACAGACCTGTGTTCACAGCACTGTACACACTGCACACAGACCTGTGTTCACAGCACTGTACACACTGCATACAGACCTGTGTTCACAGCACTGTACACACTGCATACAGACCTGTGTTCACAGCAGGTCTGTATGCAGTGTGTATGTTGCTGTGAACACAGGTCTGTATACAGTGTGTATGTGCTGTGAACACAGGTCTGTATACAGTGTGTACAGTGTTGTCAACAGAAGTCTGTATACAGTGTGTGCTGTGAACATATACAGGTCTGTATACAGTGTGTACAGTGCTGTGAACATATACAGGTCTGTATACAGTGTGTACAGTGCTGTGAACACAGGTCTGTATGCAGTGTGTATGCAGTGTGTACAGTGCTGTGAACACAGGTCTGTATGCAGTGTGTGCAGTGCTGTGAACACAGGTCTGTATGCAGTGTGTACAGTGCTGTGAACACAGGTCTGTATGCAGTGTGTACAGTGCTGTGAACACAGGTCTGTATGCAGTGTGTACAGTGCTGTGAACACAGGTCTGTATATATGCAGTGTGTACATTGCTGTGAACACAGGTCTGTATACATGTGTACAGTGCTGTGAACACAGGTCTGTATACAGTGTGTACAGTGTTGTGAACACAGGTCTGTATGCAGTATGTACAGTGCTGTGAACACAGGTCTGTATATAGTGTGTACATGCTGTGAACACTGAGGTCTGTATGCAGTGTGTACAGTGCTGTGAACACAACTCTGTATGCAGCATTGCTGTGAACACACCCTTACCAAACCTGCAGACCTGCCAGATGGCTGTTGCAGATCTTCGCAGCTCGGCTGTAGCAGATCACTTGCAGATATCTGCAAATGGTCTGATTTTGTGCATATATAATTAGCTTTGAGCTGCAAATTGCAGCTCATGGGGCATGGTATGCAGATCAATGACATACATATGACAGCTCAAATGCAGCCCGTGACTTTTGACCTGCAGACATACAGCAGCTCATAGCAGACAACTTTCAGCCCATGACTTTTGACCTGCAGACATGCCACAGCTCATTGCAGACAACTTTCAGCCCATGACTTTTGACCTGCAGACATACAGCAGCTCATATTAGACCACTTGAAGACATATAACAGCTCAAAATGGACATTGCTCATTCACCATTATCATACTGCATGTAATGGGTCATATTTTATTTGTACACACAAAATATATTTATTTCTACCTCATGTCATGCTCACTTCAATGGCTCACAACAATACAACACAAGCAGCTGGAGATCCTCGTCACCCTGTTAGATAAATGTGACACACCTCATCAAAGTTACCATACCAGTGAACTAGCTCACACGTGAGTAAAAAAGATAACACCTGATGTAGGATGAAGAAACACTCATTTATTACTAAAGGTTACGGGAAAAATTGCATTGAATACAACAAAGGAAAAAAGTCTAAAACCTTTATGAAGCTAGCATAATGTTATATCAAAACTAGTACAAACTAGTCCAAGTTTACTGTCATGAACAACTGATGTTGGAGATATTGTGAGATGTTTACCTCAGCATTGTTTGATGAATCAAACTTCTGAGAAATTGTGAAGAGTTTATCTCAGCATTGTAAAATAGATCAAAGTTCTTGTAGTTTATTCAAATATTTCCAGTACTTATCAATTCCAACAAAAGTTATTCTGATGTATAGAATAAATATAGGAAGCTTTGAACAAATACCGGTAGTAGTAATGAAATTGAGATCCTCTATATGGAAAGGACATCAAACTATACATCAAGCAATACACATTCGTTTTGGCATTTAATGAGAAAGAAGAATCGCGAGGGTGTAATTTAAATAGATACAATTCACCCAGATGGACCATGGGAAATAAAAGTGTTACTTTATGTAAAATCACTTCGAAGCAAACATGTTTACAAATTCTGTTTACTCACTCAAACCAAGGGATTTCCATGCTGAAAAGACACAATGCTACATGTAGGGCTACGCTCTAAATTTAATCGCTCACGTGTTTGATACTTTTATAGTGTAAAACTGTGAAGTTTTCCTTCAACGTGAAGCCTTAATACCAGTCACAGATGAACTCTGAAATGATAGAAGAATGAGAAACACAAGTTACTGAAATGTGAAAATATATGATTTACAGTGCTTAAAGTGCAAACAAAAGGTTCACGTAGCTTTTAAAATCTAATGAGAATTTACATTAGCGAACTTATCAATAAGCCAGTTAAGGCCTGTTGATGAAAAAGATTTTAGAGAAGCAAGGCTGCAGGCTGGCAAAGACTGAACCATATTACAGTGTTTCATCTAGGATACTACACCAGGGTGGGGGGATTGTCCCCTTCCACTGGAATTTTCGAGGGGATTTTAAAATTTTGGGAACTTAACTTGTAACTTGTACGGGTTTATTTGCCCCGAAAAATAAGTTTGTCTGTTCACTGAATTCAAAAACAGGACGGTGGACCCATTGTGTGGGCCATTGACACCACAGTTTGCTTGTGACTTTCATTGCATGCCGTCTGCACTGAACACGTTTCTGTGACAATAAAGTCTGATTGTTCGTGTCGATTTTGCTATCAGAATTATTTTCAGAGTGTTATGGACATCCATACAATGCATAAAAACTTCTGAATCAGTTTGTCTCCTTTTCTCAATCGTACAGAGATAATGTGACACAGAAACCGTATCGGGCTAGGGCAATGAACTTAGTGAACGTACACGTAACTCTCAACTGGCAGGCTTTCATATGCAAAATCAGCGTACGGAAAATTTACGCGTGGTATATTGTTTCAACAGCATTTTCATGAAGCAGATCAAAAGCCTAGATGAAACACTGATTACATGGTGATCGAAAATCGGCAATTTTATTGATGACAATTGTGTTGGATTGACTGCATGTGTACATATTATTTCAGCACCCTGTCTTCTTGAACCGTACAATCGCAAATCGGCAGTTTTACTGATGCCTGGCTTGAACTTTGAAGCAACTAGATATCCTCGATATACCGAATGTAGTCTTCAGAAAAGTCTGTACAAATAAAAACCGCATATGAAGGAGATATGTCAAAGTAACTTACCTATAGTATCATTGGGATATCGGTATGCGGTTTGCAATGCCGTTTGCAATTGCAGGCAATATATCCATGGTTTGACGTCATTTCTCCTGACGGCGAGACCTATTGGTACGTTGAATATGTCGTCAAGTATACTCGTTCAATTTGCTACCATTTTATCAAAGTTTGGATACCGTTTTCGGCGAAATTTCATCCAAAGTTTAGCAAAGAAACATGACAGAGTAACCCTGAACACAGTCCCTCTACCCTGCAATACGTGTAGATTAACGGTCGATGTGTCTTGCCGCTAACACTTTGACCTGCGTGACCTGGGTCATTTAGCAAATCTGACCAATCGCGGACAACTTTTCACATGATAAATGACGTCATAATGCGTGATGCAGCCTAACCAACAACAACATGCAACGTACACGTTTTTCTCAAGGGTCTATGATTTGATGTTCGGACCTGTGGGGAGTAGCAAAAGTAGCGGTGCTCGGACCTACAAATATCGAAGGTAAAACGGAGCACAGCTTAACATCGAATGAACAATGATTCTGGCAACTTCTCATTGATGCACAGGGCTTTCCCGGCGTTTTTATATGTGTGCATATGCCCATAGGATTACGCTGATAGACTACATGTACACGTACACGCGTACTCGATCAATTTTCTGAGCCGAGATCGCAAAACGGACGCACGCAAATTTTAATTTGAAAATGGACTGAACTCATTAAATACCTGACCGTCCTTATAACTTCACTCTACTAGAAACGAAAACTCAACTACGGTGGTGCCTATATATATGCCTTGACTGGCTCATGTTTTGCTGCCAGTGAACTGTTTCGAGCTGCCATAGAGCTGTGACAATTGTAGTGTCAACAAGTTTTACTTCGAATGATTTTGAGCTGCATAACGGCTGTTGACCGATCGGCCAAGAGCTGCACAAGTCTGCGTTTCGTCTTCCAGAGACACTCGAATCTGCAGCAGACAAATGACAGCTCCAAACGCTCTCTGCAGATCTGCATTAAAGCTGGTTTGAGCTGTCACAGCTCTGAAACCGATCTGCTGCAGACAAATGAAGATCTGCACGTTTCCTACGGGCAGGTCTGTATACAGTGTGTACAGTGTTGTGAACACAGGTCTGTATACAGTGTGTACAGTGCTGTGAACACAGGTCTGTATGCAGTGTGTACAGTGCTGTGAACACAGGTCTGTATACAGTGTGTACAGTGCTGTGAACACAAGTCTGTATACAGTGTGTACAGTGCTGTGAACACAGGTCTGTATGCAGTGTGTACAGTGCTGTGAACACAGGTCTGTATGCAGTGTGTACAGTGCTGTGAACACAGGTCTGTATGCAGTGTGTACAGTGCTGTGAACACAGGTCTGTATGCAGTGTGTACAGTGCTGTGAACACAGGTCTGTATGCAGTGTGTACAGTGCTGTGAACACAGGTCTGTATGCAGTGTGTACAGTGCTGTGAACACAGGTCTGTATGCTGTGTATACAGTGCTGTGAACACAGGTCTGTATGCAGTGTGTACAGTGCTGTGAACACAGGTCTGTATGCAGTGTGTACAGTGCTGTGAACACAGGTCTGTATGCAGTGTGTACAGTGCTGTGAACACAGGTCTGTATGCAGTGTGTACAGTGCTGTGAACACAGGTCTGTATACAGTGTGTACAGTGCTGTGAACACAGGTCTGTATACAGTGTGTACAGTGCTGTGAACACAGGTCTGTATACAGTGTGTACAGTGCTGTGAACACAGGTCTGTATACAGTGTGTACAGTGCTGTGAACACAGGTCTGTATGCAGTGCATGTGTACAGTGGTGTGAACACAGGTCTGTATGCAGTGTGTACAGTGCTGTGAACACAGGTCTGTATGCTGTGTATACAGTGCTGTGAACACAGGTCTGTATGCAGTGTGTAAAGTGCTGTGAACACAGGTCTGTATACAGTGTGTATACAGTGCATATTACAGACCTGTGTTCACAGCACTGTACACACTGTATACAGACCTGCGTTCACAGCACTGTACACACTGTATACAGACCTGTGATCACAGCACTGTACACACTGCATATACAGACCTGTGTTCACAGCACTGCCCACACTGCATACAGACCTGTGTTCACAGCACTGTACACACTGTATACAGACCTGTGTTCACAGTACTGTACACACTGTGTGCAGACCTGTGTTCACAGCACTGTACACACTGTATACAGACCTGTGTTCACAGCACTGTACATGCTGTATACAGACCTGTGTTCACAGCACTGTGCACACTGTATACAGACCTGTGTTCACAGCACTGTATACACTGCATACAGACCTGTGTTCACAGCACTGTACACCTGCATACAGACCTGTGTTCACAGCACTGTACACACTGCATACAGACCTGTGTTCACAGCAATGTACACACTGTATACAGACCTTTGTTCACAGCAATGCAGTACACACGTATACAGACCTGTGTTCACAGCGCTGTACATGCTGTATACAACCATTATATTTTCACATCAGCACTGCACACATGTAATACATGCAGGCCTAGCTGCCCTGCACCAGATGATTATGACAGACTCCACTGGCCAAGTTACTGTTAATTTATATTTCCACCGTTTGACTGCATAGACTTTGTATAGAAGTATGTAATCTTAGAAATCACTATGTAATCTTGCTGAGACATACAGTATAAATATCAAATATTCACTTTTTTTACAAAAACATGGACAACAATACCTTTCATGTGTTGACAATTCTCTTCAGCTGAGCTCTTCCACAATTAGAAACAGCTAGTAGACTGTAAAAATTACTGAAACGTAGATGCATAATATTGGTCTCTTTGTGAGAATTTTTCTATAGAGGCTGAAATATAGAGTAGTGGCTTTGTAGCAGAAAGATGCAATGTAATTTTACATAGTTCATTCTGTGTAAAGTATATTAATGTACAAGTATTTAAATCATGTTTAAATTCTTTCTGAAAGGCAAGATATATTAAATGTACAGCTATGGATTTATTAAGTCTAATTACATCAAATTTACTCCAATTGTGTGTATTTTGTCACTGTCATCATGAAGTCTTAATTCCTCACCTTGTCTGGTGGGATTGCTCTTTGTTATGATCCTCAGATATAACATATTCATGAAACAAAATCATTATGTCTCAAAATCTTGACATTTAGATGTTCATAAATTCATAACTGAAACCCTGTACACAACAACTACTAAATTAGTACTTTCAGTAAACAGACAATCATACAGACAGACATCATTATGACATATAGCTTACATTTATGAAAATTACTGCAGATTCAGTTGGTTTACCTGTTTCAGTAATATACCAATAAAATCAACCTTAGTGTACCGGTAGACCTGCATTGATGGGTTCAACAATTCATGTTCAGTGTCAGTGAAGTCTGGAAGGTGAAGTGAAGGATTGTGGGATAAGACTATTTATATCATATGTGTATATGCGCATAAATAACATACCTGAACTCTTTTTCTTCTTGATTCTTATGTCTCTCAAGAAATGTTTGCACTCTCAAACTTATTCCTGTGTCTTTACTTTTAAACAGTAAAGACTTCTTTCTTATCTGACATGGTTTAGTAACAGCTGAAAAAGAATTCAGAACACCCATTTTAGCCTGGTAGCGCAAGAGTATATCTGACTCAGAAATTAATATCTGTTTTAACATTCATGTCCACTGTTTTGTAAAATTTGAATTTCCATTGTTAAGACATACAAATACTATAATTGTAAACAAGCTATCTTGATATTGTGAATGTAAAGAACTGATTGGAAAGTGTAGGGCACTATTGGAGATTTAAAGCGGCACTAGCTCCCACTTTGTAACATTTTTAAAACACATTTTTTTTAATGCCAACGGTCGATATTTGACGTGGCGACTGCGCGCGGATCGCGAGATATCGATAAAAACATGTCCTCAAAAAGTAAAAGTTTGAATTCCGGTGGCCCACCTAAATTCAGCTTCCGAACATCGAACGTTCGGCACTGGGGTCATTGTCAACTAAGCTATGGAGTACGAGTCTACGCTAACGCTGCTGTACGCCACAGTACCACCCGCGTCGGTGATCGGTCATGCCCCGTGGGAGAAAGCTGAGTCTTACTGACTAGGAGAAAAAACGGTAAACAAAGTTTGCTGATTCCACCAGAATTCGCATAGGTGACTAGCACAGATACGTGCGGTTGATACATAGCAGCCGCCGCGTGTTATGCACGCATACCACGCGGCGGCCGCTTTGTATCGAACCACGCGCAACTGTGTGGCAGACCACAAAATATTCACAGCACTGTACACATACAGACCTGTGTTCACAGCACTGTACACACTGCATACAGACCTGTGTTCACAGCACTGTACACACTGTATACAGACCTGTGTTCACAGCACTGTACACACTGTATACAGACCTGTGTTCACAGCACTTTACATACTGCATACAGACCTGTGTTCACAGCACTGTACACACTGCATACAGACCTGTGTTCACAGCACTGTACACACTGCATACAGACCTGTGTTCACAGCACTGCACACACTGCATACAGACCTGTGTTCACAGCACTGTACACACTGCATACAGACCTGTGTTCACAGCACTGTACACACTGTATACAGACCTGTATATGTTCACAGCACTGTACACACTGTATACAGACCTGTGTTCACAGCACTGTACACAATGTATACAGACCTGTGTTCACAGCACTGTACACACTGCATACAGACCTGTGTTCACAGTACTGTACACACTGCATACAGACCTGTGTTCACAGCACTGTACACACTGTATACATGCAGACCTGTGTTCACAGCACTGTACACACACTGTATACAGACCTGTGTTCACAGCACTGTACACACTGTATACAGACCTGTGTTCACAGCAATGTACACACTGCATATATACAGACCTGTGTTCACAGCACTGTACACACTGTAAACAGACCTGTGTTCACAGCATTGTACACACAGCATACAGACCTGTGTTCACAGCACTGTACACACTGCATACAGACCTGTGTTCACAGCACTGTACACACTGCATACAGACCTGTGTTCACAGCACTGCACACACTGCATACAGACCTGTGTTCACAGTACTGTACACACTGCATACAGACCTGTGTTCACAGCACTGTACACACTGTATACATGCAGACCTGTGTTCACAGCACTGTACACACTGCATACAGACCTGTGTTCACAGCACTGTACACACTGCATACAGACCTGTGTTCACAGCACTGCACACACTGCATACAGACCTGTGTTCACAGTACTGTACACACTGCATACAGACCTGTGTTCACAGCACTGTACACACTGTATACATGCAGACCTGTGTTCACAGCACTGTACACACTGTATACAGACCTGTGTTCACAGCACATGCACACACTGCATACAGACCTGTGTTCACAGTACTGTACACACTGCATACAGACCTGTGTTCACAGCACTGTACACACTGTATACATGCAGACCTGTGTTCACAGCACTGTACACACTGTATACAGACCTGTGTTCACAGCACTGTACACACTGCATACAGACCTGTGTTCACAGCAATGTACACACTGTATACAGACCTGTGTTCACAGCACTGCATGCACACACTGCATACAGACCTGTGTTCACAGCACTGCACACACTGCACACAGAACTGTGTTCACAGCACTGTACACACTGTATACAGACCTGTGTTCACAGCACTGTACACACTGCATGTATACAGACCTGTGTTCACAGCAGGTCTGTATGCAGTGTGTATGTTGCTGTGAACACAGGTCTGTATACAGTGTGTACAGTGTTGTCAACACAGGTCTGTATACAGTGTGTGCTGTGAACATATACAGGTCTGTATACAGTGTGTACAGTGCTGTGAACATATACAGGTCTGTATACAGTGTGTACAGTGCTGTGAACACAGGTCTGTATGCAGTGTGTACAGTGCTGCACATGTGAACACAGGTCTGTATGCAGTGTGTGCAGTGCTGTGAACACAGGTCTGTATGCAGTGTGTACAGTGCTGTGAACACAGGTCTGTATGCAGTGTGTGCAGTGCTGCATGTGAACACAGGTCTGTATGCAGTGTGTGCAGTGCTGTGAACACAGGTCTGTATATATGCAGTGTGTACATTGCTGTGAACACAGGTCTGTATGCAGTGTGTACAGTGTTGTGAACACAGGTCTGTATACAGTGTGCACAGTGCTGTGAACACAGGTCTGTATATATGCAGTGTGTAAAGTGCTATGAACACAGGTCTGTATACAGTGTGTACAGTGTTGTGAACACAGGTCTGTATGCAGTATGTACAGTGCTGTGAACACAGGTCTGTATGCAGCATTGCTGTGAACACAGGTCTGTATACAGTGTGTACAGTGCTGTGAACACAGGTCTGTATACAGTGTGTACAGTGCTGTGAACACAGGTCTGTATGCAGTGTGTACAGTGCTGTGAACACAGGTCTGTATGCAGTGTGTACAGTGCTGTGAACACAGGTCTGTATACAGTGTGTACAGTGCTGTGAACACAGGTCTGTATGCAGTGTGTACAGTGCTGTGAACACAGGTCTGTATGCAGTGTGTGCAGTGCTGTGAACACAGGTCTGTATGCAGTGTGTACAGTGCTGTGAACACAGGTCTGTATGCAGTGTGTGTTGCTGTGAACACAGGTCTGTAGGTATGCTGTGTATACAGTGCTGTGAACACAGGTCTGTATGCAGTGTGTACAGTGCTGTGAACACAGGTCTGTATGCAGTGTGTACAGTGCTGTGAACACAGGTCTGTATGCAGTGTGTACATGCAGTGCTGTGAACACAGGTCTGTATGCAGTGTGTACAGTGCTGTGAACACAGGTCTGTATACAGTGTGTACAGTGCTGTGAACACAGGTCTGTATGCAGTGTGTACAGTGCTGTGAACACAGGTCTGTATACAGTGTGTACAGTGCTGTGAACACAGGTCTGTATACAGTGTGTACAGTGCTGTGAACACAGGTCTGTATGCAGTGTGTACAGTGCTGTGAACACAGGTCTGTATGTATGCAGTGTGTACAGTGCTGTGAACACAGGTCTGTATACAGTGTGTACAGTGCTGTGAACACAGGTCTGTATACAGTGTGTACAGTGCTGTGAACACAGGTCTGTATACAGTGTGTACAGTGCTGTGAACACAGGTCTGTATACAGTGTGTACAGTGCTGTGAACACAGGTCTGTATACAGTGTGTACAGTGCTGTGAACACAGGTCTGTATACAGTGTGTACAGTGCTGTGAACACAGGTCTGTATGCAGTATGTACAGTGCTGTGAACACAGGTCTGTATATAGTGTGTACATGCTGTGAACACTGAGGTCTGTATGCAGTGTGTACAGTGCTGTGAACACAACTCTGTATGCAGCATTGCTGTGAACACAGGTCTGTATACAGTGTGTACAGTGTTGTGAACACAGGTCTGTATACAGTGTGTACATGCTGTGAACACTGAGGTCTGTATGCAGTGTGTACAGTGCTGTGAACACTGTCTGCAGATCTGTATGCAGTGTGTACAGTGCTGTGAACACAGGTCTGTATGCAGTGTGTACAGTGCTGTGAACACAGGTCTGTATGCAGTGTGTACAGTGCTGTGAACACAGGTTTGTGTACAGTGTGTACAGTGCTGTGAACACAGGTCTGTATGCAGTGTGTACAGTGCTGTGAACACAGGTCTGTAATGCAGTGTGTACAGTGCTGTGAACACAGGTCTGTATGCAGTGTGTACAGTGATGTGAACACAGGTCTGTATGCAGTGTGTACAGTGCTGTGAACACAGGTCTGTATGCAGTGTGTACAGTGCTGTGAACACAGGTCTGTATGCAGTGTGTACAGTGCTGTGAACACAGGTCTGTATACAGTGTGTACAGTGCTGTGAACACAGGTCTGTATGCAGTGTGTGCAGTGCTGTGAACACAGGTCTGTATGCAGTGTGTACAGTGCTGTGAACACAGGTCTGTATGCAGTGTGTGCAGTGCTGTGAACACAGGTCTGTATGCAGTGTGTACAGTGCTGTGAACACAGGTCTGTATGCAGTGTGTACAGTGCTGTGAACACAGGTCTGTATGCAGTGTGTACATGCAGTGCTGTGAACACAGGTCTGTATGCAGTGTGTACAGTGCTGTGAACACAGGTCTGTATACAGTGTGTACAGTGCTGTGAACAAAGGTCTGTATACAGTGTGTACAGTGCTGTGAACACAGGTCTGTATACCGGTACAGTGTGTACCGTGCTGTGAACACAGGTCTGTATGCAGTGTGTACAGTGCTGTGAACACAGGTCTGTATACAGTGTGTATACAGTGCATACAGACCTGTGTTCACAGCACTGTACACACTGTATACAGACCTGTGATCACAGCACTGTACACACTGCATATACAGACCTGTGTTCACAGCACTGCCACACTGCATACAGACCTGTGTTCACAGCACTGTACACACTGTATACAGACCTGTGTTCACAGTACTGTACACACTGTGTGCAGACCTGTGTTCACAGCACTGTACACACTGTATACAGACCTGTGTTCACAGCACTGTACATGCTATACAGACCTGTGTTCACAGCACTGTGCACACTGTATACAGACCTGTGTTCACAGCACTGTACACACTGCATACAGACCTGTGTTCACAGCACTGTACACACTGCATACAGACCTGTGTTCACAGCACTGTGCACACTGTATACAGACCTGTGTTCACTGCACTGTACACACTGCATACAGACCTGTGTTCACAGCACTGTACACACTGCATACAGACCTGTGTTCACAGCACTGTACGCACTGCATACAGACCTGTGTTCACAGCACTGTACACGCTGCATATACAGACCTGTGTTCACAGCAATGTACACACTGTATACAGACCTGTGTTCACAGCAATGCAGTACACACGTATACAGACCTGTGTTCACAGCGCTGTACATGCTGTATACAACCATTATATTTTCACATCAGCACTGCACACATGTAATACATGCAGGCCTAGCTGCCCTGCACCAGATGATTATGACAGACTCCACTGGCCAAGTTACTGTAATTTTATATTTCCACCGTTTGACTGCATAGACTTTGGTATAGAAGTATGTAATCTTAGAAATCACTATGTAATCTTGCTGAGACATACAGTATAAATATCAAATATTCACTTTTTTTACAAAAACATGGACAACAATACCTTTCATGTGTTGACAATTCTCTTCAGCTGAGCTCTTCCACAATTAGAAACAGCTAGTAGACTGTAAAAATTACTGAAACGTAGATGCATAATTGCATTGGTCTCTTTGTGAGAATTTTTCTATAGAGGCTGAAATATAGAGTAGTGGCTTTGTAGCAGAAAGATGCAATGTAATTTTGCATACTAGTTCATTTGTGTAAAGTATATAAATGTACAAATATTTAAATCATGTTTAAATTCTTTCTGAAAGGCAAGATATATTAAATGTACAGCTATGGATTTATTAAGTCTAATTACATCAAATTTACTCCAATTGTGTGTATTTTGTCACTGTCATCATGAAGTCTTAATTCCTCACCTTGTCTGGTGGGATTGCTCTTTGTTATGATCCTCAGATATAACATATTCATGAAACAAAATCATTATGTCTCAAAATCTTGACATTTAGATGTTCATAAATTCATAACTGAAACCCTGTACACAACAACTACTAAATTAGTACTTTCAGTAAACAGACAATCATACAGACAGACATCATTATGACATATAGCTTACATTTATGAAAATTACTGCAGATTCAGTTGGTTTACCTGTTTCAGTAATATACCAATAAAATCAACCTTAGTGTACCGGTAGACCTGCATTGATGGGTTCAACAATTCATGTTCAGTGTCAGTGAAGTCTGGAAGGTGAAGTGAAGGATTGTGGGATAAGACTATTTATATCATATGTGTATATGCGCATAAATAACATACCTGAACTCTTTTTCTTCTTGATTCTTATGTCTCTCAAGAAATGTTTGCACTCTCAAACTTATTCCTGTGTCTTACTTTTAAACAGTAAAGACTTCTTTCTTATCTGACATGGTTTAGTAACAGCTGAAAAAAGAATTCAGACACCCATTTTAGCCTGGTAGCGCAAGAGTATATCTGACTCAGAAATTAATATCTGTTTTAACATTCATGTCCACTGTTTTGTAAAATTTGAATTTCCATTGTTAAGACATACAAATACTATAATTGTAAACAAGCTATCTTGATATTGTGAATGTAAAGAACTGATTGGAAAGTGTAGGGCACTATTGGAGATTTAAAGCGGCACTAGCTCCCACTTTGTAACATTTTTAAAACACATTTTTTTAATGCCAACGGTCGATATTTGACGTGGCGACTGCGCGCGGATCGCGAGATATCGATAAAAACGTGTCCTCAAAAAAGTAAAAGTTTGAATTCCGGTGGCCCACCTAAATTCAGCTTCCGAACATCGAACGTTCGGCACTGGGGTCATTGTCAACTAAGCTATGGAGTACGAGTCTACGCTAACGCTGCTGTACGCCACAGTACCACCCGCGTCGGTGATCGGTCATGCCCTGTGGGAGAAAGCTGAGTCTTACTGACTCGGAGAAAAAACGGAAAACAAAGTTTGCTGATTCCACCAGAATTCGCATAGGTGACTAGCACAGATACGTGCGGTTGATACATAGCGGCCGCCGCGTGTTATGCACGCATACCACGCGGCGGCCGCTTTGTATCAAACCACGCGCAACTGTGTGGCAGACGACAAAATGTAGTCATCAGAGGCGGCTAATATTTTACACGTAAAAACTGATATCTATGTGGTATTGGTTAAAAATATAATAGAACTGATTGAGAATAATGAAAACGACAAAAACTAAGGAGAAGTTTTAAAAAGCTTACCTCAAGTGAAGGCATAATGCTGTATATAGGCCTAAAGTCTTCGCAGTGGGAGGTAAAATTGCGTCGTTCGAACTTATTATGGACTCCCTAGAATATCGTCAATCAGCACAACAACAAACCTTCGGGGGATTTCGGGTCATAATCAGAAACGATCGTAAAACTTCGGGATGTGAAAAATAAGCTCGGGAAATGACAGTTTTTATCGATATCTCTTGATCCGGGCGCAGTCGCCACCTCAAATTTCGACTGTTGGCATTAAAAACATGTGTTTTATAAATGTTACAAAGTGGGAGTGCCTCTTTAAGATTTCGAAGAATAATATTAAAGCAAATTAAAAATTTGAATCGCTGTGTTGGACAAAACTACTCATAGCAATGCCATGTAAAAATTGAATTTAATGATATACTCCACAGCTATGTTTGCAAGATTGATGAAATTGGTGTTGAAACATGCAACGTAATCTCATTTACCTGCAATAGACAAGGGTAATGTAATTCAATAAAAAAAACATTAAAAATCTCAACACAAAACACGACACTTTAGTTTACTGATTCTGACCAATTCTTCATTCTTGTAAACTTACCATGCACCGTACTGTTTCCACGTGAAGTGAAAACATATTGTGACTTAATATACAGTCACAGTACCGGTACCTCTCATGTTAAACATGACAAGGATTGTCTAACCAACACACACACTCTACAATTTCACTGGTGTAGTATTATCCAAGTTTAACTCAAATTATTGTGTGTGGCAGTCAGAAATATCTGCAGATAAAATTGCTGTCTTTGCAATGGAGAAGGCATTGTCATGAAAGCAATGCCTTAAGATGTGAAATAATTATTTATGTACAAGAGAAATTTGCTTCAGTTCAACATGTGATCTCAGTTTGCACAGATCAAGGAGCATTGTGGGTAGCATCACCACCTGTGCACTGAAATATACACTAAGTAAATGTACTGAAAAAAGCAGATGTATAATTAAGTGTCAAGATTTCTACATTAATTGAAAGAGTATGAATCAGTATGAGCCAGAGAGAAAGATCCATGAAGTCTCGACGACATCGGAGAGCCAACACTGTAACCTTTGACCCCAATCGAGTGATAGTAGCTCTGTGTTGTGCTACCTTCATGACATTGACCTGTGGTACTAAAAAACTGTACCCAGAAATTAAACCACTTCAGTCAGTAATTTTTCCACACTTTAAACATAGAATAAAACATTGGCAATAACTTTAAGCATGAATTGGCATGCCTTTCCTTTTGAATGTTCCAAAATGTCCTTTGGATCTTCAATATAAATTTGGCAAATATGGGGAAACAAAGTAACACTACCCAACAAAATTGAAACTTTTTTCTCTAAAAAAACAATGAGTCAATTCAGGAGAAAATCCAGACTCTCAAACTGCATTACTTCTTGTCTTAGTTTTTGCATTACCTTTACAATCATGCATTATGCAAAGAGGGGAGTTTAATGTTGTTTTTTAAGGTAGATAAATACCAAATCGTTCATTTTTCTGTCAAATTTTCAAAATTCTCTGAGAATACGCCTTGAAGTAAGACCCAGAATTGAGATATGTCGCCAGTTCAAGATAAGGAATGGTTTCCGTGTAATTAACGATTTTTAAAAATCAAAACAAATGCACGTGGCTATCCCGGTTAAATCGGGGAGCTTTTGTAAACATTGTGGACACATTTGCATCACTATTTCCATAATCCATCTTGAGTGACACAACGGTGCGTGGCACTAGCTAATTTACATAATGACATGCTGTGACTTCTCCAAACACCAGGATTACTTCCGTCTGTAAACAATAAACTGCAGAAAAGTGTCACTCAGTCTCCAACATACCTGAATGCTCCTTTAGGCAGTATTTTTTAACTTCAGTGACTACTCCAGAATTTCAATGTTTATCAATCTGTAACCTTGAAAAGAATGTAAAAACTAACGAGCTTGTCTGGCTAGTCAGAAATACTTTATGTGTTTGTGTGTGTCTATATATATATATATATATATATATATATATATATATATATATATATATATATATATATATATATATATATATATATATATATATATATATATATATATATATATATATATATATATATATATATATGATATTAAAGCCCAGTACGAGGGCTCCCTCTTCTGGTATATTAAGTCCAACCCAACGATAAAATGTAACTTTGAAAAGAATGTAAAAACTAACGAGCTTGTCTGGCTAGTCAGAAATACTTTATGTGTTTGTGTGTGTGTCTCTCTCTCTCTCTCTCTCTCTCTCTCTCTCTCTCTCTCTCTCTCTCTCTATATATATATATATATATATATATATATATATATATATATATATATATATATATATATATATATATAGGATAAAGCCCGAGTACGAGGGCTCTCTCTTCTGGTATATAAAGTCCAACCCAAGGATAAAATGTCGAGGCCACGGGCCGAGACATTTTATCGTAGGGTTGGACTTTATATACCAGAAGAGCCCGAGTACGAGGGTTTTATCCAACTTAAAAACTATCGCCCCCAACTGATATATTTTCGTTTGCAATGTGTTTACGTCAACCTCCCCCTTTGTCAATGTAACATGTTTAGGATATGAATTAAAACTTTATTTGTGAAATAGCCTTCCAATGTAATAGAACATCCTATAAATGCCCTAGAACACATTATATAAATGCCCTAGGGCACAGCAGATTTTGTGATGCAGCTGGTTTCCGCTGTGTTACCAAATTTGAATATTAAAACGTACCAGATGTCTACAGAATATGACATGTTCACTTTTGATTGGACAGTACTTTACTACCGTAACGGCGCTGTCATTCGTTTCTGGAATTTGATGACCAAGGCTTTACAAGTAAATAAAACACCCTGAATTGAGCACTCTGATTTGTCAATCAACAGTAGATAGTTTTTAAATTATATATATATATATATATATATATATATATATATATATATATATATATAAATATAAAGAAATACTTCATTACATTGTACTTCAAGTACAAAGTCATGAAATCTATAACTTAAGTTTCATGCATCCTGCAATCCTCACTTCTAAGGATTGCACATGCATGAAACTTAATAGATTTCATTACTATGTACTTGAAGTAATTTGTTTATTTAAAACACTCTGTTTAGCACTGAGCAATATATATATATATATATATATATATATATATATATATATATATATATATATATATATATATATATATATATATATATATATATATATATATACAAAATGTATACAATGTGCCCTCCCGGTTATCACCATAATGGCTTTATGGCAACCTCTGAACTTGGGCACAGAGCGTACGGTATACCAGTATATATATATATATATATATATATATATATATATATATATATATATATATATATATATATATACTGGTATATATGTATATGTGTGTGTGATATGTGTGTTTGTATGTGTGTATGTGTGTGTGTGTGTGGATGTGGATGTGTTTTCTATTTACAATTTAAATAAAATCCATTTAAATTAAAGCCATACCTAAGACAGAATATTTGTGTATGGAAACAATTATGTATTTCCCAACAGATAAAAGTGAAATACAAAGAATGTTATTCATGAATTGCACACTCTGTCACTCCACTTGGCATCTTCATATTGGAAAACATCTTCCGGGATATCTACACTGTGAGTCTGCACCATTCCTTGCATCCATCATATTGTGCAGGTTGTCTGCAAATACAATAAACATCATTATTGAATTACCTCAGGTTTCCATCATCTATTTGTGGATCTACATTTTGGAAATGGGTCAAAATATGTTTGGTTTTATTTCCAAAACAATTATGTAGGTGCTTCGTCATCAGTTTATGATCAAACAGTGAAAATGGTTCTTCCTCATCAGTTTATGAGCCACAATCTGTACCTCCCTCTGGTTACTGTACTGGAATGTGGTTAACCCTGACAGACTTGCCTTGAATCTGTAAGAATGAACAAACCTGGCACAAAAATGACTTAGGTATAGTGTGATTAAAACGTCATAATAATTGACAGTATCCCTCTCATAGTATACAGTTACCCATTGACCAGGACAGTACAGGTTATAGGACATCTCTCCTGTTACCTATTGAAAGAAATAAAAATTCACTTAATAAAGTTGACTTGAAGTCAGCTATTTTAGGAAACTGTTCAGCTGGTGACTTCTGTGCTGCTTAAACTGCATCATTTAGTTGATCACCATTTGAAATTGGTTTTGAATTGTCACCACTGAATTTTTCCAGTATATTCTTACTCAGTTCTGGTGAATGCAGTGACCGATGTAACAGTGTGACTGTAGTCAAAAGACATTAATTAAAAGTTAAAAGACATTAATTAAAGCATTAATTAAAGCCCCCCCCCCCCCTCCCGTGCGGTCATTTTTGTGAACGGAGTCTACGACATAAAGAAATTTCAGTGTCATAATTGATTTGGCATTTGACATTCTGCATAATGTCAACAAAGTTATATTCATTGAAGACATTTACCCTGATTGATGGGAGCAATGTTGAAACAGTTTTCCCTAAATATAATTTTACACATTACCACTGATCTGAATTGATGCTCTCAGACACTAATTTTTAACAACTTTGATTCACTTTCTTTATTTATTCAAGTTTTTTCACACAATGCTCAAGAACATTATTGACAGGGCATGAAGATTCAATTTGTAGGGTGACCTGCCCCTAATATTTAGGTTTAACTGGTGAAATTATTAAATGTTGACAGCCTTAAAGAACAATTCTGAATTGTCTGTACTTAGCTACACAGAAAACTG
This sequence comes from Ptychodera flava, assembly GCF_041260155.1. NCBI lineage: Eukaryota > Metazoa > Hemichordata > Enteropneusta > Ptychoderidae > Ptychodera > Ptychodera flava. Next base: position 11,009,582 of record NW_027248279.1, read on the forward strand.
AGTTAATGCTAGTGAAAAGTCCTATACCGGTACAACAGTAAGTCACAGCAGCAGTATGCTATTATGGTTTTGGTAGAATTTTGTCATGAATAATTGCTCCATTTTACCGTCAGTTATAAATAAAAATAAAGTGAGAGGCATGCCAAGATTGATTAAACATTATAGGTTGAGAAAGGAAATTTGCTGATTACTGTGACATAGTTCTCTAAGTGCAACTAAGTAACTTTTTCTGTGACTTTTTATTTGCATTTCCAGTGCCCAGTGTAATTTGCTGCTCCTATTGTTTTCAGTGAGCCCCTGCTATTAAAGGGTTGCAACAAATAAATAAATAAATAAATAAATAAATAAATAAATGCACATTAAAAATATGAAGTATGTGTTCTTGTAGTAAACAGAACCACTGAATAATGAAAAAAAAATCACAATTACATTGTCTGATTTGCAAGGCAAAAATGAAATAACATAATTGCACTAGTCAATTTGTATTAATTTCTGCATAATTTTCCAGCCATTGTTTGTGTCATAACCATAACAGGTCTATCTTTCTGTTTCTGATTCCCTGTATGTTGCTGTGTTGTCATAGATGTGAAATATTGGTACACAGACTCAGATAAAATCAGCATATTGTCTCAAAATCCTGACACTATGATTTTGCAAATTTGTCATAAAACATAAACACCTACCCTACAGGACTGGTCTTGCTTACTCGGCACTTGATAGGCTAACAGCGCCCTCTATCATTTGGTTATTGTGACATCAAGGTGTTTGCAGTCTGTTCCTAAATTAAAATAAAACAAAAAGGTTAAAGTCTAAGGAATCAACGTAACATAAATGAAGTCAATCTTTTACACTTACAAGAGTGAGAGGCACTTTAACAGACAGTAGCTGTAACTTTTTGATGTTTTTTCAGTTTTGTTTTGTACATCAATCATCACTTCTTGGGCCATACCCCTAATGCATGTTAAAACACCAACATTTTAATAGTTTGCCAACTCAGAATCAATGGACATTGTAAATGCACTGTTTCTGTTCAAAATAGAATTCCAGACTGGAGTGGAATTCACCAAATAACAATAAAATAATATTTTGAAGTTCACTCATGTATAAGCTGAGTTGACATGCAGAATACTGTGTATCTCAACATGTTTTTGGAGGAGAACAATCAGACTTTAACTTCTCTTAACTAAATCACTCACCAAAAGTCAGGCAAAGTCATTATATCAGCTGAGTTGAGGTGTGGAATACCATGTATCTCAACATGTGTTTTGGAGATAAACAATAAGACTACGGTATAGATAACTTTAACCTTCTCAGGTGTAAATCCCTAAACAAAAAGACAGGCAAAGTCACCAACAGTTTCAGCTACTGGCCCTTTTAATACAAATACATCAAAATTTATTTATTTATTTATTTATTTATTTATTTATTTATTTATTTATTTATTTATTTACAATGACATGCAAGCGTAAAACACAATCCATAAGATTAGGATTATTGGTAAAAGTATAGTTAGTATTGAGATTTGAAAACAT